>NC_134355.1:670221581-670544767 GCF_048569485.1 Anomaloglossus baeobatrachus | reverse complement strand
CACAGAGTGGCAGACAGTTGGTCCCATGCAGCAGGACAGATGGCAGAGCACAGCGGTGACATGCCTGTCAGTGTCTTGCTGCTGGGAGGAGCAGATGATCACACTGTCCGACACCGGCCGCTCTCCTGACATCGCAGCAGAGCGGGCGGGTGGACAGTGTGATCACATACTTACGTGCAGGGGGGGATTCAGCTGAAGAACCCCCCCCTGTACTGCACACTGGCGCCCCGTGCCTCACCATCTGCAGGACGCCGGCTCCACACTGACGTCCTCCGGATCCTCCCCTCGATACTGGGCTGTGATGTGCGGTAGTCACCGCCCACAGCCCTGTCACTCAATCTGAGTGGTGCCAGCCTCCTCTGACGTACCCGTCCAGTTTGAGAGCCCGGAAATGCCGGGACGTCAGAGGATGCTGGCGGCCACAGCTCCAGGGGGTCATGTGACCGGCACTGAGCGTGCAGGATAGCGCCGCTCAGTGCCAGAAATGGAAATACAAGCCAATGGAGAAAACGCCTAGAAAGGTAAGTAGAACTCATACAGAAAATAAAAAAAATGGGTGAACCACCCCTTTAAGGTTGATCTTTGGGATATCCTGCAGTCTCTTGAATAGGGCTTTCTCTATTGCTTCTGCGCTGCCAAAGGTGCGTTCCAGTCTTTGCCATGCAGCAGCGAGACCTGCTTCTGCTTGTCCCACATAGACGGTTCTGAGGCTCTTAATACGGTTTGTAGAGCTGCTGTTCCGCAGTGAAGTTGAGATTGGCGATGGCTGCCTTGAAAGTTGCCTTCCAGGCCTTGTAGCTCTCTGCACGATCATGGAATTTCGTGAGACTAGTGTTGATTAGCTCTCTGCTCACTATGAACCTGGAAAACTCAGACATATCTGATTTCTCACCACTTGTTGCCACGACGACTCGTGATGCCCCTGGGGCGTATGGGCTGCCTGGCGTGAATGAATGAGATGTTCCCGGGTAGAATGACGTTGCTGCAGGGTTGAGCTGTGGTTTAGCCTCTGTAGATTCTGATGACCGCTGCTTGAGCTGTGGAAGTGGGTCAGGAAACACTTGGTTGCCATCTTGCCGTGGTGACTGTGTTTGAGAGGGCACCTCTTGGTGACTGTTATTAATTTGCTCGGATGCTTTAGGTGGCACTGGTAGAGGTAAGTTGGAGGTTTCGGTGTTGTCGGCTTGGACGGTACTGCAAACCGGGGTTGCTACATGTAACTGATTCAGTACATAGTCTCTTGTGCGATCAACTGGATTGTCTGCTTCCAGTGGTGGCGAGTGAGCTGGATCAGGACCTTGGATCAATGCTTGCTCAAGTAGTCTCACTTTAGCTAGCGCAACTTCCTCTTCCATCTGTGACCGAAGAATCTTTATCCGAGCCTCCGCTTCTGCCCTTTTGGCTTTCGCTTTAGCAGCTTCTGCTTTTGCAAGGGCTTCTGCTTTAGCGGCTTCTGCTTCTGCCCTTTTGGCTTCTGCTTCTACTTCTCTTTCTGTGAAGGAACGTCTCACCTTGGATTCCTCTGCTCTTATGCGGGCCTCTAGTATCCTGTCGCTTAGGGCTGAGCTTCTTGAGGATGATGACCCGGATGACCGAGAGGAACGTCTAGATGAGGTTGATCGGTGTGATCTGGTTTCTTGCTGGTCAGAGATACGGTGTTCGGCCTTGTCTATGGCATCTTGCACCTTGACATCTCTTTCCTTGTCTACCTCTTCTTCCTTGCTCAGGTCTGAAAGAGCTTCATCAATTTTTTTTCATCAGTCTTTTAGAAAGGTAATGTACCTTGTTGACAGTCTCTTGTATCTTTCATGAGCTGTGTTCAGCCGTTCCAGAGCGGCTTGTAAGCATGTGGCATCACCTGATGAGGATTCAAGTCTTGACATGTAATAGGTGACTCGTTCCCACTGTTCTTCCAGGTGTTCACATAGCTCATCTTTCATAGTGTGATAGTTTTCAGTGGCCTTCATCGTGGGTTTGAAAGAGCGCTTCGGTCGGACAACTTGGTCTGCTGAAAGCGCGGGATCTGCCTCCTGGGCTTCATAGTGGACAGTATCAGATTGTATTTGCTCTGTTTCAGCAGTGGGGAACTGTCCGACGTCTTTTTCGGCCATTTTGATATAAGGTGTACTGTCTCTTTAAGAAACTTGACTTTTGAATAGGGGTCCGAAAATTGTTGTGCAGCTCTGCAAGGACTCCCTGATGAGATTCCCAAGGTGTCTTTAGCAAAACTTGGGGTTCGCAGTGCAGCGATGTGCAGTAATGAGGTATAATGTACTGCAACTCTATAGAAGTGGTATGGCTAGAGGGAAACAGCAGGTGCATAAACTGTCCCTTTACAATGCAAGCAGAGGTGACACAGGACGTAGCAGATGGGAGAGCTTCCCCTTAGGCTTGTCCAGGCATACACTGTGCAGGCAGACTAGTGCACAAGGCTTGTTGCTAGGCAGATTACAGGGAAAGTTACAGGGCTCTTAGGATCTGTAGCCGGGGTATTGAGCTCTTAAGCAGTCTTCTGACTGTTCTGTCCCCACTTAAAGGCGATGGAAGGTGCGTAGTTGTGAGAGGTTGTGAGAATCTTACCTTCGTTTTTCCTATAGGTGGGGCAGACAGGACCAGAGCGCTCCAGAGTGAAACATGCAGATGCTGAGATGAAACAATGGTGGTTTATTTTCTCCAAAGGTTAGGACATGCAGAGTGCAGTAATCCAAGTACTTGGCATTGTAATTCTCCAGTGATGCTTGCCTCTAAAGCTACTACGTGGTCAGAAGACTTTGCTCCTAGTAGCTCCAATCCAATAAGGGATGTTGTTCTCACAAACTCTGGTTTGGAATGAACATCCCAGGATGTGATGCAAGAGGGTCATCAGACACTCCCATGGGCTGGGCAAGAAACAGAGGAGCTGAAAAGTCTGACCAGTAGATGGCAGCAGAGACAGGCATGAAAAACATTAAATAACAGTTTTAACTGAGACAAATAGAAACAGCACACCTACGTATGTAATATACTTTGGTGGCCAACGAAAAGGAAAGTTAGCTTTAAGGCTCTTACTTAGATGTGCAGGAATATTTAAACAAAGGGCTTCCGACTTAGATGGATTTATTTTAAAATTAGATAAGGAGCTATATTCTTCCAGTATTTTCATGAGCGCTGGGAAGCCTTTGGAGGGTTGTGACAAGATGACAAGGAGGTCATCCGCAAAAGCCGCGGTTTTATGTGTTGTGCCGCCTACTTTTATTCCCTGAATACCCCCACAGTTTTTAATTGCTTGTATCAGGGGCTCCATCACCAAAACAAAAAGAATAGGGGACAGCGGGCACCCCTGCCTAGTCCCTTTCTGGATTTCAAATGGGTCAGTTAAGGAATTGTTGAGTTTAATTCTTGCTGATGGGTAGGTGTAGATTTGCATTATAGCCTGGATAAGTGGCTGGGGGAAAAGTAGGTGTGTGAGGGTCCCCTTAAAGGGAACCAAACATCAGGATTTTCGTGTATAAGCTGCAGCCAGTGCAGTACTGGCACTATCAGGCACAGTGTGTACATACCATTAGGGTGCAGCTCGGGTGATTAGTCAGTGAAATCCAACTTTATAAAGTTTGAAATTTCGTGCACTTTTTGATTGACGTGTGCACCTCTCTGTTAATGTCCGGGCGGGTTATGCAGGAGTTCCCCGCCCCCCACCAGCCTGTTCCTCCCTCTCTCCTGATGTCCGGGCGGGTTATGCACGTGTTCCCCGCCCCCCCACCAGCCTGTTCCTCCCTCTCTCCTGATGTCCGGGCGGGTTATGCACGTGTTCCCCGCCCCCCCTTGCCGCCTGTTCCTCCCTCCCTCCCTCCCTCTGGCTGTATGTAAATATCTAATCTTCAGAAACATGGCGCCGGAGTGGGCCTCTGCGCATAGCGCTTATCTCCGGCGCCATGTTTCTGAAGCCCTCGCATTACACAACTTGGTGTCTGAGAGGGCGGCGCATGCGCCCTCGTTTCTTCACAGCCCGTTGTGACCGCGGGAGCGCGCGCGATTAGAACAGGACAGAACAGCTGACCGGAGGACGCGATTACCTGCTGCTCCTGTATCGTGCCGCCCCAGGACACCGGGCCAACACACCAGCCGGTGTGACATCGCTGTGGCGCCGCCCTCTCAGAAACCAAGTTGTGTAATGCGGGGGCTTCAGAAACATGGCGCCGGAGATAAGCGCTATGCGCAGAGGCCCACTCCGGCGCCATGTTTCTGAAGATTAGATATTTACATACAGCCAGAGGGAGGGAGGGAGGAACAGGCGGCGCGGGGGGGCGGGGAACACGTGCATAACCCGCCCGGACATCAGGAGAGAGGGAGGAACAGGCTGGTGGGGGGGCGGGGAACTCCTGCATAACCCGCCCGGACATTATCTGCAGAGGTGCACACGTCAATCAAAAAGTGCACGAAATTTCAAACTTTATAAAGTTGTATTTCACAGCCTAAACACCCGAGCTGCACCCTGATGGTATGTACACACTGTGCATGATAGTGCCAGCACTGCACTGGCTGCACCTTATACACGAAAATCCTGATGTTTGGTTCCCTTCAAGGAAAGTCCAGTCCACCCTGTCAAACGCTTTCTCAGCTTCCATGCCCAATAAGACCAAAGGGATTTTGTTCAGATTAGCATGCTGGAGTAGATGTAAAACACGTATAGCGTTATCCCTGCCCTCCCTTCCCTTTACGAATCCTGTCTGGTCAATGGAGATAAGATTGGGGAGGTACTCGGCCATTCTTCTAGCAATCATACTAGCAAAGATTTTTAAGTCAACGTTCAGAAGAGAAATTGGCCTATAATTACTACAAAGTTCCTTCCCCTCTTTATGTATCAGCAAAATGTGAGCTTCTAATGCCTGTTTAGGAAAGGGGTGCCCAGCCATGACAGCGCTACACGTTTTAAGTAGATGAGGTGTTAATATTCTAGAAAATGATTTGTAGTAAGTTATCGGGAGTATAAACCTACTCCTTACTCTCTCCTCTGCCGGCTATAGTTCATTCTATGCTGACCTGTGAAGGAGCTGTCTCTAAAGAAAGCTCTGGTGATCTTTCCAGCGGATGCGGTGGATTCCCTCTCTAGAGAAGAATTGAAGTTTCTGTTGAATCTGTCTCTTTTGTTTGTCTCTTCTTCCTCATTTCTTCTTTACATTAGTAGTAAGACTAGTGTGTTGTTGGCCTGCTCAATAGTCATGGCCAGTCCAAAGTCAGCCAGGACCTAGACACGTGGGAAGGACCTGTCTAGGAATATTAGGGAGCTTATGTGATTTAGGTGAGGTGCCTTCTCCCCTAGCCCTATTGTCAGGGCCTTCCTTGGGAAACTTTTAGGGTGGCATTTTGGGGCAACTAAGGTTGGTGCTTTGAGTACATTGTCAATCTCTGTGACACAGCATAAGCTGGCTTGAAATCGTAGACTATGTTAACAGGATCCATTCCAAAAAAACCTTTGTAAAACCCTTTCCAATTCATTTCTTTGGGAAATCCACTTTGCTGTTGATATAAGAAGTCTTTTGAGCTTTTTTCTTTTCCAGAAGAGGTTTTGAAAATATTTAATGGAAAAAAGAAAGTCCATGATATTTCTTTAAATTGGTTCCTAATGAAAATTATGTGTTGTTTTGCTGTCATTTTCGCCAGCGTCTTTCTTCTATATCTTCTACTAGCAAAATACCCTTGGCTTCATTCACAAAAAATCTGTTAAATTTTTGGATATGCTAAGGTTACATCTTCAGTTTCATTCTGAATTATTGTTAGTTAGGTAGTAACAGTTGTTTATTCTTACAAATTATATTGTGACCCTTTATAATCACCTCAGAATATATATATATATATATATATATATATATATATATATATATATATATATATATATATATATATATATATATACTGTATATATACCAGAAAATGTTTGTCATGAGAGATGTCAAATCTCATTCTTGACATTCTTGACAGCTGCCTCACAGTCAGACTGTTCTAATTGTCCATAGCAAAAAATCAGAACTCAGCTTTCACTTTATCTCAGCAGCTTCCATGCTGAAAGTTGCACTCTGATTCCTATAGGCAACCAAAACGATCTTACTGTGAGACAGTTCTCATAAATGAGGCCCCAGTTACTTCTGCAGTTGCTATAGGCAACCAGAATGATCTTACTGTGAGACAATTCTCATAAATGAGGCCCCAGTTACTCATTCTCTGGTTGTTGATAGCCATTGCTATAGTTATAGGCTTAAGAGTGAATCATCAGGTTGCCCCACCTTAATGACTTTGAGTTGCTCTTTTTGTGCCATGTTATTAATTATTTAAGACCATTTGGGCAAAAACTGTGGTTTTGCATTCAACACACAAAGACCCATTTTCTCCTTTATTTCTATAGAGCTGCTGCTGCTGGAGGATGCGGGCTGGCGATATAGCAGAGCCAGAGGAGTGCAGCGGTCGGTGCCACCTAGCGGCCGAGAGTTTAATGCATTTTACTATTTACAGTATTTTACTGCCTAATGTGTATTTTATACTAATTGTATAATGTATATTAACTAAGTATAGTAGTGCCAACTGTTCCCTGGGTACTGAGAGCTGAGAGCAAAAGTGTGAGGAGTGACAGATGGCCAGGGGGGGTTGGCTGATGAGACAGGCAGAAGAGAAATCAGTTGTACAGAGGAGTTCTTGGAGTGTGGTTGGCGCTTTGTAACTTGAGGCCGTCGAGGTACTCGAAGGTATCCTCCAAGTGTTCAGAGCCTACGGCTCACCTCGGGACGGGCTTAGGAGAGTCCATGGACTAGACAGATGTTCCCAGGAGAAAGTTCCTCGAGTCAGCCCTAGGGAAGTCATCTTAGATAGTGAGTGGACATGGGTAGCCGCAGAGAGAAGAGCAGGGGGGAAGCGGAGGCTTGGGCAAAGCAGCTGGAAGACTAGGTCCCAGGCAGCAGTTTAGGCTAGACGAAGTACCCAAGAAACAGCGGCAGCTGAACTGGATGTCATTGGCCATGTCTGTCTTGAAACTGAAAGAGTTGAATAAAAGTTTAAAGTTGTTTTCTGCAGAGCTCTCTGGTGTCCTGTGTTTATCTGAACTATCAAAGATGGAGACCGGCTGCAGGGTGATGGACACTACCCTGAAGAGTACAGTAAGTGTCACACACCCCACCCGAAAAGGTTTATAAGCATCGTCTCTCTCTGGCATGGGCATGCAAAGCCCTCCCGGCCCGGCATCTGCACCTTCCTTTGGTAGCATAAAAAACAAAGTCCACGTACAAGTTTTCCACTGCATGGGAACAAGTTTGCAAATGTGATGACAAGAACCCGGGTATAATAAGACAACAAACCACTAGGTGTTGCCAGGCACATTAGCGGAGTGGACCTGCTGGGTTTGTACACTAGCTGTCGCTAGACGCACCTAGTGAGGGGCAGTCAAACAAGCCAGGGGTCAAAAGCCAAGAGATAACGTAAATGCCAAAAGGAGCAAGCAGAGCCGGAGCCAGGGGATGAGCCAGGGTCGGTAAACAGAGAGGTCACGTAAGTACAAGGGAGCGAGCAGAGCCGGAGTCAGGGGATGAGCCAGGATCGGTAAACAGAGAGGTCACGTAAGTACAAGGGAGCGAGCAGAGCTGGAGTCAGGGGATGAGTCGAGGTCGGTAAACAGAGAGGTCACGCAAGTTCAAGGGAGCGAGCAGAGCTGGAGTCAGGGGATGAGTCGAGGTCGCTAAACAGATAGGTCATGTGAGTATAAGGGATCGAGCAGTGCCGGAGTCAGGGGATGAGCCAGGGTCGGTAAACAGAGAGGTCACGTAAGTACAAGGGATCGAGCAGAGCCGGAGTCAGGGGATGAGCCGGGATCGGTAAACAGAGAGGTCACGTAAGTACAAGGGAGCGAGCAGAGCTGGAGTCAGGGGATGAGTCGAGGTCGGGGAGTCAGGGAATCAAGTCAGTAGGTAAGGAGATGGGAGGGAAACAGCGGAAAAAGGTATCAGGACAAGATCAGGTCAGACACTTACGGGAACCAGAGACATGCACTGCAAAACAGGAACTATCACTGGCGGCGGTCCGGGTGAAACAGCTCCCAGATAAATCTGAGCAAACACCCAGAACGAGGTTCCAATGAGCATACCACTCCCACACCACACAGGACTCAACCGGGAACCAGGGATAAATATGAGCCCAGAATAGGCTTTGCAGGAGCGCCGAGCACCGCTGAGCAGAATCATGACAGCAAAAAACCAATTCACATGAAAATTATGCAGATTGTCCTTGGATTTCAAGAGGATTTCTATGTGATTTAGATGGACACCAGTAGCTGGTGCTCCAAGGGGATGTGGTTCTGACAATCTTGGGGACACATAGAGCTGGTAGTTTGGGGGCATCTCCTGTGTGGACCCTTCATGGCTCATGTTGTGTATTCTGGAACACGTCCTTAGCTGGAGAAAAGGCTGATAATCCCTCGCCCCTGCATTGCTGCTTGCCTAGAGGATTTTTATCGAGGACACATCTTTGCACATTCTGGTGCAGCCTATATGGTCTATATATAATGTACAGTACATAACACTTCAGGGGCTTATCTGGATGACCTTTCTCCCAGCGTAGAGGAATCTGGTGTAAGTCCATCCGGCCGGACAGTTGTTGCGCACTTCTCAGGCTGCGTTTAATTGTCAGTCTCAGGAAGTGATTGTAAGGTCGAGCAGATGCTCCCGTCCACCTCAGCCCATGCATCTTTGATCAGCTGTTCTGCACCTCTCTGTTTTACGCCGGCTGTAACCCATCCGCAGCCTTAAAGAACAAATCTGAGATGGGCTATAAATAAACCGACCCTTGCTCAATGTACAGGCCATTGCTTTAAATGGAGACGGCCTCTGGATATGGGCTGCGCTGTGGACATAACTGTAAAGAGGAAATGCGTGCTATTTATAAAGGCCGGAGCACAGCCTGCAACGGGGGACGACAATCGCTGCAAACACCAATGAGTTGTCATTGAGCGATGCAATGCAAAATACAGCAAAAACCTGCATGGAACAGACAAGGGAGTATAAAGAAATGACGAGACACCATTGGGGATATTTGGCTTTTGGATGAAAATTCTGGATGATCCTAAAATCTCCTCTATCCTTTTCAGGTGACCTTAATGTGACTTTCTCTAATCTTTTGGATGTTCATGTCCAACTGTTCAACATTTCAGAACTTTTTGCACAACTTGCTGTTCTCTAACATGGAGCTTAATGGCAAAATTCACAACAGGTGTTTGATCCATGAATCACCCAATACATTTCAGGATTCCATTAGAATTGGTATTAAAACAGTCATCCTCATCATGCTATTCACATTTTGACATCATGAGACCAAGATGACATCTAATAATTGATCAGCAGTATTACGACATTGTGAGGCATCATTCAGAATGTTCTCAGACAGAAGTGGCCACTGAGCTTAGGGTGTCATCAGCAGGTTGCAACACAGATACAGAGAGACTGGAAAAGTAACAGAAAGGCAGAGAAGTGGCCACTGAGCTTAGGGTGTCATCAGCAGGTTGCAACACAGATACAGAGAGACTGGAAAAGTAACAGAAAGGCAGAGAAGTGACCACTGAGCTTAGGGTGTCATCAGCAGGTTGCAACACAGATACAGAGAGACTGGAAAAGTAACAGAAAGGCAGAGAAGTGACCACTGAGCTTAGAGCACCACAGAATGTCACCAGCCGGCTGTAAAGAGATACAGAGAGACTTGAAAAGTAAAAGAAAGGCAGAGAAGTGGCCACTGAGCTTAGAGCATCACAGAGTGTCACCAGCCGGCTGTAAAGAGATACAGAGAGACTGTAAAAGTAAAAGAAAGGCAGAGAAGTGGCCACTGAGCTTAGAGTGTCATCAGCCACTTGCAACACTGATACAGAGAGACTGGAAAAGTAACAGAAAGGCAGAGAAGTGGCCACTGAGCTTAAAGCACCACAGAGTGTCACCAGCAGGTTGTTCAGAGATACAGAGAGACTGTAAAAGTCACAGAAAGGCAGATAAGTTGCCACTAAGCTTAGAGCACCACAGAGTGTCACCAACAGGTTGTACAGAGATACAGAGAGACTGGAAGACTCACAGAAAGGCAGAGAAGTGACCACTGAGCTTAGAGCATCACAGAGTGTTACCAGCAGGTTGTACAGAGATACAGAGAGACTGGAAGAGTCACAGAACGGCAGAAAAGTGGCCACTGAGCTTAGAGCATCACAGAGTGTAACCAGCAGGTTGTACAGAGATACAGAGAGACTGGAAGAGTCACAGAACGGCAGAGAAGTGGCCACTGAGCTTACAGCATCACAGAGTGTCACCGTCAGGTTGTACAGAGATACAAAAGACTGGAAGAGTCACAGAATGGCAGAGAAGTGGCCACTGAGCTTAGAGCATCACAGAATGTAACCAGCAGGTTGTACAGAGATATGAAAGACTGGAAGAGTCACAGAAAGGCAGAGAAGTGACCACTGAGCTTAGAGCATCACAGAGTGTTACCAGCAGGTTGTACAGAGATACAGAGAGACTGGAAGAGTCACAGAACGGCAGAAAAGTGGCCACTGAGCTTAGAGCATCACAGAGTGTAACCAGCAGGATGTACAGAGATACAGAGAGACTGGAAGAGTCACAGAACGGCAGAGAAGTGGCCACTGAGCTTACAGCATCACAGAGTGTCACCGTCAGGTTGTACAGAGATACAAAAGACTGGAAGAGTCACAGAATGGCAGAGAAGTGGCCACTGAGCTTAGAGCATCACAGAATGTAACCAGCAGGTTGTACAGAGATATGAAAGACTGGAAGAGTCACAGAAAGGCAGAGAAGTGGCCACTGAGCTTAGAGCACCACAGAGTGTCAACAGCAGGTTGTAAAGAGATACAGAGAGACTGGAAGAGTCACAGAAAGGCAGAGAAGTGGGCGCTAAGCTTAGAGAACCACAAAGTGTCACCGTGAGGTTGTACAGAGATACAAAAGACTGGAAGAGTCACAGAAAGGCAGAGAGATGGCCACTGAGCTTAGAGTATCACAGAGTGTCACCAGCAGGTTGTACAGAGATACAGAGAGACTGGAAGAGTCACAGAAAGGCAGAGAAGTTGCCACTAAGCTTAGAGCACCACAGAGTGTCACCAACAGGTTGTACAGAGATGCAGAGAAACTAGAAGAGTCACAGAAAGGCAGATAAGTGGCCACTAAGCTTAGAGAACCACAAAGTGTCACCGGCAGGTTGTACAGAGATACAGAGAGACTGGAAGAGTCACAGAACGGCAGAGAAGTGGCCACTGAGCTTAGAGCATCACAGAGTGTCACCAGCAGGTTGTACAGAGATACAAAGACACTGGAAGAGTCACAGAAAGGCAGAGAAGTGGCCACTAAGCTTAGAGCATCACAGAGTGTCACCAGAAGGTTGTAAAGAGATACAGAGAGACTGGAAGAGTCAAAGAAAGGCAGAGAAGTGGCGACTGAGCTTAGAGCACCACAGAGTGTCACCAGCAGGTTGTAAAGAGATACAGAGAGACTGGAAGAGTCAAAGAAAGGCAGAGAAGTGGCCACTGAGCTTAGAGCACCACAGAGTGTCACCAGCAGGTTGTACAGAAATACGAAACACTGGAAGAGTCACAGAAAGGCAGAGAGGTGGCCCCTGAGCTTAGAGCATCACAGAGTGTCACCAGTAGGTTGTGCAGCGACACAGAGAGACTGGAAGAGTCACAGAAAGGTGTAGAAGTCGACGTTCTTTGGCCACATCCCACCCTGATGACCACTTCAGTGTGAACAATGCCCTTTGTTTCCAGATGATGAATGCCAGACAACTCCAGGCACAGGTGAGAAGCATCTAAGTGTCACGTCAGACCATTTAAAACTGTTTATATCAGCGTGGTGTGTGTGCTAGATGATCTGCAAGGTACCTGACTGCACCACCAGGCACAGGTGTCATCTGGATGAGGGATCAGTGGAACTGAATTCTGGTCACTGATGAAAGGTGGTTCATACAGAGCAGACATGTAAATAATGGTAGCCAACGATGTTAGAGACGTCAAGGAGAGCGCTGTGCCTCAGTCACTGTTATCACCAGACCAGCCTTTCGTTGTGGTGGTGTTAGTGTGGGCTGGTGTATCTAGTCAATACACAATGGTCCTACACTGTGTGAATGGCCCAGTGACAAGCCCCAAATATTGTAATAACATGATTAATTCAGTCATTGTGCCTCTGCATGAACAACACTGGCCTAATTTGATTTGACAACAATGCTCTGGCTCATTGAGGTTGCATCATTAGGGAGACTGGGTGTCACGCTAGGTACTGGGAAGAACCAAGCAAAAGGGAAGGGAAACCCTGTGTTTAACCCCTTCACGACCGGCCGATTTTTTTGCTTTCCGTTTTTTTTTTCCGACATTCTTCTTCTGAGAGACGTAACTTTTTTATTTTTCAGTCAATATGGTCATGTCAGGGCTCCTTTTTTGTGGAACAAGTTATACTTTTAAATGAAACCATAAGTTTTACCATATAGTGTACTGGAAAACAGCAAAAAAATTCCAAATGCAAAACAAATAGCTAAAAAAGTGCGATAGCACTATTGTTTTTGAGATATTTTATTCACTGTGTTCACTATATGGTAAAACTGATGTGTGGGTGTGATGCCTCAGCTCAGTGTGAGTTCGTAGACACCAAACATGTATAGGTTTACCTTTATATAAGGGGTTAAAATAAATTGCAAGTTTGTCCGAAAAAAGTGGCACATGTTTTACGCCATATTTCGTGACCCGTAGCGTTCTCATTTTTCGTGATCTTTGGCTCAGTGACAGCTTATTTTCTGTGTCTCGAGCTGACGTTTTTAACTATCATTTTTGCTACGTTTTGATCACCTGTTATTGTATTTTGCGCAAACGTTGTGGCGACAAAAAACTGTCATTTTGGCGTTTTGAATTGTTTTGCCGCTAAGCCGTTTACCGATCAGATTAATTAATTTTATATTTTGATAGATCGGGCGTTTCTGAACGTGGCGATACCAAATGTGTGTATATTTTTTATTTTTTTAACCCTTTAATTTTCAATGGGGCGAAAGGGGGGTGATTTGAACTTTTAGGTTTTTTTCTTTTTTTTAATTTTTCAAAACATTTTTTTTTGCTTTTTTTTATTTTACTAGTCCCCCTAGGGGGCTATAGCTATCAGCAATCCGATCTCTCTGCCCTATCTGCTGATCACAGCTACAGAGCTGTAAATAGCAGATACGCTCACTTTCTGCTTCACTCGGCTCCGGGCCGAGTGAAACTGAAACTAATTCATGTGTAGTACAGGAATCATCACATGACCCTGTGCTACCATGACAACCACCGGAAGTCACGTGATCACGTCACATGACTTCTGGTATCGGCAGGTAAGGAAAGGTTTACCGCCGATGCCGTTATAATGGCGGTCACATATTGACAGCGCCATTTAAAGGGTTAAACGGCACGAGCAGATAACGATTCTGCTTGTGCCTAGCAGGCACACATCTCCGCTGTGAAAATCAGCTGAGATGTGCGCCGATCGGGGCATGCTGCCGGCGGCACACCGCAGGCAGTAACATTATGACCGCTCAGGCGTAATATTACTGTCCGTGGTCGTTAAGGGGTTAAAGGAAAGGAAACATGGTGACCCCTGATCAAACCTACTGCTGGTCCCTGGAGGTCCTCACCACCCTAAATAGGTTCCGCACCTATGCACTTGATACTTGACCCTAGGTATCCCTAGTGCTGGGACCTAAATAGGGAATGGATGGGATGAGCTCTTCATCAACCCCACTAAACAATAGAGAAGACACAAGGAGGACACACAGGGGAGAAAAGCATGAACTACTTATCTACAGCTGACACATGTAGGAGTTCAGCAAAGATTTCAGCAATGATACCACAGAGGAGTACAAGCCACCTGCTTGCAACCAAGACTTGAATGAACTGAATAATATCACCAGCACTAGTCCAAAGAAGGAAGGGGTATTTAAGCACCAAGGGAATACTGATAATCAGCAGCTGGATGGAAGGCGAGCTCCTGTTGGGTCCAAATGGTGCAGAGATGAATCCAGCAGGAAAGCTCCCTATACCAATGAATACTGACAGCAGGAACACTGGAAAGTCATGGAGCATTCTGTGCAGCCAGATGCTATGACCTTCTATGGCCAGAAACCACGACTGTTAGTCAACCATGACACTGAGGCACCTCAAATGGAGCAGCCTGCACTATCTCCAGACCTGAATTCCATAATAATAATAATAATAATAATCTTTATTTTCAAATAGCACCAACGTATTCTGCAGCGCTTTACATACATCAGCACCACTGTCCCCATTGGGGCTCACAATCTAAATTACCTATCTGTGTTTAGAGTGTGGGAGGAAACCCATGCAAACACATAGAAAACACACAAACTCCTTGTAGATCTTGTCATTGGTGGGATTTGAACCCAGGACCCCAGCTCTTCAAGGCAATAGTACTAATGTAGCACTTAGGGATAAGGGGTACTCGGTTCCAGGCAGTGTCTCTGCGGGGAATGTCACGATGGTGGCCGTTACTCGGTTCTGTGCCCTGGGCCCTTTTTGTAATGGGGGATATTCACAGGGGAGTTGTGAATAAAGTCACTTGTGACGCCACTTGCGGTGTTGCGGCTAAGTGTAGGGAGCCGCTGCAGCAGGTTTTGCTGGGGCTGATGTAATGTTCAGCTCTGATGACTTGGGCCCTCTGCAAGTAGGGTATTACCCGAGCAGGTGTATGGTGCGATAGACGTTGGAAGAAGGCGTCCAGACAGTTATTCAGTGCAACTGGTTTACTCACCGTTGGTGTCAACTGGTTGCCCGAGGCCGGCTGGTTTCGCCTCCTGGTCCCCTTCGTCCTAGTGCCAGTCTGGTTCTCTGGTACCTTCTTCCCCTGCACCTGTCTCTGGTAAGTGGGTCCCCGTGGTATAGAACACTGGGGGGCCCCGGTCTGGGGTTTGTCCACCTCTTTCCGCCTGACGGTAGCGTGAACCTTGTGGGGATGGAGTCTCTGGTCCTGTCCCCGGTTCTCCCTTTGCTACTGAGTCTTCAAATTCTTTAGGGTCAGCAAGGTCCTTGATGGTCCCCTTTGCTGTGCAGGTGTTAACAGGTCGGCTTGGAGCTCTTTCCTGTCCTAGGGTCCTGTACCCCGTCGGTGTGTAGTTTCGGGAGTACTCCACCGGCAAGTACCTCTCCTGGATACCAGGTCAACCCAAGTGAGGATGTTGCTCAGTCACCTCTCCTCACTCCTCCTGTCAACTCTGTTCTGACTACTCTCCACAGTCTGCCCCTCCCACTATTGCCTTCCTCACTAGCAGTGAGCGTTACAACCAACATGTACTGTGACATACTGAAATAGAGCATGTTCCACTCCTTTCATATTTCAACATGATAACAACCTCAAGGATGTCCAAGACCACCACTGCCTTGCTAAAAAAGAACCTGAGAGTAAAGGTGTTGGACCGGCCAAACGTCTCCAGACCTGAACCCTATGGAGCATCCTTGGGGTGTTTTCAATCGGAAGATGGAGAAGTGCAAGAACTCTAACATCCTCCAGCTCTGTGATGTCGTCATGGTGGATGGGAGAGGATCCAGCAGCTTCTGTGAAGTTCTAGTGACCTCCAGGCCCAAGAGAAATAAGGCAGTGCTGGAAAATAATGGTGCCCACTAGAGGTGAGCGAGTACTGAAATATTCGTAATTGCTACACTCGTAACGAGTACTTTGTAATACACGTGTATTTGTTCCGAATAGCGAGTACAATGCAAGTCAATGGAAAATGCGAGCAATTTTGTGCTGGACCCAACAAAGAGGTCTTGGGGCCTGAGGAAAAGGCTGAAATGGATGGAAAAACGCAAGAAAAATGTTAGCTGTGCATTTGCACAGTGTTTTTGTTGCATTTTGGATCTGTTTTTGTCAACAAAAATGCAGGTCACCCACATTGTTCAAGGATAAATTAATTTCCTCTCTCTGTCTCTCTCCAAGCACTTCATACGCACCGATAACCGGCGCGGCGCAGCTGTCAAACTGCTCCCGCTGCCTCTCATTCTTCTTCTGAAGCAGCTCATTAGGCTCATACATATTCACTGCTTCTCCCGACCACCGGCGTCTGTGATTGGTTGCAGTCAGATGCACCCCCACGCTGAGTGACAGCCATCTGACTGCAACCAATCACAACCGCCGGTGGACGGGTCAATATCGTACAGTAAAATAAATAAATAATTAAAAAAAAAAATAGATTTCGGTTCCCCAATTTTGACACCCAGCCAAGATAAAGCCCCACAGCTGGGGGCTGGTATTCTCAGGCTGAGGAGGCCTATGGTTATTAGGCTCTCCCCAGCCTAAAAATATCAGCCAGCAGCCGCCTGGAATTGCCTCAGCCGCATCCACTAAATTTGACATTCCCATTACTTCACCCAGCTCTTCCCGATTATCTTGGTGCGGTGGCAATCAGGGTAATATGGAGTTAATAACAGCCCATAGCTGCCACTAAGTCCTAGATTAGTGATGGCAGGCGTCTATGAGGCACTGCCCGTTACTAATCTGTAAGTGAATGTAAATAAACACAAACACAGAAAAAAATCCTTTATTTGAAATAACAGACAAAAAAGCCCCCTCTTTCACCACTTTAGGTCCAGTGTAATCCACACGAAGGCCCACGGCAATTCAGCTATGCTACATCTGAAGCTCCCAGCAAGCACAATAGAACAAGACTGCTCACTGTGAGCTCCATGCAGCAAGTGAAGTGAGCCACACGATAAGCAGTGACGTCACTCAGGTGATTTCTGGTCACAGCTGGAGTACATTTTGGCAAACTGCAGTCTAGCTTTTTATGTTTCTGTGTCAGCACTGGGGTTATCTGGGCCTAATCCATAATGTTTAAATTTATGCAGATGTGGACGAATAGTTAGCGCTGACACCGATGCCCCCTGAGCCTGCAGGACAGCTTGAATTTCTTTGGAACTTGATTGGGGCGGCTTATTCACCAACCGGACTATCCTGCTTTTCAAGCTCTCATCAATTTTTCTCTGCCATCCACAACCAGGGAGATTAGCTACAGTGTCATGGGTTGTTAACGTCTTGATTATGTTGCGCACCATGGGGAAAAAGGAACATCAAGATCTCTGGAGATGGACTTGTAACTTTGAGATTTTTTATATATTTTAACAATTTTGTTTCTCAGCTCCTCAGACAGTTCTCTTCTCCTCTTTCTGTTTTGCATGCTTATTGTGACACATAGATTGAGTCAACCTCTCCCCTTTTTATCTGATTTCAGGTGTGATTTTCCTATTGCCCACACCTGTTACTTGTCACAAGTGAGTTTGAATGAGCATTACATGCTTGAAATAAAGTTGTTTACCCACAATTTTCTAAAGGTGCCAATTTTGAGAAACTTATGTGAAATTAAGTTGCCTTTTCTTTCGGGAGGGGGGGTTGTTCCAATACACACAAAGGAAATAGACATGTGTATAACAAAATACATAATTGCAATCATTTTCTTGGAGAAATACTTCATTTTTTGGAATAATTTCATGACTGTATATACACAGATAGAAGTTATATAGTGTATGAGACATTCTACATATGTTGGCACTGTATGTGGAATATTACATTAAATATATAAATCTGTGTAGCACTTTACATGTTGTCCAGATTGTTTCTGAGTCCAGAGATCATATACTGAGGGACATTCCTGATGTTTCCCCGATGTGTAATCATCGATGTGCCGCACACTTGTGGTTGAATTCAGACACACGACTTCTTTGTGTTAACTTCCATCAACAACAGGTGCGGACAGTGTGTAACGCCGCAGTGTAGTGGGGTGTCATTCAAGAACAATAATTGTATGTGCCGCACATGTTCTTATTATCCTGTTTTCTGGTATCTGTATCATATTTATGCCATAAGAGATCGTTCCATGAAGATTGAGGGGGATTGTGTGCACGAAACCTGCAATCCTCAGACTGAAGAGAACAGCTGCAAAAGGATCTCTCACACTAGAAGATGTTTCATGTCCATGCATTAAACGTATAGCCCATTGAGATATCTATCTAGATATGGATAGCTATATATATATATATATATATATATATATATATATATATGTACACTAGCTGTCTCTCTCCCAGTCTCTGTCTTTCTGTCTGTCTCTTTCCCTGTCTTTCTCTGTGTGTCTGTCTGTCTCTATCTCTCTGTCTGTCTCTTTATCAGTCTCTCTGTCTCTCTCTAGCTCTGTGTCTCTGTGTCTGTCTGTCTTGCTCTCTGTGTCTGTCTCTCTCTCTGTGTTGTCTGACTCTTTCCCTGTCTGACTCTTTCCCCGTCTGACTCTTTCCTCGTTTGTCTCTGTCTCTTTCCCCATCTGTCTCTGTCTCTTTCCCCATTTGTCTCTTTCCCCGTCTGACTCTTTCCCCGTCTGACTCTTTCCCCATCTGACTCTTTCCTCGTCTGACTCTTTCCTCGTTTGTCTCTGTCTCTTTCCCCATCTGTCTCTGTCTCTTTCCCCATTTGTCTCTTTCCCCGTCTGACTCTCTCCCCATCTGACTCTTTCCCCATCTGACTCTTTCCCCGTCTGACTCTTTTCCCGTCTGACTCTTTTCCCGTCTGACTCTTTTCCCGTCTGACTCTTTCCCCGTCTGACTCTTTCCCCATCTGACTCTTTTCCCGTTTGACTCTTTCCCCGTCTGACTCTTTCACTGTCTGACTCTTTCCAGGTCTCTCTGTCTCTTGTCTCTTTCCTCGGTCTGTCTTTTTCCCCGGTCTGTCTTTTTCCCTGGTCTGCCTCCATCTCTCTTTCCCCATCTGTCTCTTTCACCATCTGTCTCTTTCCCTGTCTCTACCTTTCCCAATCTGTCTCTCTCCCCGTCTGTCTCTTTCCTTGTCTGTCTCCATCTGTCTCTTTCCCTGTCTGTCTCTTTCCCCAGTGTGTCTC
Organism: Anomaloglossus baeobatrachus; assembly: GCF_048569485.1. NCBI lineage: Eukaryota > Metazoa > Chordata > Amphibia > Anura > Aromobatidae > Anomaloglossus > Anomaloglossus baeobatrachus. The sequence goes on along the minus strand of NC_134355.1, from coordinate 670,525,858 downwards.
TTTCCCCATCTGTCTCTTTCCCCATCTTTCCCTATCTGTCTTTCTGTCTGTCTCTTTTGCTGTCTGTCTCATTCCAGATCTGTCTCTTTCCCCGTCTGTCTCTTTCCCCGTCTTTCCCTGTCTGTCTTTGTATGTCTCTGTCTGTCTCTTGTGCTGTCTGTCTCTTTCCAGGTCTGTCTCTTTCCCCATCTGTCTCTTTCCCGGTCTGTCGCTCTCTGTCTCTGTCTCTTTCCTTGTCTGTCTCTTTCTCCTTCTCTTTCACTGTCTGTCTTTGTCTGTTTCTCTGTCTGTCTCTTTCCAGGTCTGCCTCTTTCCGGGTCTGTCTCATTCCCTGTCTGTCTCTTTCCCCGTCTGTGTTTGTCTGTCTCTCTGTCTTTTCCTTGTCTGTCTCTCTCTGTCTCTTTCCCTGTCTGACTCTGTCTGGCTTTTTTTTTTCCCCATCTGTCTCTGTCTCTGTTTGTCTCTCTCTCTTTCTCTGTGTGTCTCTTTCTCTGACTGTGTCTGTCTGTCTCTCAGTCTGTGTCTGTCTCTCCACCGATATCATATTACCTCACAAATAAGCTACTTATACTATGAATGTCCTTCGTTCTTATAGCAACCAATGACAGCTGCTATTAATGACCTGTAGTTCCCAGCTCCATTCACTTTAATGGAGGCAGGTTTTTTGGAGAGTAACTGTAAAGCGCGGGGTTAGATTTTCTTGTCAAAACATAGTCTATGATGTTCCCTGAGTCACATGGAGAGTCGGTGCAAAATTTTGTGATTGTAAATGTGATGATGCAGATTCCTTTAGCGGACATACACACATACACACAGCTTTATATATTAGATTTTAAACTTTTGTAAAAAATAATAAACTGAAAATTGGGGCGTGCAATATTATTCGTCTCCTTTACTTTCAGTGCAGCAAACTCACTCCACAAGTTCATTGAGGATCTCTGAATGATTCAATGTTGTCCTAAATGACTGATGATGATAAATATAAGCCCCTGTGTGTAATCAAGTCTCCGTATAAATGCCCCTGCTCTGTGATAGTCTCAGTGTTCTGTTTAAAGCGCAGAGAGCATCATGAAGACCAAGGAACACAACAGGCAGGTCCATGATACTGTTGTGGAGACGTTTAAAGCCGCATTTGGTTACAAAAAGATTTCCACAACTTTAAACATCCCAAGAAGCACTGTGCAAGTGATCATTTTGACATGGAAGGAGTGTCATACCACTGCAAATCTACCAAGACCCGGCCGTCCATCCAAACTGTCATCTCAAACAAGGAGAAGAGTGATCAGAGATGCAGCCAAGAGGCCCATGATCACTCTGGATGAACTGCAGAGATCTACAGCTGAGGTGGGAGAGTCTGTCCATAGGACAACAATCAGTCGTACACTGCACAAATCTGGCCTTTATGGAAGAGTGACAAGAAGAAAGCCATTTCTCAAGGATATCCGTAAAAAGTGTAATTTACAGTTTGCCACAAGCCACCTGGAGACACCAAACATGTGGAAGAAGGTGCTCTGGTCAGATAAAACCAAAATCAAGCTTTTTGGGCACAATGCCAAACGATATGTTTGGCGTAAAAGCAACACAGCTCATCACCCTGAACACACCATCCCCACTGTCAAACATGGTGGTGGCAGCATCATGATTTGGGCCTGCTTTGCTTCAGCAGTGACAGGGAAGATGGTTAAAATTGATGGGAAGATGGATGGAGCTGTTGAGGTGAGACTACAAAGGGTCTCTTAAGGTATGACTGCCATTTTCAGATTATAATGTCATGTGTGCACACGAGAAAGGATAACAGATTTTAGATCGGTTATGAGCTTTCTTCCATGACAGACGTCAAAAGAATTCTGCCCGTTTATTTTTCACAAAGCCTTTATAGTTCTAGATAAGAAAAGGATGTAGACAAAATGTAGTCCAATCAAGTATTGCAGGCTGGACTCAGGGCGTGTAGCAATTTGCATAGTCTCTACTGGATCGGTTATTCCAAACTTTGGATATTCTTCCTTGTGCTCATCATCTTGGGTGTTGTCCAGAATGTAAGAGCCATCTTTGTTACATGTGCTTACATATTGTGTTAAGGAAAATCACTGTATATATATATATATATATATATATATATATATACTGTATACACGTGTTAGTAAGAAACAAAAGCATTCATAAATATATATGTTAGGCTACATCAAGTAAACTACATATTTGGGTCTGTGAAATGGCTGAATTAAGTACACTGTGTGCAGAATTATTAGGCAAATTAGTATTTTGATCCCATGATACTTTTTATACATGTCGTCCTACTCCAAGCTGTATAGGCTGAGAGCCAACTACCAATGAAGTAAATCAGGTGCTGTGCATCTCTGTAATGAGGAGGGGTGCGGTGTAATGACATCAACACCCTATATAAGGGGTGCTTAATTATTAGGCAACTTCCTTTCCTTTGGCAAAATGGGTCAGAAGAGAGATTTGTCGGGCTCTGAAAAGTCCAAAATTGTGAGATGTCTTGCAGAGGGATGCAGCAGTCTTGAAATTGCCAAACTTTTGAAGCGTGATCACCGAACAATCAAGCGTTTCATGGCAAATAGCCAACAGGGTCGCAAGAAGCGTGTTGGGGAAAAAAAAGGCGCAAAATAACTGCCCATGAATTGAGGAAAATCAAGCGTGAAGCTGCCAAGATGCCATTTGCCACCAGTTTGGCCATATTTCACAGCTGCAACGTTACTGGAGTATCAAAGAGCACAAGGTGTGCCATACTCAGGGATATGGCCAAGGTAAGGAAGGCTGAAAACCACCACCTCTGACCAAGAAACATAAGATCAAACTTCAAGACTCGGCCAAGAAATATCTTAAGACTGATTTTTCAAAGGTTTTATGGACTGATGAAATGAGAGTGACTCTTGATGGGCCAGATGGATGGGCCAGAGGCTGGATCAGTAAAGGGCAGAGAGCTCCACTCCGACTCAGACGCCAGCAAGGTGGAGGTGGGGACTGGTATGGGCTGGTATCATCAAAGATCAACTTGTGGGACCTTTTCTGGTTGGGGATGGAGTGAAGCTCAACTCCCAGACCTGCTGCCAGTTTCTGGAAGACAACTTCTTCAAGCAGTGGTACAGGAAGAAGTCGGTATCGTTCAAGAAAAACATGATTTTCATGCAGGACAATGCTCCATCACATGCATCCAACTACTCCACAGCGTGGCTGGCCAGTAAAGGTCTAAAAGATGAAAAAATAATGACATGGCCCCCTTGTTCACCTGATCTGAACCCCATAGAGAACTTGTGGTCCCTCATAAAATGTGAGATCTACAGAAAGGGAAAACAGTACACCTCTAGGAACAGTGTCTGGAGACTGTGGTGGCTGCTGCACGCAATGTGGATCGTAAACTGATCAAGCCACTGACAGAATCTATGGATGGTCGGCTGCTGAGTGTCATCAGAAAGAAAGGTGGCTATACTGGTCACTAATTTTTGGGGGTTTTGTTTTTGCATGTCAGAAATGTTTATTTCTAACTTTTGTGCAGTTATATTGGTTTACCTGGTGACAATAAACAAGTGAGATGGGAATATATTTGGTTTTTATTAAGTTGCCTAATAATTCTGCACAGTAATAGTTACCTGCACAAACAGATATCCTCCTAAGATAGCCAAATCTAAAAAAAAAAGCCCACTCCAACTTCCAAAAATATTAAGCTTTGATATTTATGAGTATTTTGGGTTGATTGAGAACATACTAAACCTACAAACACTACCCTGAAAGGACTCAAACAAATTTATTGCAAAAATATCTTTATTATTAAAAATTATTTAAAACAATAGTACAGCAGAAAATGTGAAAAATATACCAATTAAATACGCCCCATGGCACTGTACAGTTGTTACGCTCACCAAGGAGCGGCGAACGTCCGGGAGGTGGACTCACTGGACCGTGCCCCGGAATCCCCTGAGAAGGCGACCAGCAGCGAACCCCTATACAGGGATGGGCGGTGCCTCCCCAGAAGGCCTAGAGGCACGGCAGCCAGGAACTGGTGGTAGGAGTCTCTGTACGGCCAGGCGTAGCTCGGGTACGACGTCCGCAGCAGGCAGAACACGGGTGTGGCACCGGAGATGATCACAGCAGGTGGCACGGAGACGTTCACTGTGGGTAAGGTTGGTGACGTCCACTACGGGTATGACCGGTGACGTCCACTGCGGGTATGACCGGTGACATCCACTGCGGGTATGACCAGTGACATCCACTGCGGGTATGGCCGGTGACATCCACTGCGGGTATGACCGGTGACGTCCACTGCGGGTATGGCCGGTGACGTCCACTGCGGGTATGACCGGTGACGTCCACTGCGGGTATGGCCAGTGACGTCCACTGCGGGTATGGCCGGTGACATCCACTGCGGGTATGGCCGGTGACGTCCACTGCGGGTATGGCCGGTGACGTCCACTGCGCGTATGACTGGTGACATCCACTGCGGGTATGGCCGGTGACGTCCACTGCGGGTATGGCCGGTGACGTCCACTGCAGGTATGGCCGGTGACGTCCACAGCCAGAAGGTACAGATGGCACTACGGTGAGATAGAGTATTAGTAACGGGCAGGAACACACGGATAACAGTAGTACAAAGGGGCCTGAACACTAGCAGGGCTCTAGTAGAAGCTTTGCTCGGGCGCCTGCTGCCGGGGGAGGTGAACCTAAATAGTCTTTAGGTAACAGGTGGCCTCACTGCAGAATTGTGTGTGGATGGGAGACAGGAAGAGACTGCAGCAGCTCCAGGAAGAGGACGCCTGACCCGGGAGTGAGCAGAGCCATGGGACAGGTAAGAGGAAGCACGTCGCTGCCGGGGGCTAGGACCGGGAGTGCACGTGGGGGCCATGCTGGGGCTGCGCAGATGTGAGGGAGAGCGCCCTCCTCGGCATCTGGTGGGACCAGGCGCTACAATAGTCATCAGTTTGTCAACATTGAATATCAAAAAAGTATCATACATTAGTAATCATAATGACAAAGTGCAGTACATCGCACCAGATAAATGAATTATGACAAAATATCAGATGCCAAATAAAGGGGGTCACAAAAATAATGTAACAAAAAATAGATGATCGTTTACAAAGAAAAGACACAGGCTAATGAGGTAGCAACTGTGACAGGACGGTATTATATAGGCAAATAGATACTTATAACTGTATGATAACAATCAATATTAGAACGCTTGTAATAAAGACTGATATAAAGAAACCGATATAAAAAAAAAATGCCCGCTGAAAAACATATTATAACAGCCTCACCAATAACACCCTGACGTGTTTCGCCGTGGCTTTCTCCAAGGGCGTACATTTTTAATAATAAAGATATTTTTCCAATAAATTTGTTTCAGTCCTTTCAGGGTAGTGTTTGTAGGTTTAGTATTTACCACCGTATCACTGCCCGGCTTCATATAAGTCTTTTGTGTGGTGGTCAAACTTGTAGGTTTAATGATTGAGAACATACCTGTTGATCAATAATAGAAAAAATCCTCTAAAATACAACTTGCCTAATAATTCTGCACACAGTGTATTTCAGGTTACTTAATTCTTACCCTCAACAGAGCCAAATACAGGACCATTCTTGAAGAAAACCTGTTGGAGTCTGCAAAAGACCTGAGACTGGGACGGAGATTTGTCTTCCAACAAGACAATGATCCCAAACATAAAGCAAAATCTACAATGGAATGGTTCACTAATAAAACGTATCCAGGTGTTAGAATGGCCAAGTCACAGTCCAGACCTGAACCCAATCGAGAATCTGTGGAAAGAGCTGAAAACTGCTGTTCACAAACGCCTCCATCCAACCTCACTCAGCTCCAGCTGTTTACAAAGGAAGAATGGGCGAGAATTTCAGCCTCTCGATGTGCAAAACTGATAGACACATACCCCAAGAGACTGCAGCTGTAATCACAGCAAAAGGGGGCGCTACAAAGTATTAACTGAAAGGGGATGAATAATATTGCACGCCCCAATTTTCAGTTATTTATTTTTTACAAAAGTTTAAAATAAGCAATAAATTTCGTTCAACTTCACAATTGTGTCCCACTTGTTGTTGATTCTTCACCAGATCATTAACATTTTTATCTTTATGTTTGAAGCCTGAAATGTGGGAAAAGGTGGACAAATTCAATGGGGCTGAATACTTTCGCAAGGCACTGTATATATATAAAATAATAATAATAATAATTTTATTCATTTATATAGCGCTATTAATTCCACAGCGCTTTACATACATTTGCAACACTGTCCCCATTGGGGCTCACAATCTAGAGTCCCTATCTATTTTTGGAGTATATATATATATACATATATATATATATATATATATATATATATATATATTACAGACCAAAAGTTTGGACACACCTTCTCATTCAAAGAGTTTTCTTTATTTTCATGACTGAGCATTGTAGATCACATTGAAGGCATCAAAACTATGAATTATCACATGTGGAATGAAATACTTAACAAAAAGTGTGAAACAACTGAAAATCTGTCTTATATTCTAGGTTCTTCACAGTAGCCACCTTTTGCTTTGATTACTGCTTTGCACATTCTTGGCATTCTCTTGATGAGTTTCATGAGGTAGTCACCGGAAATGGTTCTCACTTCACAGGTGTGCCCTGTCAGGTTTAATAAGTGGGATTTCTTGCCTTATAAATGGGGTTGGGACCATCAGTTGTGTTGTGCAGACGTCTGGTGGATACACAGCTGATAGTCCTACTGAATAGACTGTAAGAATTTGTATAATGGCAAGAAAAAAGCAGCTAAGTAAAGAAAAACAAGTGGCCATCATTACTTTAAAAATGAAGGTCAGTTAGTACGAAAAATCAGGAAAACTTTGAAAGTGTCCCCAAGTGCAGTGGCAAAAACCATCAAACGCTACAACAAAACTGGCTCACATGAGGACCGCCCCAGGAAAGGAAGACCAAGAGTCACCTTTGCTGCGGAGGATAAGTTTATCCGAGTCACCAACCTCAGAAATCGCAGGTTAACAGCAGCTCAGAATAGAGACCAGGTCAATGCCACACAGACTTCCAGCAGCAGACACATCTCGAGAACAACTGCTAAGAGGAGACTTTGTGCAGCAGCCTTCATGGTAAAATAGCTGCTAGGAAACCACTGCTAAGGACAGGGAACAAGCAGAAGAGACTTGAGTGTGCTAAAGAACACAAGGAATGGACATTAGACCAGTGGAAATCTGTGCTTTGGTCTGATGAGTCCAAAGTTGAGATCTTTGGATCCAACCACCGTGTTTCTGTGCAACGCAGAAAAGGTGAACGGATGGACTATACATGGCTGGTTCCCACCATGAAGCATGGAGGAGGAGGTGTGATGGTGTGGGGGGGCTTTGCTGGTGACACTGTTGGGGATTTATTCAAAATTGAAGGCATACAGAACCAGCATGGCTACCACAGCATCTTGCAGCGGCATGCTATTCCATTCGGTTTGTGTTTAGTTGGACCATCATTTATTTTTCAACAGAACAATGACCCCAAACACACCTCCAGGCTGTTTAAGGGCTACTTGACTAAGAAGGAGAGTGATGGGGTGCTACGCCAGATGATCTGGTCTCCACAGTCACCAGACCTGAACCCAATCGAGATGGTTTGGGGTGAGCTGAACCGCAGAGTGAAGGCAAAAGGCCAACAAGTGCTAAGTATCTCTGGGAACTCCTTCAAGACTGTTGGAAAACCATTTCCGGTGACTACCTCTTGAAGCTCATCAAGAGAATGCCAAGAGTGTGCAAAGCAGTAATCAAAGCAAAAGGTGGCTACTTTGAAGAACCTAGAATATAAGACATATTTTCAGTTGTTTCATGTATGTGAACAGGGTCCGACCATGTTGCTGTAATCCTCGAGTGCGGAGCTAGACAGCGCATGACAATATCTTTATAGCGGACATAACTCCAAATTCTTTGTGTTCCCCCTACATACAGTTTGGAAGAGTTGGAATGGAAATGTTGGGAAAGAGGTGATATGAATTGAACACTTTTTTAGACTATTTTTTTATTTTTTTTAAGATTTTTGAATTGGATAACCCCTTTAAACCCAGTAGATCACTAGTGATATGAGTACACATATTGGGAAACTAAAAAAAAAAAGTTGTATATTCACAAGGCCATTAGGTATATGATCAGTTGTGACACCGGTGCTATTACTGTTAATGCTGAAATCACCCCAAAACAAAATGTATTGTACTATATTAGGTTTATCCTTACATCCACTGGACCAGCAGGGACAATATTAGAAACAATTACCCATCAGGGACATTTTGATACTCATCAGGTCACCAGGCATTTAATTGCAGGGGTTTTCCCAAAATTGCATGTTATCCTGTATCTAGTGTAGAGGGGATTTTTTACAGATTGTTAGGGGTCTGAGAATTGGAACCCCCAGGAACAGAGAGAGGTACTGGACTTCTGTTTTCATTGTCAATGGGACTACCAAAAATTACAGAGCACTATAATTGGCTGAATGGAGGCTATGCCCAGCATTCCAGATGGGGCTCAGTTGAGGAGCTTCCTTCTTTGAAACAATAGGGGTCCCAGCTATCTGACCCCTAGCTATCAATTAGTTATCCATTCCCCTAGTTGATAAATTGTAATCATTGGAAACCCTTTAAATTCAGTGGACCATCAGGGATATAAATATATATGCTGATCCTCCAAGGAAAGTATTATGTACATGTCACGCTAAGCACGGGGAAGTACCAAGCGCACGGCGAAAGGGAAGGGAAACCCTGTGTGATCCCTGACCGAACCTACTGCTGGTCCCTGGGGACCCTCACCACCATAAATAGGTTCTGCACCTGTGCGCCAAGCCGGATATCTGACCCTAGATATCCCTAGTTCAGGGCCCTAAATTGGGAACGGGTGGGATGAGTTCTTTGTCAATCCCACTAAACACTATAGAAGACACAAGGGGGAAATACAGTGGAAAAGCATGAACTACTTATCTAGAGATGACTCAGGGAGAGGTTCAGCAGTTTTCAGCAACGATACAACAGAGGAGTACAAGCCACCTGCTTGCAACCAAGGCTTGAAGGAACTGAAAAATAACACCAGCACCAGTCAAGGGAAGGAAGGGGTATTTAAGCACCAAGATAATGCAGCTGGGTGGAAGTCGAGCTCCTGCTGGGTCCAAAAGGAGGAAAGATGAATCCAGCAGGAAAGCTGCCTATACCAATGAATACTGACAGCAGGAACAATGGAAAGTCAGGGAGCATTATGCACAGCCAAACGCTGTGACCTTCTATGGCCAGAAACCACATGACTGTCTGTGATACGTGACACACTCGCGACAGTACACTAGCCCACCAGGGACCCTAAAAAAATGTACAGTTCAAAAGGGAAATGATCTTTCTCATTGACAATTAGAGCTACGATAAAAATTCCACTAGGGATAATATTGCACCCAATGGACGGCCGTATTTTTTACTTCACCTGGTTAGGGCTTTAGTTAAAAAAGTGACAACCAGATAGTAAAAATCGCTTCCCTTTCCCAACTCTTCCTATTACCCTTGGTGTTTTTTGTGAAAGAAAAAAATAAATAAATAAATAAATAATGAGAAGATGTTGATGGATGGAGTCAATGTCGGTCCATTTATACAGACAGCTGTCATGTGGGTCATCACAGATCCGGTGCCATGTACCATCCCTGCTCCAGAAATATATGGCACGGTGTGGGAAGAGGCGAAAGGGGGTCGTCCGAGATTACGACAGTTTTTTCTAAAAATTATTTGAACATAAAAATAAAAATTAAAAAAAAACAAAACTTGGTAACAAACAACAACAACAACAACAACAACAACAACAACAACATAAAACGTCATTTCCTGAAATGGAATGGAAGGGTTTGGAAGGAAATAACTAGATATTTTGTATTCTGTATCTTTTATGCCGTTTGTTGCTCTCTTTTGGCTCGGTGGTGACTTCTGATTCATGGAGTGTGTTCAGCTGTAAACCCTACACCTGTTCTCAGCAGCTGGCACCCAAGACGTAGTATTTGTCCCGGCGTATCCTGACTGTGGCTACAATCGTTTGTGCAGGGGACGTCACCTGCTCACGTGGAGAACAACTGTCCGCACAACACAATCCCCATGGAATTAGCAGAACAATACTTTCCTCTCATGGGGTCGAGACCTACAAACTTTACTACATGCAAAATGACTTGTACGAGTTCTAGCTCTGATAAACACTTTTTGTTTAAAGGGTTTAAAGGGTTAAAGGGTTCCCTGAAAATAAACTGATCAAAAATATCCCCGTTTTTGTCTTTTTTGGGGGGGGGGGGTAATTTTGCTGCGTCTTATACTCCTCTCCCTCGTGCTGAATTCTCAGTGACGCCTCAGATCTCGTCAGCTCTGCTGATAATATTGACAGGCGCATGCCGATATTTCCGCTGGTACACCAAACTGGAGATATTTCATAGAAAATAGGGATCATAGGGATTTTTCTACTACTTTTATTATTTATTATTATAATGCCATTTATTCCGTAGCGCTTTACATGTGAAAAGGGGTATACATAGACAAGTACAATAATCTTGAACAATACAAGTGGGGGGATGGGTGAGGATACAGTAGGTGAGGGTAGAGATGGTCATGTATAGTGGGGTGGGGGCAGGGCCGGCGTCAGCACCCGGCATACCCGGGCAAATGCCTCGTCAGTTCAGCTGCCCCTGGGCCAAGTTCCAGGGACCGCAGTCCTCGGCAGGAAACTGTGGCTGCCGTCCCTTTAAGGTGCGCAGAGCACAACGTTTCCTGCGCCCTCCTGGATTGAGCTTCATCTGTGGGCGGAGCTACAGCCCGGCGTCCTGCTCGGTCCCACAGATGAAGGAGGTGCAGTGCCAGCCAGCGAACCCCAGCACAGCGCTGTGTGGGCCCCTCTCCACCGTGACCTGAGCAGTATGTGGGACACCCCTCCCCCCCACCCCTTCCATCTGTATGTGCCCTCCCCGCCCCCCGATTTAGGGGCCCCGGTGAACTGTATGGGCTTCTCCTCCACGTGATGTATGCCCTGCCCCCCCCTCCCCGAAGCCGTATGTGCTGGCCCACAGAGCTGCGTGTGTGGGCCCCACAGAGCCGCGTGTGTGGGCCCCGCAAAGCAAGGTGTGTGGGCCCCGCAGAGCAAGGTGTGTGGGCCCTGCAGAGCAAGGTGTGTGGGCCCTGCAAAGGAAGGTGTGTGGGCCCCGCAGAGCAAGGTGTGTGGGCCCCGCAGAGCAAGGTGTGTGGACCCCACAGAGCAAGTTGTGTGTCTGTCTGTATGTATGTATGCAGCAGAGCAGTGTGTGTGTCTGTATGTATGTATGTATGTAGGCACCGGAGCAGTGTGTGTGTCTGTATGTATGTATGCAGCAGAGCAGTGTGTGTGTGTGTCTGAGTGTCTGTATGCATGCAGCAGAGCAGTATGTGTGTGTCTGTCTGTATGTATGCAGCAGACCAGTATATGTGTGTCTGTATGTATGCATGGGTGCAGCAGCAGTGTGTGTGTGTGTGTGTCTGTTTGTATGTATGTATGCAGCAGAGCAGTATGTGGGTGTCTGTCTGTATATATGCATGCAGAAGAGCAGTACGTGTGTGTGTGTGTCTGTCTGTATGTATGTATGCATGCAGCAGAGCAGTATGTATGTGTCTGTCTGTAGCAGTGTGTGTCTGTATGTATGTATGTATGCAGCAGGCAGTGTGTGTGTGTGTCTGTCTGTAGCAGTGTGTGTCTGCATATATGCAGCAGAGCAGTGTGTGTCTGTCTGTATGTATGCAGCAGAGCAGTGTGTGTGTGTGTGTGTCTGTATGTATTCCGCATAGCAGTGTGTGTCTGTATGTATGCAGCAGAGCAGTGTGTGTGTGTCTGTATGAATGCAGCAGAGCTGTGTGTCTGTATGTATGTATGCAGCAGAGCAGTGTGTGTCTCTGTATGTATGTGTGGCGCCCTGGACAAGCCAGGTCGTCACAGAACAACACCAACACACCCCACACTCCCGGTCAGGCACACCGAAGTCAGACAAAAACCCTTGTTGCCTTCCTCCAGGGGCTGATGTTCACACCAGGGGGTGGGCCAGGCGGTTGGTCCCGCCCACCGAGGAGTTCACAGTCCTGGAGGCGGGAAAAGAGTGAGTTTCAGTTGGAGAGTGGAAGTGGAAGGAGGGAAGTAGCAGTTGAGTAGCCTGAAGTTGGTCCGGGTGTGTGGCCCGGACGGAACAGCAAGGTTGGCGAACGGTGGTGACCGTGTGCAGGAGAAGCCTATTGGAGCTAGCTGTAAGGACCGTGGACGAGCGGTGGCTCGGCGGTACCGGACCGGTACGCAAAGAGAAGCCAGCACCATCCAGCAGGGGCTTACGGACCCCGGTAAGGCTAGGAGTCGCTGTGAATTTGCCAAATCCGTTAGCGAAGGGAACCTCCTGGGTTTCCCAGCAACCAAGTCCCGACAGAAGGCAACAGTCCAACCGAGAGAGGAAAACACAGTCACCGCCAAGGCTAAAGTTCCCAGGGCCAGAGCCTGCGGGCAAAAAGGGCTCCTTCAGCAACCTCCAAGCTGGGGAGCGGGTTACCGGTGGGAACCCATTGGAACCGTTACACTACACAGGTGCAGGGAAAGGCAGTCACCATCAACCTGCCGGGAGGAGAAACACCGCAGCCGTCTGTGGGACCCATCCATCCAGCCGTTTGTTTTACCGGAGACTCTGTGTACATCATTAGCTGAGTGAGTACCACTGTGCCGAGCGGCACAGCGCTGCCCCCGCGACCCTGCACCTCACCAGGCCCCGTAACCCGCCTGCCATACATCCCTACCTCCCTCACCGGGCCCCGGGACAACCAACCCCCCTACCCACGGAGGGGAGAAAACAACATCCAAGCTGCTCCCTGTCATCGCTCCCGGGATCCCCGTCCAGAGCAGCGGTGGTGTCACAACCTCACCACAACCGTGGGTGGCGTCACGGACAATATCAAATCCCCACAATCAATCCCCCCCCTTTTCATTCACAGGCGAGGAACGCCGCTAGAGTCCCCGGGATCCGGCCCACCGCTCGAGCCACCACCGAGCAGCAGCAGCAGCAGCAGCTGGACCCGAGCAGTGGGAGAGCGCAGCGTCCCCTCCTCCGCCCGCGACAACTTGGCGTCACGAACAGGATCTTACTGCTCTGCCGTCTGGTAGAGGTGCGCCTTGTGACCGCCGGAGGTGTCCGGCCGAAAATTTGGAGAAGCCGCCATCTTGGGCGCGAAAAATTCCCACTCGAGCATCTCCTCGAGCAGTAGAGGCGCGAAGGACCCTGCGGCCATCTTGTTGCTGGTTCCTAGAAGAGGCCGCCAGAGCCATGTTCATGCCGTCCCGCAGCACCGTAGCCCCCGCGCCAGGAACCGCGGCGTGGGTGGAGATCCGGACCGCCCAGCTCCAACAACGGCTGCAGGTCAAAATGCAGCTCCTCCTGGAGGAGTGGGAGGCCGACATGGCGGAGGTTGTGGCGACCGTGCGGAGACGCGAGGAAGAGGGAGTTTCGGAAGGGAGGGTGAGTGACCCACGCCCCTGTGCCCCTAGTGGGTCGGTCATCGCGGCCGAGGAACCCGGTCCACACCCGCTCGCCCAGCTACCTCCCCCACTACCCGTATTGGCCGCCGCGCCCCCGCCACTAGGCCCGCTACCACCGCAACCGGTAGCGGTACCCCGCACGTCCGCCCAGGCGGATCGGACTGCAGCCGGAGCCCGCGACCGATCGGAACTGCTTCCATGGAAGATGTCAAAGCCTGAACCGGAGGCATCTGCGGAGACTTCCCCCGAGCCATAGCCGACAAGCCGCTCCGTGCAGGAGGCCCGGCGAAAGAGGAACCCTGTGCCCATCCCCCATAGCTCGGCTGAGGTTGCGCCGGGTTACCGCTGCAAGGCAGCACCCCAGGCCAAGTCACCGCGGGACCTTCCGCCCAGATCGCCAGTGGTGGGCAGTGTCCAGAAGGTCTCGCGGGGCCCGACCCGTGCGCCGGAGCTCGCAGCAGCCCCATATTGGGACAGGGAGCCAACACCGCTGGGCCCGGAGATGGCGGAAAGGGAGAGGAAGAAGGCAAAGTTGGTGGCCCGCACGATCCGGGAGAAAGAGAGCCTCCGGCAAGTGACCTTCCGTATCCGAGGCCCCCTGTATGAAGGGCAGGTGAGGCGGTTTGATGTCCGCCGGGGCTATGGCTTTATTTTCGATCCGGGCCTGGAGGCCAAAGTCTTTGTAGCCCAGCGGGATGTCAACGCCCACCTGCCGGAGGAGCACCCCGGCCGCAACCTGATGCCGGGAGACCTGGTGCAGTACACCCGGCACTGCGGGGAGAGGGGATGGTTTGCGTTGGATGCAAAGCTGAGGGGCAGCCAAGAGGCCCGAGTGTTCACAGCGCCCCCTCCCCCAACCGACGCCGAGGAGTCTGAGTGAGGGCAGGGGAGTCCCGTTGCAAGTTGTCCCCATTGGGACCACCAAAGTACCGTTGTAAAAGTTTTAAAAGGATGATAAGAAGAGTGATCAATCGAAGTTTACCTGACTGAAACCTGATTGAACTGGTCGTTGCCGGCAACTGTTGACCCCGTGGGGACTGTTTACATGTATGCGTAGAAACTACTACGGACAAGCCCGAGAACTGGCAGGGCAACCACGAACTTGTGGTTTGTAAATAAAAATGTTTTTCTATGGCTTTACCGTTACCGCCTCCGGAGAGGCTGATTTGGAGGATGGGCCTGGAGGGAAGTGATGGCCCAGGCCCGCCACTACCGCAACTGGTGGCGATCCTCCGGGGGTTTCAGGGGCTCCCCATGGACGTGGGTCCCCTGAAAAGGACAGAACCCCCTCGGGTAACTTGTGCTGGACTGGGGTCAAGGGGTGCTGCCCGTTTGCTTAGGGGCAGCATCAGGGCCAGGTTGCTTGGGTGGGACAGAGCGGAAGCCGAAACCGTTTAGTAACGTTTAAGAATATGCCTCCCGATGTGGGAAGAAGTTAATATATTTGTAACCTGTTTTACCGTTTATTTTTTCAGTTGTGAAAACAAAAACCGGTGATGGACGGGCAGCCCGCGGACTGTCTGCATTTTACTAAGGGGGAATGTGGCGCCCTGGACAAGCCAGGTCGTCACAGAACAACACCAACACACCCCACACTCCCGGTCAGGCACACCGAAGTCAGACAAAAACCCTTGTTGCCTTCCTCCAGGGGCTGATGTTCACACCAGGGGGTGGGCCAGGCGGTTGGTCCCGCCCACCGAGGAGTTCACAGTCCTGTAGCAGTTGAGTAGCCTGAAGTTGGTCCGGGTGTGTTGCCCGGACGGAACAGCAAGGTTGGCAGACGGTGGTGACCGTCTGCAGGAGAGGCCTATTGGAGCTAGCCGCAAGGACCGTGGACGGGCGGTGGCCCGGCGGTACCGGACCGGTACGCAAAGAGAAGCCAGCACCATCCGGCAGGGGCTTACGGACCCCGGCAAGGCTAGGAGTCGCCGTGAATTTGCCAAATCCGTTAGCGAAGGGAACCTCCTGGGTTTCCCAGCAGCCAAGTCCCGACAGAAGGCAACAGTCCAACCGAGAGAGGGAAACACAGTCACCGCCAAGGCTAAAGTTCCCAGGGCCAGAGCCTGCGGGCAAAAAGGGCTCCTTCAGCAACCTCCAAGCTGGGGAGCGGGTTACCGGTGGGAACCCATTGGAACCGTTACACTACACAGGTGCAGGGAAAGGCAGTCACCATCAACCTGCCGGGAGGAGAAACACCGCAGCCGTCTGTGGGACCCGTCCATCCAGCCGTTTGTTTTACCGGAGACTCTTTGTACATCATTGGCTGAGTGAGTACCACCGTGCCGTGCGGCACAGCGCTGCCCCCGTGACCCTGCACCTCACCAGGCCCCGTAACCCGCCTGCCATACATCCCTACTCCCTCACCGGGCCCCGGGACAACCAACCCCCTACCCACGGAGGGGAGAAAACAACATCCAAGCTGCTCCCTGTCATCGCTCCCGGGATCCCCGTCCAGAGCAGCGGTGGTGTCACAACCTCACCACAACCGTGGGTGGCGTCACGGACAATATCAAATCCCCACAATCAATCCCCCCCCCCTTTTCACTAACGGGCGAGGAACGCCGCTCGAGTCCCCGGGATCCGGCCCACCGCTCGAGCCACCACCGAGCAGCAGCAGCAGCAGCCGGACCCGAGCAGTGGGAGAGCGCAGCGTCCCCTCCTCTGCCCGCGACATATGCAGCAGAGCTGTGTGTATCTGTATGCATGTATGATGTGTATCTATGTACGTCAGTGTATATGATTGTATAGATTTGTCTGTTTATATGTATTTTTGTGAGTTTGACTTTAAATATGTATATGTACGTGTATGTATCTGTGTATGTGTGTGTGTGTGTGTCTGCGTGTTTATGGGGCCCACTGGGACTCTTCCACACAGGGCCCACAAAAACCTGGGGCCGGCCCTGGGTGGGGGATGGCTGAGGATACAGTAGGTGAGGGTGTGACGCCCCTGGACTAGTCAGATCGTCACAGGGTACTGCACGCTATTTATCTCCAGTGCAGGACTCATCCCCTCTTGGTTCTGGGTTCCCAACCTGCAGTACTGCCTCCATTAGCATCCAAAATCCCAATCACACCTCACACTACACCTGTCAGGCACACCAGTGGGCTGCTAAGCAGGAATAGGGCCGCCCACCTAGGTGTCAGAAAGGGAGGTGAGAGGTGACAAGTGAGTTGAGTGGTAGCCCTCGAGCAGTGAGGAGCTTGAGGAAGCTGGGAGTTGGAGTTCCCAGGGGAGAAATAGATTGGGTTGCAGATGGTGGTCTGTACCCGGAGGAGTCGGAGACCCAATCGCAGGATATTAGGACTGGGTGCCTGGCTTAGTCTAGGAGGACGGTCAGCAGCAGTACAATAGCCGGTCTGGGACTGAAAGCACATCAGTTTACTGGTCCCTAGGTTGGGGAGAGGCTTCAAGCAACCCGGCAACTAACCTGCGGAGGATAGGGCCTTTATGGACTGTCCCCACGAAGCTCAGAGATCGGGGGCACTAGCTCAATGAGGGGGATAGGGCTTTCCAACCAAAGCAGCCCACTGAAATCCCAAGCGTGAGCCCCTGAGAGCACAGCTCCTTCACACCAAAAAGTGGGAGTGGGGCCCGGACAGCTTCAAGCTTACGGGCCACTTGGACTACTAAAATAATCTGTGCACGGAGGCAGGTTCCGGACCATCAGGCAGTGCTCCTGGGGGAGAGGGCAGCGGCATCCAGAGACTTGGTTTACCACGTTGTCAGCGTCTGCTTTCCTTCTGAGTGAGTACCTGAGCCTCCCTTGCCCCAGCGAGCCTGCGCTCCCCTGCGATCCATCCCACCGACCAGAGTACCGGGGCCTTCCCTACCCATGGAGGGTAACGTCATCTGGCTGCCCCCCGTTCCATCACCCTGGGTACTCCCAATTACCGCACACCATGGGTGGCGTCACAAACTATTTAATACTCCCCTGTAAATAGACCCCCATCACGCTTTAGAGTGTCCCCGCACCCCCGGGTTCAGAGACCCTCGAGCCACGAGCAGTGACACCCGGATCCGAGCAGTTCGGCCGCTGCTGGGGCGGTACAAGGGCAGAGCTGGTCGTGCAGTGGGGTGAGGGGGATGAGAGAGAGTACAGTAGGTGAGAGTAGAGCTGGTCGTGCAGCGCTATAGTGGGGTGAGGAGATGGGTGAGGGTACAGTAGGTGAGGGCAGAGCTGGTCTGGCAGCGGTATGGTGGGGTGAGGAGATGGGTGAGGGTACAGTAAGTGAGGGTAGAGCTGGTCATTCAGCAGTATAGTGGTGTGAGGGGGGTAAGGATACAGTCGGTGAGAGCAGAGCTGGTCGGGCAGTGGTATAGTGGACTGAGGGTTGCTACTTTTGGAGATGTGGCACCCCTGAATACATCAGGGTGCCACAGGGTACTGCAATCCTTACCCAGGGTGGAGGGCCTACCCACCATGGTTCCAGGTTCCCAATAACGAGTGTCACCTCCATCAGCACCACAAATCCTAATCACACCTCACATCAAACCTGTCCGACACACCAGTCAAGATGGAGTAGGGCCACCCACCTAGGGGTCAGGCAGACTGGTGGGAGGGAGGAAGTCAGTTTAGGGTCAGCTCTAAAAGAGAGCAGTGAGATTGAAGGCATCAGCACAACGTGGGGATAGGGTCCGGATCCCTCGAGCCATGACCACCCTGGATCTGAGCACCCCAGCCCTACCACCGGCCAGACTAGACCAGGCCACGACGCCTCCGGCATCATCCATGGCCAGACCAGACCCGGCCGCATCACCGGACCCGTATCTCGGTATAGAGCTCCCGGCCACTGCTACCCCGGCTGCGGAACAGCCGGCTTATCTCGTCACCGCTGCAGAGAAGGAACCTGCCGACATGCTGGTTCCACTGCAGTGCGGCCCCCCACTGCCGGGGCCGTGGGAATCCGAATGCAATCATGGTAGCTCCAGTCAGGTGGTTACCCGAATGTTTTACTGTTCTTGCGTTACAAGTTTGAAGAATGACTGTCATGATTGTCACCCTTGTTGAACCTTTCTACAGTGTTCTGTTTAAGTAGAAAGGCCACCAGGGATCTGGGTGATGCAAGATGGTCCCAGGGGTCCCCGGTGGAGGGCGGTAAGGAAGTTAATGTTTAGCAAGTGTATGTGCCACCCTTGTTGAACCTTTTTATATCGCTCCATGAAAGACAAAAAGGCCATCAGGGTCCTGGGCGGTGTGCCACTAGGAGGTGGTACCAGAGACCCTCAGTGGAGGGTGGCGCAAGGGTAATGACTGCCAGATTACCCCGGTGGTTTACTGAAAATGTAAAGAGTGTTGCAAGATGACTGCATCAGTTGTGCGTTCCTAGGAGGTTTACCAGAGTCGTCTCCTGAACCATCAGGACTTCAATTCCGTCACCACGGACACTACAAGGAAATCGGGGTGGTGTGACACCATGGCTAGCGGTTGCACCAGGGGTTCAGGTGTTTTGGGTGGCGAGTTGAAGGGAAAGGGACAATGGGAATGGACTGTCGCAGGAAGGAGCTGCAGCAGAGTAGGCTGAGCTACCAGCTACTGCTACAACTAGTAGCGTTCCCAAGTGTTCTTATGTGAAACTCTGTGAGTTGTAACGTTCAAGTGTATTGGCCTCCCCTGTGTGGGCAGAGTATTTGAAACCTAACATGTTATCTTTTTCCAGTTCCTGAAAAATAAAACCTCTGTGTGTCCTGTAGCTCGGGGACGAGCCATGTTTAAATAAGGGGGAATGTGGCACCCCTGAATATATCAGGGTGCCACAGGATACTGGAATCCTTACCCAGGGTGCAGGGCCTACCCCCCATGGTTCCAGGTTCCAAATAACGAGTGTCACCTCCATCAGCACCACAAATCCTAACCACACCTCACATCAAACCTGTCAGACACACCAATAGGATGGTCAAGATGAAGTAGGGCCACCCACCTAGGGGTCAGGCAGACTGGTGGGAGGAGGGAAGTCAGTTTATTGTCAGCTCTCAAAGAGAGAGCAGTGAGAGCCCTCAAAGAGTGAGGAGCTGGGAGTTGTAGCTCACGAGGAGCTAGAAAAAGGTTGGGTTGCAGATGGTGGTCCGGGACCACAAGAGTCAGGGACCGGTGGCAGTGACGTTAGAAAGGGTGCGACAGACATAGTCTAGAAGGACTGTCGGCATCAGAACACCAAAAGAACTGACCGGTACTGAGCACGACGGGGTACAGGACCCTAGGTCAGGAGCAGGTTCATCCATCCTGATAATTAACCTGGGAGGGAAGTATCTTCACGAACTTCCCTAATAGCTCAGAAATTGAAGGCATCAGCACACTGCGGGGGATAGGGTTCTCCAAATAAAACAGCCCAACTGAAATCCCAAGTGCCAGCCATCAAGAGCACAGCTGCCCTACACACAGGTAGCGAGGCCCCAACAGCTTCATGCCAAGGGGCCACAACAGACAACTAAAATTATGCACGGAGGCAGGTTCCGGACTATCCAGTGACACCGGTGGGAGCGGACACCTGGACGGGCTCCCCATAGTGACTGGATGCACAGAGACTTTGGTTTATCTTCAGTGTGAGTGTCTGCTTTATAATCCTCATCCTGCACCACGACTACCCACAGTACTCTGTACCCCTGCACCTTGTGCTCCCCAGCATCCACCAACCATCACAGAGGCCGGGGCCTTCCCTACCTGCGGAGGGACTGACACCCTGCTGCTCCCCGCCATCTGCCCCGGTACGCCTTCCAGCAGTGGAGGTACTCCCATTACCGCAATCCGCAGGTGGCGTCACGAACTTCTCCCCTGTAAATATCCCCTTTCAAGGATCGGAGTGCTAGCCGAGCCTGGGTCCGGACCACTTGAGCCCCGACCACCCCTTATCCGAGCACCCTGGTGTGTGGCGGGGCGGCACAGGAGGCTTGTCGGAAGAGGGGGGTCTTTAGGTTCCTTTTAAAGGCTTCCACGGTAGGTGAGAGACTGATATATTGGGGTGGAGAGTTCCAGAGTTTGTAGGAGGTGCGGGAGAAATCTTGTATGTGATTGTGGGAAGAGGAGATAAGAGAGGAGTAGAGAGGGAGATCTTGTGAGGATCAGAGGGTGCGTGCAGGTAGGTACCGGGAGACTAGGTCACAGATGTAGGGAGGAGACAGGTTGTGCATGGCTTTGTATGTCATGGTTAGGGTTTTTAACAGGAGTCTTTGGGCAAAGGAAAGCCAGTGAAGAGATTGGCAGAGAGGAGAGGCCGGGGAATAGCGGGGGAACAGGTGGATTAGTCGGGCCGCAGAATTTAGGATAGAATGGAGGGGTGCGAGACTGTTAGAAGGGAGGCCACAATGCAGGAGGTTGCAGTAGTTAAGGCGGTAGATGATGAGGGCATGCACTATTGTTTTTGCAGATTCTTAGTACGGAATATACTGATCCAGGAGATATTTTTGAGCCGGAGGCGGCAGGAGGTGAAGAGGACTTGGATATATAGCTTGAAAAAGAGATCAGAGTCAAGGATTACCGCCATGCAGCGAACTCACTTGAGTGGGGAGAGCGAGCAGCCATTGACTATGATGGACAGGTCTGTTGGGGGTTGAATGAGATGGGTAAAAGACGATAAATTCTGTTTTGTCCACTTTTTATCATTCAGCCATTAACAAACACAATGTCGCTCCTTGTGCAAGTATAGACACACACCCCCCCACCACAAAAATCAGGGCACTAGGTATGGCGTCCATACATTTCTAATGTAAAGGGAAATATACATTTGGGGTGAAGGGTAACGCTCAGAAAATGGATATCGCCACCTTGTGGTCATGCATTTTTTTTTTCATCAGTGTTTTACGTTTTTTGTTTGTTTGTTTTCTTTTATTCAAACTTATCTCTGAACGTGCAACAAAAGAAACCAAATTTTACCAGCAGGATTTGTAATGGTGCCACCGAATCGCATGGAAGTCAATGGATGTAAACGATGAAGTGCATCCGAATCTCTGCCGTGTCAGACTCATATCAGCCTGGCAACAAAGGATGGGTCAACACATAGGGCATAGGTGGGGCAATAAGAAAAACTTGACACAGCAGGGACAGCGCAGGGAGGGACACAGCAGGGACAGCTGGGACAGCGCAGGGAGGGACACAGCAGGGAGGGACACAGCAGGGACAGCTGGGACAGCGCAGGGAGGGACACAGCAGGGACAGCTGGGACAGCGCAGGGAGGGACACAGCAGGGACAAGGCAGGGAGGGACACAGCAGGGAGGGACACAGCAGGGACAAGGCAGGGAGGGACACAGCAGGGACAAGGCAGGGAAGGACACAGCAGGGAGGGACACAGCAGGGAGGGACACAGCAGGGAGGGACACAGCAGGGACAGCTGGGACAGCGCAGGGAGGGACACAGCAGGGACAAGGCAGGGAGGGACACAGCAGGGAGGGACACAGCAGGGAGGGACACAGCAGGGACAAGGCAGGGAGGGACACAGCAGGGAGGGACACAGCAGGGAGGGACACAGCAGGGACAAGGCAGGAAAGGAAACAGCAGGGACAAGGCAGGGAGGGACACAGCAGGGAGGGACACAGCAGGGAGGGACACAGCAGGGAGGGACACAGCAGGGACAGCTCAGGGAGGGACACAGCAGGGACAGCTGGGACAGCGCAGGGAGGGACACAGCAGGGACAAGGCAGGGAGGGACACAGCAGGGAGGGACACAGCAGGGACAGCTCAGGGAGGGACACAGCAGGGACAGCTCAGGGAGGGACACAGCAGAGACAGCTCAGGGAGGGACACAGCAGGGACAAGGCAGGGAGGGACACAGCAGGGAGGGACACAGCAGGGACAGCTCAGGGAGGGACACAGCAGGGAGGGACACAGCAGGGACAAGGCAGGGAGGGACACAGCAGGGAGGGACGCAGCAGGGAGGGACACAGCAGGGAGGGACACAGCAGGGACAGCTGGGACAGCGCAGGGAGGGACACAGCAGGGACAAGGCAGGGAGGGACACAGCAGGGAGGGACACAGCAGGGAGGGACACAGCAGGGACAAGGCAGGGAGGGACACAGCAGGGAGGGACACAGCAGGGAGGGACACAGCAGGGACAGCTCAGGGAGGGACACAGCAGGGACAGCTGGGACAGCGCAGGGAGGGACACAGCAGGGACAAGGCAGGGAGGGACACAGCAGGGAGGGACACAGCAGGGACAGCTCAGGGAGGGACACAGCAGAGACAGCTCAGGGAGGGACACAGCAGGGACAGCTCAGGGAGGGACACAGCAGGGACAGCTCAGGGAGGGACACAGCAGGGACAGCTCAGGGAGGGACACAGCAGGGACAAGGCAGGGAGGGACACAGCAGGGACAAGGCAGGGAGAGACACAGCAGGGACAAGGCAGGGAGGGACACAGCAGGGGCAGCTGGGACAGCTCAGGGAGGGACACAGAAGGGACAAGGCAGGGAGGGACGCAGCAGGGACAAGGCAGGGAGGGACACAGCAGGGACAAGGCAGGGAGGGACAGCAGGGACAAGGCAGGGAGGGACACAGCAGGGACAAGGCAGGGAAGGACACAGCAGGGGCAGCTGGGACAGTGCAGGGAGGGACACAGCTGGGAAAGTGCAGGGAGGGACAAAGCAGGGACAGCGCATTGAGGGACGCAGCAGGGACAACTGGGACATCACAGGAAGGGATACAGCAGGGCAGGGAGAGACACAGCTGGGACAGCGCAGAGGGGGCACAGCAGGGACAGGGCAGGAAGGAAAATAGGTGGGACAGTGCAGGGAGGGACACAGCAGGGACATCTGGGACAGGGCAAGGAGAAACATTGCAGGGACAGCTGGGACAGCACAGAGATGGACATAACAGGGACAGTTGGGACAGAGCAAGAAGGGTCAGAGCAGGGACAGCTGGGATAGAGCACGGAGGAACACAGAAGAGGCAGAAATATTTCAGTAGCTTGCAGATTTGTTATAATTTCATCCATTTTGCATTCTGCAGTGAAAATGCAGAGCAACGTGCCGTATTAACATATACGAAAGGCTAATCAGAAAATACAACAGATAATGCTCCAAAATACAAGAATATAACTACTCTAATACTGCTCCCCATGTACAGGAATATAACTACTATAATACTGCCCCTATGTACAAAAATATAACTACTATAATACTGCCCCTATGTACAAGAATATAACTACTATAATACTGCCCCTATGTACAAGAATATAACTACTATAATACTGCTCCTATGTACAAGAATATAACTACTATAATACTGCCCCTATGTACAAGAATATAACTACTATAATACTGCCCCTGTGTACAAGAATATAACTACTATAATAATGCTCCTATGTACAAGAATATAACTACTATAATACTGCCCCTATGTACAAGAATATAACTACTATAATACTGCCCCTATGTACAAGAATATAACTACTATAATACTGCCCCTATGTACAAGAATATAACTACTATAATACTGCCCCCTATATACAAGAATATAACTACTATAATACTGCCCCCTATATACAAGAATATAACTACTATAATATTGCTCCTATGTACAGGAATATAACTACTATAATACTGCTCCTATGTACAGGAATATAACTACTATAATACTGCCCCTATGTACAGGAATATAACTACTATAATACTGCCCCTATGTACAGGAATATAACTACTATAATACTGCCCCTATGTACAAGAATATAACTACTATAATACTGCCCCTATGTACAAGAATATAACTACTATAATACTGCCCCCTATGTACAAGAATATAACTACTATAATACTGCTCCTATGTACAAGAATATAACTACTATAATACTGTCCCTATGTACAAGAATATAACTACTATAATACTGCTCCTATGTACAAAAATATAACTACTATAATACTGCCCCTACATACAAGAATATAATTACTATAATACTGCCCCTATGTACAAGAATATAACTACTATAATACTGCTCCCCATGTACAGGAATATAACTACTATAATACTACCCCTATGTACAAGAATATAACTACTATAATACTGCCCCTATGTACATGAATATAACTACTATAATACTGCTCCTATGTACAAGAATATAACTACTATAATACTGCCTCTATGTACAAGAATATAACTACTATAATACTGTCCCTATGTACAAGAATATAACTACTATAATACTGCTCCTATGTACAAGAATATAGCTACTATAATACTGCCTCTATGTACAAGAATATAACTACTATAATACTGTCCCTATGTACAAGAATATAACTACTATAATACTGTCCCTATGTACAAGAATATAACTACTATAATACTGCTCCTATGTACAAGAATATAGCTACTATAATACTGCCTCTATGTACAAGAATATAACTACTATAATACTGCTCCTATGTACAAGAATATAACTACTATAATACTGCCCCTATGTACATGAATATAACTACTATAATACTGCTCCTATGTACAAGAATATAACTACTATAATACTGCCTCTATGTACAAGAATATAACTACTATAATACTGTCCCTATGTACAAGAATATAACTACTATAATACTGTCCCTATGTACAAGAATATAACTACTATAATACTGCTCCTATGTACAAGAATATAGCTACTATAATACTGCCTCTATGTACAAGAATATAACTACTATAATACTGCCCCTATGTACAAGAATATAATTACTATAATACTGCCCCTATGTACAAGAATATAACTACTATAATACTGCTCCCCATGTACAGGAATATAACTACTATAATACTACCCCTATGTACAAGAATATAACTACTATAATACTGCCCCTATGTACATGAATATAACTACTATAATACTGTTCCTATGTACAAGAATATAACTACTATAATACTGTCCCTATGTACAAGAATATAACTACTATAATACTGCCCCTACATACAAGAATATAATTACTATAATACTGCCCCTATGTACAAGAATATAACTACTATAATACTGCTCCTATGTACAAGAATATAACTACTATAATACTGCTCCTATGTACAAGAATATAACTACTATAATATTGCTCCTATGTACAGGAATATAACTACTATAATACTGCTCCTATGTACAGGAATATAACTACTATAATACTGCCCCTATGTACAGGAATATAACTACTATAATACTGCCCCTATGTACAGGAATATAACTACTATAATACTGCTCCCCATGTACAGGAATATAACTACTATAATACTACCCCTATGTACAAGAATATAACTACTATAATACTGCCCCTATGTACATGAATATAACTACTATAATACTGTTCCTATGTACAAGAATATAACTACTATAATACTGTCCCTATGTACAAGAATATAACTACTATAATACTGCTCCTATGTACAAGAATATAACTACTATAATACTGCTCCCCATGTACAGGAATATAACTACTATAATACTACCCCTATGTACAAGAATATAACTACTATAATACTGCCCCTACATACAAGAATATAATTACTATAATACTGCCCCTATGTACAAGAATATAACTACTATAATACTGCTCCTATGTACAAGAATATAACTACTATAATACTGCTCCTATGTACAAGAATATAACTACTATAATATTGCTCCTATGTACAGGAATATAACTACTATAATACTGCTCCTATGTACAGGAATATAACTACTATAATACTGCCCCTATGTACAGGAATATAACTACTATAATACTGCCCCTATGTACAGGAATATAACTACTATAATACTGCTCCCCATGTACAGGAATATAACTACTATAATACTACCCCTATGTACAAGAATATAACTACTATAATACTGCCCCTATGTACATGAATATAACTACTATAATACTGTTCCTATGTACAAGAATATAACTACTATAATACTGTCCCTATGTACAAGAATATAACTACTATAATACTGCTCCTATGTACAAGAATATAACTACTATAATACTGCTCCCCATGTACAGGAATATAACTACTATAATACTACCCCTATGTACAAGAATATAACTACTATAATACTGCCCCTACATACAAGAATATAATTACTATAATACTGCCCCTATGTACAAGAATATAACTACTATAATACTGCTCCTATGTACAAGAATATAACTACTATAATACTGCTCCTATGTACAAGAATATAACTACTATAATACTGCTCCTATGTACAGGAATATAACTACTATAATACTGCTCCTATGTACAGGAATATAACTACTATAATACTGCCCCTATGTACAGGAATATAACTACTATAATACTGCCCCTATGTACAGGAATATAACTACTATAATACTGCTCCCCATGTACAGGAATATAACTACTATAATACTACCCCTATGTACAAGAATATAACTACTATAATACTGCCCCTATGTACATGAATATAACTACTATAATACTGTTCCTATGTACAAGAATATAACTACTATAATACTGTCCCTATGTACAAGAATATAACTACTATAATACTGCTCCTATGTACAAGAATATAACTACTATAATACTGCTCCCCATGTACAGGAATATAACTACTTTAATACTACCCCTATGTACAAGAATATAACTACTATAATACTGCCCCTATGTACATGAATATAACTACTATAATACTGCTCCTATGTACAAGAATATAACTACTATAATACTGTCCCTATGTACAAGAATATAACTACTATAATACTGTCCCTATGTACAAGAATATAACTACTATAATACTGCTCCTATGTACAAGAATATAACTACAATAATACTGCCCCTCTGTACAAGAATATAATTACTATAATACTGCCCCTATGTACAGGAATATAACTACTATAATACTGCCCCTATGTACAGGAATATAACTACTATAATACTGCTCCCCATGTACAGGAATATAACTACTATAATACTACCCCTATGTACAAGAATATAACTACTATAATACTGCCCCTATGTACATGAATATAACTACTATAATACTGTTCCTATGTACAAGAATATAACTACTATAATACTGTCCCTATGTACAAGAATATAACTACTATAATACTGCTCCTATGTACAAGAATATAACTACTATAATACTGCCCCTATGTACATGAATATAACTACTATAATACTGCTCCCCATGTACAGGAATATAACTACTATAATACTACCCCTATGTACAAGAATATAACTACTATAATACTGCCCCTATGTACATGAATATAACTACTATAATACTGCTCCTATGTACAAGAATATAACTACTATAATACTGTCCCTATGTACAAGAATATAACTACTATAATACTGTCCCTATGTACAAGAATATAACTACTATAATACTGCTCCTATGTACAAGAATATAGCTACTATAATACTGCCTCTATGTACAAGAATATAACTACTATAATACTGCCCCTATGTACAAGAATATAATTACTATAATACTGCCCCTATGTACAAGAATATAACTACTATAATACTGCTCCCCATGTACAGGAATATAACTACTATAATACTACCCCTATGTACAAGAATATAACTACTATAATACTGCCCCTATGTACATGAATATAACTACTATAATACTGTTCCTATGTACAAGAATATAACTACTATAATACTGTCCCTATGTACAAGAATATAACTACTATAATACTGCCCCTACATACAAGAATATAATTACTATAATACTGCCCCTATGTACAAGAATATAACTACTATAATACTGCTCCTATGTACAAGAATATAACTACTATAATACTGCTGCTATGTACAAGAATATAACTACTATAATATTGCTCCTATGTACAGGAATATAACTACTATAATACTGCTCCTATGTACAGGAATATAACTACTATAATACTGCCCCTATGTACAGGAATATAACTACTATAATACTGCCCCTATGTACAGGAATATAACTACTATAATACTGCTCCCCATGTACAGGAATATAACTACTATAATACTACCCCTATGTACAAGAATATAACTACTATAATACTGCCCCTATGTACATGAATATAACTACTATAATACTGTTCCTATGTACAAGAATATAACTACTATAATACTGTCCCTATGTACAAGAATATAACTACTATAATACTGCTCCTATGTACAAGAATATAACTACTATAATACTGCTCCCCATGTACAGGAATATAACTACTATAATACTACCCCTATGTACAAGAATATAACTACTATAATACTGCCCCTATGTACATGAATATAACTACTATAATACTGCTCCTATGTACAAGAATATAACTACTATAATACTGTCCCTATGTACAAGAATATAACTACTATAATACTGTCCCTATGTACAAGAATATAACTACTATAATACTGCTCCTATGTACAAGAATATAACTACTATAATACTGCCCCTCTGTACAAGAATATAATTACTATAATACTGCCCCTATGTACAGGAATATAACTACTATAATACTGCCCCTATGTACAGGAATATAACTACTATAATACTGCTCCCCATGTACAGGAATATAACTACTATAATACTACCCCTATGTACAAGAATATAACTACTATAATACTGCCCCTATGTACATGAATATAACTACTATAATACTGTTCCTATGTACAAGAATATAACTACTATAATACTGTCCCTATGTACAAGAATATAACTACTATAATACTGCTCCTTTGTACAAGAATATAACTACTATAATACTGCCCCTATGTACATGAATATAACTACTATAATACTGCTCCCCATGTACAGGAATATAACTACTATAATACTACCCCTATGTACAAGAATATAACTACTATAATACTGCCCCTATGTACATGAATATAACTACTATAATACTGCTCCTATGTACAAGAATATAACTACTATAATACTGTCCCTATGTACAAGAATATAACTACTATAATACTGTCCCTATGTACAAGAATATAACTACTATAATACTGCTCCTATGTACAAGAATATAGCTACTATAATACTGCCTCTATGTACAAGAATATAACTACTATAATACTGCCCCTATGTACAAGAATATAATTACTATAATACTGCCCCTATGTACAAGAATATAACTACTATAATACTGCTCCCCATGTACAGGAATATAACTACTATAATACTACCCCTATGTACAAGAATATAACTACTATAATACTGCCCCTATGTACATGAATATAACTACTATAATACTGTTCCTATGTACAAGAATATAACTACTATAATACTGTCCCTATGTACAAGAATATAACTACTATAATACTGCTCCTATGTACAAGAATATAACTACTATAATACTGCCCCTATGTACATGAATATAACTACTATAATACTGCTCCTATGTACAAGAATATAACTACTATAATACTGCCCCCTATGTACAAGAATATAACTACTATAATACTGCCCCTATGTACAGGAATATAACTACTATAATACTGCCCCTATGTACAAGAATATAACTACTATAATACTGCCCCCTATGTACAAGAATATAACTACTATAATACTGCCCCTATGTACAGGAATATAACTACTATAATACTGCCCCTATGTACAAGAATATAACTACTATAATACTGCCCCTATGTACAAGAATATAACTACTATAATACTGCCTCTATGTACAAGAATATAACTACTATGATACTGCTCCTATGTACAAGAATATAACTACTATAATACTGCTCCTATGTACAAGAATATAACTACTATAATACTGCTCCTATGTACAAGAATATAACTACTATAATACTGCCCCTACATACAAGAATATAATTACTATAATACTGCCCCTATGTACAAGAATATAACTACTATAATACTGCCCCTATGTACATGAATATAACTGCTATAATACTGCCCTCTATGTACAAGAATATAACTACTATAATACTGCCCCCTATGTACAAGAATATAACTGCTATAATACTGCCCTCTATGTACAAGAATATAACTACTATAATACAGAGTCACAATTTGTCAGGTTCCTTATACAATGGGGGCATTTCCTTTGGAATCCAATCATTCTTTCCTTTTTTCTGGAGCACTGGGGGGGCACTTTTTGTGGTTGTGATGGGGTCATGTGAGGAGAGAGTCATATAACAGGGATTACATTTTATTAGAGGAGTCTGCGGGGGCTGACACCAGAACTGCTGAACACTTGTGGACATTGGCCTTAATGTGAATGATCTGCAGAGATTATTTCATGTTTCCTAAAATAGAAGTGACTCCGGAATCAATGAGTGAAATAAATCTGATCAATTTGATTGTATTAAATGCAAAATATATGAAAACCGAACTAATCCCGGCCCGTGAGGACGGTCCTAAACCCTGCATAGTGTGTCAGTGTAAACCCTGCATAGTGTGTCAGTGTAAACCCTGCATAGTGTGTCAGTGTAAGCCCTGCATAGTGTGTCAGTGTAAACCCTGCATAGTGTGTCAGTGTAAACCCTGCATAGTGTGTCAGTGTAAGCCCTGCATAGTGTGTCAGTGTAAACCCTGCATAGTGTGTCAGTGTAAGCCCTGCATAGTGTGTCAGTGTAAGCCCTGCATAGTGTGTCAGTGTAAACCCTGCATAGTGTGTCAGTGTAAGCCCTGCATAGTGTGTCAGTGTAAACCCTGCATAGTGTGTCAGTGTAAACCCTGCATAGTGTGTCAGTGTAAGCCCTGCATAGTGTGTCAGTGTAAGCCCTGCATAGTGTGTCAGTGTAAACCCTGCATAGTGTGTCAGTGTAAACCCTGCATAGTGTGTCAGTGTAAACCCTGCATAGTGTCAGTGTAAACCCTGCATAGTGTGTCAGTGTAAACCCTGCATAGTGTGTCAGTGTAAACCCTGCATAGTGTGTCAGTGTAAACCCTGCATAGTGTGTCAGTGTAAACCCTGCATAGTGTGTCAGTGTAAACCCTGCATAGTGTGTCAGTGTAAACCCTGCATAGTGTGTCAGTGTAAACCCTGCATAGTGTGTCAGTGTAAACCCTGCATAGTGTCAGTGTAAGCCCTGCATAGTGTGTCAGTGTAAACCCTGCATAGTGTGTCAGTGTAAACCCTGCATAGTGTGTCAGTGTAAACCCTGCATAGTGTGTCAGTGTAAACCCTGCATAGTGTGTCAGTGTAAACCCTGCATAGTGTGTCAGTGTAAGCCCTGCATAGTGTGTCAGTGTAAACCCTGCATAGTGTGTCAGTGTAAACCCTGCATAGTGTGTCAGTGTAAACCCTGCATAGTGTGTCAGTGTAAACCCTGCATAGTGTCAGTGTAAGCCCTGCATAGTGTGTCAGTGTAAACCCTGCATAGTGTGTCAGTGTAAACCCTGCATAGTGTGTCAGTGTAAACCCTGCATAGTGTGTCAGTGTAAGCCCTGCATAGTGTGTCAGTGTAAACCCTGCATAGTGTGTCAGTGTAAACCCTGCATAGTGTGTCAGTGTAAACCCTGCATAGTGTGTCAGTGTAAACCCTGCATAGTGTGTCAGTGTAAACCCTGCATAGTGTGTCAGTGTAAACCCTGCATAGTGTGTCAGTGTAAACCCTGCATAGTGTGTCAGTGTAAACCCTGCATAGTGTGTCAGTGTAAACCCTGCATAGTGTGTCAGTGTAAGCCCTGCATAGTGTGTCAGTGTAAACCCTGCATAGTGTGTCAGTGTAAACCCTGCATAGTGTGTCAGTGTAAACCCTGCATAGTGTGTCAGTGTAAACCCTGCATAGTGTCAGTGTAAGCCCTGCATAGTGTGTCAGTGTAAACCCTGCATAGTGTGTCAGTGTAAGCCCTGCATAGTGTGTCAGTGTAAACCCTGCATAGTGTGTCAGTGTAAACCCTGCATAGTGTGTCAGTGTAAACCCTGCATAGTGTGTCAGTGTAAACCCTGCATAGTGTGTCAGTGTAAACCCTGCATAGTGTGTCAGTGTAAACCCTGCATAGTGTCAGTGTAAACCCTGCATAGTGTGTCAGTGTAAACCCTGCATAGTGTGTCAGTGTAAACCCTGCATAGTGTGTCAGTGTAAACCCTGCATAGTGTGTCAGTGTAAACCCTGCATAGTGTGTCAGTGTAAACCCTGCATAGTGTGTCAGTGTAAACCCTGCATAGTGTGTCAGTGTAAACCCTGCATAGTGTGTCAGTGTAAGCCCTGCATAGTGTGTCAGTGTAAACCCTGCATAGTGTGTCAGTGTAAGCCCTGCATAGTGTGTCAGTGTAAACCCTGCATAGTGTGTCAGTGTAAACCCTGCATAGTGTGTCAGTGTAAACCCTGCATAGTGTCAGTGTAAACCCTGCATAGTGTGTCAGTGTAAACCCTGCATAGTGTGTCAGTGTAAACCCTGCATAGTGTGTCAGTGTAAACCCTGCATAGTGTGTCAGTGTAAGCCCTGCATAGTGTGTCAGTGTAAACCCTGCATAGTGTGTCAGTGTAAACCCTGCATAGTGTGTCAGTGTAAACCCTGCATAGTGTGTCAGTGTAAACCCTGCATAGTGTCAGTGTAAGCCCTGCATAGTGTGTCAGTGTAAACCCTGCATAGTGTGTCAGTGTAAACCCTGCATAGTGTGTCAGTGTAAACCCTGCATAGTGTGTCAGTGTAAACCCTGCATAGTGTGTCAGTGTAAACCCTGCATAGTGTGTCAGTGTAAGCCCTGCATAGTGTGTCAGTGTAAACCCTGCATAGTGTGTCAGTGTAAACCCTGCATAGTGTGTCAGTGTAAACCCTGCATAGTGTGTCAGTGTAAACCCTGCATAGTGTCAGTGTAAGCCCTGCATAGTGTGTCAGTGTAAACCCTGCATAGTGTGTCAGTGTAAACCCTGCATAGTGTGTCAGTGTAAACCCTGCATAGTGTGTCAGTGTAAACCCTGCATAGTGTGTCAGTGTAAACCCTGCATAGTGTGTCAGTGTAAACCCTGCATAGTGTGTCAGTGTAAACCCTGCATAGTGTGTCAGTGTAAACCCTGCATAGTGTGTCAGTGTAAACCCTGCATAGTGTCAGTGTAAGCCCTGCATAGTGTGTCAGTGTAAACCCTGCATAGTGTGTCAGTGTAAACCCTGCATAGTGTGTCAGTGTAAACCCTGCATAGTGTGTCAGTGTGGGGTGTCACAGGGAGGGATATTATGTTATGGGCAGACAAGGAAACAAAAAAGTTTTGGCCGCTTGTTTGCAGGAGTTTCAGCAATATAAAGGCGCGGAACGTTACCTACTAAACATGGAGCGCCTCTGCCACCTAGCGGTCATAAATGATTATTGTTTTCTAAAAGGCATAGGACGTTTAGCGTTTACTAGACCTTCTATTTCTGAATAAATGCATTGTTCCCTTTAATCAACTATCGCGGGAACATTAATGAACTGTAACAGAGCCCCCATAACAGAGCCAGCCTGTAACAATGGCCAATTACGAAGGAGGTTAGAACAGTGCCCCCATAACAGAGCAGCCTGCAACAATGGACCATTATGAAGGAGGCTAGAATAGTGACCCCCTAATAGAGCCAGCCTGTAACAATGGACCATTATGAAGGAGGCTAGAACAGTGCCCCATAACAGAGCAGCCTGTAACAATGGCCAATTATGAAGGAGGCTAGAACTGTGCCCCCATAACAGAGCCAGCCCGTAACAATGGACGATTATGAAGGAGGCTAGTAGAGTTCCCCCATAACAGAGCAGCCTGTAACAATGGCCAATTACGAATGAGGTTAGAACAGTGCCCCCATAACAGAGCAGCCTGCAACAATGGACCATTATGAAGGAGGCTAGAATAGTGACCCCCTAATAGAGCCAGCCTGTAACAATGGACCAGTACTAAGGAGGTTAGAACAGTGCCCCCATAACAGAGGCAGCCTGTAACAATGGCCAATTATGAAGGAGGCTAGAACTGTGCCCCCATAACAGAGCCAGCCCGTAACAATGGACCATTATGAAGGAGGCTAGTAGAGTTCCCCCATAACAGAGCAGCCTGTAACAATGGACTATTATGAAGAAGGCTAGAACAGTGCCCCCATAATAGAGCCAGCCTATAGCCATGGCCCATTATGGAGGTTAGAACAGTGCCCCCATAACAGAGCCATCATGTAACAATGGACCATTATGAAGGAGGTTAGAATACTGCCCCCATAACAGAGACAGCCTATAACAATGACCCTATACAAAGGAAGCTAGAACAGTGCCCCCATAACAGAGCCAGACTATAAAAATGGCCCATTATGATCGAGGCTAGAACAGTGCCCCATAACAGAGCAGCCTATAACAGTGCCCCCATAACAAGTACTTGACTGCACCAGTGCCTGCCCCCGCACCGCACCAGGTTGCCCCCATCACTATGCTCCGGCTAGTTACACAGTGCTGATACCCCATACAGAGTGTTTGCAGAGTAATGTCCCCTCTGATCTTTGGTGCTCGGCTTTAGGCCCCCTCCTGTGTAATTATTCTCGCAGGTCTGCAGTCACTCATTTCCTGGACACATTTTTTTCTGCGCATTTCTGACCTGAGAGGTTTAGGTGAATGATTAAGCATCATACAGGTAGGAGAATAATAAGTGGACGGCACGATAGAATCTAGTATTACAGGAAGGCACGACGTATCCTCCACACCGGACCCCGCACAACGTATCCTCCACACCGGACCCCGCACGACGTATCCTCCACACCGGACCCCGCACGACGTATCCTCCACACCGGACCCCGCACGACGTATCCTCCACACCGGACCCCGCACGACGTATCCTCCACACCGGACCCCGCACCGCCACCACAAGACGTCATTGCCAAGACCCCCGAAAGATGGAAAACATGTGACTCCCCCTGGAAACCATCATCTTCAATTCTACATTTTCTACAACCTGTGAGTATTAATTACATTATCCTGATCACAAGTCCTAGTATAGCTGCTTAGAGGCATTGTCACCCCATTTTCTGCACCATTCCGCCATTCTTCTATTGCTTCCAACTGCTAAACTCCCACAGGGTGTCTACATGGCGAATATGAGGCCTTCACAACAAAAAACAATAGTGCCTTTAACAATTTTTAGATAGTCTTTGTTATAATTTTAAAATCTGTATGTATAAAATAATACCGCCATACCATTATCAAATAATACTACTGCTATATTCTGCCCTCACCTTGGCCATGGCCCCTGAAAACCAGGGCAGTCTTCACTAATTTAGAAAGCCTTTTCCATATAATAGAGACTGAATGTATAAAATAATACCGCCATACCATAATCAAATAATACTACTGCTATATTCTGCCCTCAACCTCAACTTGGCCATGGCCCCTGAAAGCCAAGCTAAGTCTTCACCAGTTTAGAAAGCATTTTCCATATTATAGAGACTGAATGTATAAAACAATACCGCCATACCATTGTCAAATAATACTACTGCTATATTCTGCGCTCAACTTGGCCATGGCCCCTGAAAACCAAAGCCAGTCTTCACCAGTTTAAAAAGCCTTTTCCATATTATAGAGGCTGAATGTATAAAATAATACTGCCATACCACTGTCAAATAATACTACTGCTATATTCTGCCCTGAACTTGGCCATGGCCCCTGAAAGCCAAGCCTTTTCTTCACCAGTTTAGAAAGCCTTTTCCATATTATAGAGGCTGACTGTATAAAATAATACCGCCATACAATTGTCAAATAATACTACTGCTATATTCTGCCCTCAACTTGGCCATGGCCCCTGAAAACCAAGGCCAGGCTTCACCAATTTAGAAAGCCTTTTCCATATTATAGA
This sequence comes from Anomaloglossus baeobatrachus, assembly GCF_048569485.1. Lineage (NCBI taxonomy): Eukaryota > Metazoa > Chordata > Amphibia > Anura > Aromobatidae > Anomaloglossus > Anomaloglossus baeobatrachus. The sequence continues at coordinate 670,489,664 of NC_134355.1, read as the reverse complement.
GACTGACTGTATAAAATAATACCGCCATGCCATTGTCAAATAATACTACTGCTATATTCTGCCCTCAACGTGGCCATGGCCCCTTTAAACCGAGGCCAGTCTTCACCAGTTTAGAAAGCCTTTTCCATATTATAGAGACTGAATATATAAAATAATACTGCCATACCATTGTCAAATAATACTATTGCTATAGTCTGCCCTCAACTTGGCCATGGATTGTGAAACCAAGGGCCACGCTTCACCAGTTTAGAAAGCGTTCTCCATATTATAGAGGCTGAATGTATAAAATAATACCACCATACCACTATCAAATAATACTACTGCTATATTCTGCCCTCAGCTTGGCCATGGTCCCTGAAAGCCAAGCTATGTCTTCACTAGTTTAGAATGTCTTTTTCATATTATAAAGACTGAATGTATAAAATAATACCGCCATACCATTGACAAATAATGCTACTGCTATATTCTGCCCTCAACTTGGCCATGACCCCTGAAAACCAAGGCCAGTCTTCACCAGTTTAGAAAGCCTTTTCCATATTATAGAGCCTGAATGTATAAAATAATACCACCACACTGTATCCAGATAATACTTCTGCTATATGCTACGCCTATTAAACTGCATATGTTGCTCACAATATATAGCAACTTGGAGTCTAAAAAATTGGCATGTGCTGTTCACATAAACAATACAGATTAATATATACTGCTATAGGTTGCCTAAAAAATACCGCTATACAGTGCCCATATAATACCAAAATAGATGCTCCTAAAGAGGAGGAGGCAGAAAGAACTAGGTCGCTGTGATTCTCTATGTTGTTTGAGTGCCTGGCGGTTGCACCCATGTTCCGTTTGTTGATTATACACAACAGAAACTCTGAAGAAGTGCTGCAGTGTAAAGCATGGTGCAGAGAAGCGTTAACTTTATTGACCAGGTGTGGTTCAGAGCAGTGACAGTGCTGTGCCGATGGCCTAAACTATGCTCTTTCCCACCCTTTCAGGAGAGGCATCAACAGGTCAGCGAAGGGACACGAAAATTGGTCGGGTCCATCTTAAGAGCAGTACTGCAAGCTGTTGAGCAAAGATCTTGTAAGCGCTCCGCTCCTTGGCTAGGAGATTGGTCACCTCTGCTAAACTGCAGAGGTGGTCGGTATCCAAAGCAATGAGCACTATTCTATAGAATTAAGAATCCTTTGGGGTTTTTAGGTATAGCCGCCATGTTGCGAAGTGGCTGGAGGCAGAATGAGTTAACTGAGAATCCTTCAGTGAGCTCCTTTTGATGAGAAGTTTGTAACTCTTTCATTTGTCTTTTACTCCTATGACTTATGACCTCAGAACATATTAATGTTCAGCCAAACTGTGTGGTCATACATCAGCTGAAAGGAAAAAAAAAACTGCATCTCCAAATAAAACATAGCAAGTGTGAACAGGTGCCAGCTGCTATAACTACACGAAACACAAACTGAGCCGAGAGGAGCCCAGGAAAAGTCACCAGGAAGAGTTACAGATGCCTTATCGGACCAAACTCACTGACTAATTCTCAGAAAACTCATTCTACAGAATGAAATATGCAGAGGAACAAAGAACCTGTAATAGTCAAATGGAGCAATGAAATATATTTGCAAAATGTTTAGTAAAAAAAACAAGTCCCCAAAGATGTCATCTACATCCTTCCAGTATGTCTGATTATTCTCATATATCCGGTCACTTTAGGTGAAATGAAGGGTTTGCAGACGTTCCTCCTGATCTCGGCGCCCTCTTGGGTGTTTGTCTCTCAGCTGCTATTTGCGGTTGGTAAGTAATATCGGTGACTGAGGTGAATGATGGGACCTGGAAACATGAAGGGTAAATACATAAATCAATAAATGCAAAGAAGTTCTAAAAGAATATTGCAGCCTCTAACAGATTTTCCTCCAGGATTGCCTTGTATTTAGCTGCATCATCTTCCCGTCATCTCTGATCAGCTTTCCTGCCCCTGCTGAAGAAAAGTCTCCCCACAGCAGGATGCTGCCACCACCATGTAGGATGGTGGGGATGGAGTTTTCAGGGTGACGTGTAGTGTTAGTTTTCCTCTAGGATTGCCCTGTATTTAGCTCCATTCATCTTCTCATCACCTCTGACCAGCTTCCCTGCCCCTGCTGAAAAAAAACTGTTTCCCCACAGCAGGATGCTGCCTCCATGCCTCCACCATGTGTGATGGTGGGGATGGAGTTTTCAGGGTGATATGTAGTGTTAGTTTTCCTCCAGGATTGCCCTGTATTTGGCTCCATTCATCTTCTCATTACCTCTGATCAGCTTCCCTGCTCCTGCTGAAAAAACACTTCCCTGCAGCAGGATGCTGCTTTCATGCCTCCACCATGTGTGATGGTGGGGATGGAGTTTTCAGGGTGAAGTGTAGTGTTAGTTTTCCTCCAGGATTGCCCTGTATTTAGCTCCATTCATCTTCTCATCACCTCTGACCAGCTTCTCTGCTCCTATTGAAGAAAAGTCTCCCCACAGCAGGATGCTGCCTCCATCATGTGGGATAGTGGAGATGGTGTTTTCAGATAGATGTGCAGTTTATTTTTCCTCCAGAATAGCCCTATATTTAGCTCCATCCATCTTCTCATCATCTCTGATCAGCTTCCCTGCACCTGCTGAAGAAAAGTCTCCCTACAGCAGGATGCTGCCACCACCATGTATGATGGTGGGGATGGGGTTTTCAATATGATGTGTAGTGTTAGTTTTCCTCCAGGATTGCCCTATGTTTAGCTCCATCCATCTTCCCATCACCTCTGATCAGCTTCCCTGCTCCTGCTGAAAAAACACTTCCCTGCAGCAGGATGCTGCTTTCATGCCTCCACCATGTGTGATGGTGGGGATGGAGTTTTCAGGGTGATATGTAGTGTTAGTTTTCCTCCAGGATTGCCCTGTATTTAGCTCCATTCATCTTCTCATCACCTCTAACCAGCTTCTCTGCTCCTATTGAAGAAAAGTCTCCCCACAGCAGGATGCTGCCTCCATCATGTGGGACAGTGGAGATGGTGTTTTCAGAGAGATGTGCAGTTTATTATTCCTCCAGAATAGCCCTATATTTAGCTCCATCCATCTTCTCATCATCTCTGATCAGCTTCCCTGCACCTGCTGAAGAAAAGTCTCCCTACAGCAGGATGCTGCCACCACCATGTATGATGGTGGGGATGGGGTTTTCAATATGATGTGTAGTGTTAGTTTTCATCCAGGATTGCTCTGTATTTAGCTCCGTCCATCTTCTCATCATCTCTGACCAACTGCCCTGCCCCTGTTGAAGAAAAGGAGAGAGAAGCTGTGGAAATATTAGGCGCAAATAGGGTCTTATCCGGTAAACAGGTGGGGGATGAATGTCAGGAAACACTCACCTGGTCTGGTTGTGCCAGTCACAACCCCTTATTGAGCATGGAAATAGCGTGGAAGGCAGCGGTCCCGCAGCGGTAAGACAATAATAAAAGCAGGAGGAAAGCGGGTTTAAATACCGCGCCAAAACCACAGGCGTCCGGAGGGTGTTAGTAAATTCCTTTTTTATTTTCTCAGGTCTACTCGTTTCAGGGACATATCCGTCCCCTTCATCAGGACAATATACAGAGAATACTAACTATAGTATTCTCTGTATATTGTCCTGATGAAGGGGACGGATATGTCCCTGAAACATGTAGACCTAAGAAAATAAAAAAGGGATTTACTAACACCCTCCGGATTCCTGTGGTTTTGGCGCGGTATTTAAACCCACTTTCCACCTGCTTTTATTATCGCCTGTTGAAGAAAAGACTCCCTACTGCAGGATGCTGCCACCACCATGTATGATGATGGGGATGGTGTTTTCAGTATGATGTGTAGTGTTAGTTTTCCTCCAGGATTGCCCTGTATTTAGCTCCATCCATCTTCCCATCACTTCTGACTAGCTTCCCTGCCCCTGCTGAAGAAAAGTTTACCCACAGCAGGATGCTGCCTCCTCCATGTGTGACGATGGGGATGGTGTTTTCTGGGTGATGCGCAGTGTTAGTTTTCTACCACACATATCAATTTGCATTTAGCCCAAACCATTCAACTTTGCTTTCATCTGACCAGAGCACCTTCATACACATGCTTGCTGTGTTCCCTACATGGCTTTTTTGCAAACTGCAGACCAAACTTCTGGATTCTTGCACTCAAAAATGTCTTTCTTCTTGCCACTCTGCCATAAAAGCCAGATTTGGGGAATAGACGACTAATAGTCGTCCTATGGACAGATTCTCCCCCCTGAGTTGTGATTGCTGCGGCTCCTCCAGAGACCATGGGCTTCTCCAATTCTCCGATTAATGCCCTCCTTCTGGGGAGGTCAGTTTCAGTGGACACCCTGTCTTGGTAGGTTTGCAGTTGTCCCATACTTCATCCCTTTTTAAGATGCTGGATAGATCAGTGCTCCAGCAGATGTTCAGGGCTTGGACTATTTTTTTTTTATAACCTAACCCTGCTTTACTCTTCTCCACAACTTTATCCCTGACCTGTCTGGTGAGTTCCTTGGTTTTCATGATAATATTTGTTCCTTAATGTTCTCACGAACCTCTGAGGCCTTCACAGAACAGACTACATCCTCTTTGAAGTTAGCTCCTGTGAAATGTTTTAAAAAGTAATAGCAGTAAAACCGGGTGCAACAAGTTGCAGCAAAACTCGGTCAAAAGTTGAGGAGGGCTCAAAAAAAAGTGAATTTGACCCTATATCCCTGTGCGACTCTACTAAAATGGGAGGAAAAGAATCAAAATAATATATATTTATTTATTTATTTGATTGATTGATTGACACTTTTTGTGTTTTGTTTTTATTTTTTTCTTGAAGCTTCTGGTATGACCTACACGGCATATCCACTGGTGGGAAGCACCGCCGGCGGCACACTGATTACCATCCTGTTTAATGGTAAGATGGGGGTTATAGGGAATAATGGGGATTTTTTTCATTATGTGCATTAATTATACGGCCGATAAGGGGTAACTGGATGCAAAATCTGAAACAGAGTCACCAAATCATTGTGTGCCAATTATTGTACCACTCTAACAATAGCCCATCTTGTACCGAGTGATGTATCTGACTCGCCCACCCCAGGGCTAGGGGACACCCGGTGCCGGGCCGGACTAGTCCGGTGGTAGTCAGTGGTGGCTGGGCCCGGCTCCGTGGCCCTGGTGGGTGTCAGTTGAATATGTGGCTGATGAGTTGAAGTTAATGTTCGTGACGCCACCTGTGGTATGCGGCTATTAAGCCGCCGCTGCTATGGGAGAACTCCGGGGTGATGTTATGGCAGCTATGATGTTACTGCTCCCCACAGGTGGAGCGATGCCCCGGGATACAGTTGGTGCCCGTGAAAGTCTATGGTGTTGTGTGGCTAACACGGTGCAGGGCCGACAGGCGAGGAAAGAACCAGGCACAAACAACAGTCTCTTTACCTTCTCCTCTTTTACTCTGGGAACAGTCCAGTCCTGGGAGACCGTTACAGGTGGTGATGGGGATCCGGTCGGCCTGGAAGTACTTGGGATGATCTTTCTGGCCAGCTGAGTATGAGGCCTACTCCTGTACTTTGCTTTGTGATGATAGGACCCTGCTTCTCTGAATCCAGCAATGGCCCTCTTTGCTGCTGGGACCGATGGCACGTCCCTTCTTTCTGTAGGTGGCTGCGCAGACCCTCTCTCTGGTGCTTCTCCGCTGGAGTCCACACCGGGCCCTGATGCTGCAGCTGTACCTTGGATGTTTCTGGGCCAGGGGCTTGCAGCTCTCCTGCCCTTCGGACTCGGCTACCAGGGGCGGATTTTATACCCTGGCAACCACAGACTCCGATGTCTGAGTCTCTCTGCTGCCTCTCAGCTATTCCTGCTTCTCTGGGCCAAGCTGCTCCAGCTCTAGGCCCCAGATTCACAGGACAGCTCACTCTGCGTCTGTTCACTTCCACTACTCCCTACAGACTGGCTGCACTTCCTCCCTCTGGTCAGGTAGAGGAAGGCTCCCTGGAATTCCAGGTTCAGAGCTCCCCCTGCTGGCCGGAGGGAGAACTGTGTTGGGTGTTAAACCTGCTGGCCAATGGATCTCCCAATTACCTCCAGGCTCAGCATTAACCCTTTGGGAGGGCAATGCTGCTGTGGCGACCAGGTCCTAGGGCGCCACACTCCCCCTTAGTTAAATTCAGTACTCCCGGACTGTGGAAACAAAACATAACATGTCATACTTTTCATCCCAATATGGGAGGCACATTATTTTTAACGTTACAACTTCAGACAGTACTATAAGAGTCCAGTGTGGCTCCCTGCCGGGTGTCCATTACACTGCTCCATGGGGGACCCGCCGCGATCAAACCCCCAACGTAGGCTCTGGGCGTGCGTCAGAGCATTGATGACCCCACTCTATGCACGCCGGACGGGTTTTTCTTCAGGGGTGTTGAGCACACTGGTGCTAACTATAAACAATTTAGGTGTTGGCCACCCATAGTCCAGTGGCCCAATTGTCCATTTTCGCAATCACAAAAAAAAACATTTTGTACACGACATTACAGACTTTTCACATAACTATTTACATTCTAATAAATACTCTTTCTTTATATAGTTGATTCCCTATACCTTAGAGGGGGTTGTCCCCGAGTGCTGCGTTGAGACCTGCGTAGCTCTGGTGTTTGTCCCTGACTACTTAGTGTGTCTCCTATCTCAGCACTACCGGTAGGCCTAACCCCAATAGGTATGCATGATGATTGCCTATGTGGTCTAGGAGTCGCCAAGGGTATGACAGGTTCACCACTGACAGGGGGTTGATCCTCCTGTTCCACTGCTGGCGTGTCACCGCGTGTCGGGGCGGACGGTTCTTTGGGTGGATCCGGAACCTGTTCTGTTTCTGGCTCGACCAACTGTGGGAACGTCAGGACCGGTACCACTACGGCACCATTTATGCGGGTCCAAGTCTTGGGGAATTTGCCGAGGATCGTTTGTATCATCTCTTCCCCTTCTTCTCGAACTTCCTCCACTTCCCTTTGAACTTTGCACCGCTCAGGGCACGTCTTCAGGCGGTCTCTGGATATTGCTTGACAAGTCTTGCCTTCGTCCTTGCTTATGAGGCACACCTTACTGTTGTCAAAGTTGGAGGGGATAATGGTGTAGGGCTCGTTCTCCCACTGATCATCCAATTTATGCGTCCTCCGCTTCTTCTTGAGGACTTGTTCTCCAGGTGCTAAGGGAGTTGCTGGGGCCGTTTGATTGTACTGCTGCTCTTGTCTTGTTCTGGCTTGAGACAGGCTCCTCTCTACGCATTCCTGGACCTTACGGTACTGCTGCTGCCGTTCTGTATCCCAATCCTCTATTTCTTGAACCGCCTCAGGCGACACAGTCCCCATCTCAAAGTCTACAGGCAACCTGCCAGGTCTGGCTCGCATCAGGTAAGCGGGGCTGCAGTTGGTCGAATTTACTGGGATATGGTTGTACAGGTCGACCAGATCTGGCAGCTTCTCTGGCCATTGGTTCCTTTCTTCCAGAGGTAGAGTCTTCAGCATATCAATAACCACATGGTTCATTTTCTCGCACAGTCCATTGGTTTGGGGGTGGTACGGTGTTGTTCTGATTTTCTTACAACCGTACATGTTACAAAACTCTTGGAACACCTCCGCCTCGAACGCAGGGCCTTGATCGGTCAGTACCCTTTCCGGATAACCGTGAGGCCGGCAAAAGGATGCCTGGAACGCTTTAGCTGCTGTTCTGGCTGTCTGGTCCTTCACAGGCACTACTACCAGGAAACGAGAGTAATGGTCCACAATTGTGAGGGCGTACACATAGCCTGACCGGCTTGGTGTTAACTTCACGTGGTCCAGGGCCACCAACTCCAGGGGCTGCTTCGTAACAATTGGCTGTAGGGGAGACCTTTGGCTGGCATCATCCTTCCGCCTCAGGTTACACGGGCCACAGTCTCGGCACCACTTCTCGATCACCTTTCTCATGTGCACCCAATAGAACCGATCACGGAGTAGGGCCTCCAACTTCTTCCACCCAAAGTGGCCTGCGTTATCATGATAAGCTGCTAGGACCATTGGAGCATCCCTCTGCGGAACCACGATCTGCCAGACAAGTTCATTTGTTCGCCAGTTGACGTGTCTCTTGCAGAGCTTGCCTTGGTAGGTGAACAGTCGTCCCCTCTCTTTCCACAACTGCTGGGCTTCTTCTGGAGCATCTGGACCAAGATGAGTCTCAGCTTGTGCTAGCTTTTCTTTGACCAATCGCACCGCCGGGTCACCGTTCTGTGTCTCTTCCCAATTATGGTGGAGTAATGGGTTAACCGGGACCTCGTGTTGGCTCGAGCGCTTCACTCCCACAGCATGCTCACACTGGGAAACGCCCTGATGATGGAAAGCCGGTAACTCTATCTCTTCGAGTTCATCCAGGTCTTCTCCAGATTCGGGTAAGTGAGGCATTCTGGACAGCGCATCAGCATTGTTATTCTTCTTGCCAGCCCGGTACTTAATGGTAAAGTCAAAGTTAGACAGCCGGGCCATCCATCGCTGTTCCAACGCCCCTAACTTGGCTGTTGCCAGGTGTGTCAACGGATTGTTGTCCGTGAAGATGGTGAACTTGGCCGACGCCAGATAGTGTTTGAAGCGTTCAGTCACTGCCCAAACAATAGCGAGGAACTCCAGCTTGAAGGAACTGTAATTTTCTGGATTCCTTTCTGTGGGCCGAAGCTTCCTACTGGCGTACGCTATCACCTTCTCCCTGCCTCCCTGCACCTGGGACAAAACGGCTCCCAGGCCCACGTTGCTGGCGTCTGTATACAGTACAAACGGCTGGCTGTAGTCAGGGTAGGCCAGAATTTCTTCTCCCGTGAGAGCCCCTTTCAGCTGGACAAAGGAGGTTTCTAGTTGGCTGCTCCATTCAAATGGAGGGCTCTGCTTCTTAGCCTGCTTTGGCTGGCCCACCAGGAGATCTTGAAGGGGCGCTGCTATCTTGGTGAAACCATCAATGAACCTTCGGTAGTAGCCCACCAGCCCAAGGAACTGCCGCACCTCCTTTACCGTGGTGGGTCTTGGCCAGTCCTTGATTACGGTGACTTTCTCCGGATCAGGTGCCACACCTTCTGCGCTGACCACATGACCCAGGTACTGTACCTTTGGCTTCAAGAGGTGACATTTGGACGGCTTGATCTTCAGGCCATATTTTGACAAAGACTCGAACACTTCTGCTAAGTGCTTCAGGTGGTCTTCATAAGTCTTGGAGTAGACTATGACGTCATCCAGGTACAACAGCACGGTTTCGAAGTTGTGGTGGCCCAAGCAGCACTCCATCAACCGTTGGAATGTCCCTGGGGCGTTGCAGAGCCCGAATGGCATGCAGTTGAACTCGCAGAGGCCCATCGGCGTCGTGAATGCAGTCTTCTCCTTGTCCGCCTCTGCCACGGGAACCTGCCAATACCCACTGGTGAGATCCAAGGTGGAGAAATAGTTAGCTGACTTTAAGGCTGTTAGTGACTCCTCTATTCTGGGTAGGGGATAAGCATCTTTATGTGTAATGCGGTTAATTTGCCTGTAATCTACACACATTCTCATTGTACCATCCTTTTTCTTTACGAGCACTAGTGGAGCTGCCCAGGGGCTACAACTATCTCTGATAACCCCAGCCTCCTTCATTTCCCGTAACATTTCTTTGGCACGCTGATACTGTGCGGGGGGTACAGGGCGGTATCTCTCTTTAACGGGAGGATGATCACCCGTGGGGATTTGATGTTTAACCCCTTTCACCTGCCCAAAATCTAGGGGGTGTTTGCTGAAGACCCGCTCGTACTCCTGTACCACCCGGTAAACCCCATTCTTTTGGTGTGAGGGGGTGGAGTCGGTGCCCACATGTAAGTTTTGGCACCAGTCTTCCAGCTGCCCCTTGGAGCCCTTGTCTTCCGCCTGGTCGGACGGGATCAAGGGTTCCACTGCTTTGATGGTGTTGTTGCTGACAGTGTACAGTTTTGCTACAGTGGCGTACCGGGGCAATTTGGCTTCCTCCTCCCCACAATTCAGGACACGGATGGGCACTCTCCCCTTGCGGACGTCTGCTACCCCTCTGGCTATCAGGACTCCAGGCCTACTGTCTGAATACACCGGTTCTACCAAGGCATGGTAATCCTGACCCTTGAGGCCTATTGCTGCCCGACACCATATCAACATTTCACTTCTTGGGGGTATTGCAATGGGTAGGGGGTCACTTACCCTCACACTGCCAATTTCTCCTCCGGCCAGCTCCACCTGCTGCCTCCTCATCAGGGCTCTGATCTCCCTCTGTAGGGCACGCTGCTGCCCGGAGCTGGCAGTTTCAGACGCCTGCTGCAACAAAATTATCACTTCGGCAATACAATTTTCTATCACATTTGTACCAATGGTTACCAGCGGGTCAGATTCTTTGCGATCAATATCTACAATTATCATCCCCTGACATGGCAATTCCACCCGCCCCACTTTAATGGTTACTTCTTTATACCCAATTTGAGGTAAGGGCTGACCATTACTGGCCACAATTGTTAAATCATCATCTGGGCCATGGTCAATGTCTGAATCAGCCCAATATCTTTTGTACAGTTTATAGGGGATGGTCGTTACCTGGGACCCAGTATCCAGGAGGGCATTCAAAGGGATCCCATCCAGCACAATAGGAAGGACCGGTCGTCCTCCCACATACTTGCTGCGGCTGGGGGTTGAGCCGGGCTTCCTTACACCTGGGGGTCGGCTCCTGGCCCCAGGCTCGGCCCATTTAAAGGACAGTATCGTGCAATGTGGCCCGCCTGGCTGCAGCGGCGGCAGATCGGTTGTCCCGTTGAATCATACCGGTCTGTGTCTCTGCCTCGGGTCGGCGGAACCCTCCTCTGTCGCATCCATGGGACGTCATCTGGGCTGGAGGCCAACTCGATTTTTGCAGGCGATGGGGTCACTTGTAGGGACTGCACGATCTTGGCAAGGGCAGCTACAGTCTTGGTCAGCTCCTGGAACTGCTGTCTGAGCTCTGCAGTGGGATCCTTATCCAGGGACTGCGCCTCAGCCCCTGCAGTGGCTCGTGTTGCAGGCACCACCCCGGGGTACGTGATAGCAAGAGGCCGGAGGGGCACTGGGTCATTCGGTGTAGATTCTCTCAGTACCCGGATGGCCTGGTCCTTAAACTTTGCAAAGTCCAGAGCAGGGTTCTGCAGGACCATGATACGCAGCTGGGTCCTGTGGGCATCTGACAGGAGCCCCTCTATGAACTGCTCAGTTAGGAGTTTGTGTTCTTCACGTACACTCTCTGGGTCCACTTGTTTAACCGCTTTCAGGGCCTCCTGCAGGTTTAAGGCATAGTCCCTTATGCTGTCTGTGGGCCGCTGCTTGCACCCAAAGAATCTCATCTTTATCTCTGCTGCGGTGCGGGTGTCAAAAGTACTCTTTAGCTTGGCCAGTATCTGGGTTACTGTCCCTTTATCTGTATCAGGCCAGGACTTCACTTCACGCTGGGCTGCGCCGGCTAGCTGTCCCATTAATATGCCCACCTTCTGGCTCTCAGTCAGCGGATACACCCGGAATAAGCTGTGCAGGCTTTCTCTGAAGTCACTCAAGGTATGGGACTCCCCGGAATACTGCGGCAGCCATTCTGCGCCCGGTATGTACGGCATGGTGATCGGCATTACCGGCGCTACAGCGGGGGATGGGGCGACGGCGACAGGGATCGCTTCGGCGGGCGCTGCGGCGTCTCGGGCTATGGCAGCCACCTGCCCTCCCTCTGCGTCGGACATCTTCCTCCCCCTTAGTGAACCTTACCAGGCTCCGTTCACTTTTCAAATTTCCTTCCGGGTCGCGCGGGGTTAACAGCGCTCTGCTCTGATGGCGCGCTCCCTTCGCGCTCTTTGTCAGGCACGCCCCCCTTCTTCCTGCGCTCAGTGAGGATAATGGCGGCGGCAGTTTTCAAACAGTGAAACACGCAGTAATACAGTCTTTAAAGCGCAATTATTCAGGCGCACAGTACCCGGTGGAACCGGGCACGAAATCCTGTTCGTGACGCCAAATGTTGACTCGCCCACCCCAGGGCTAGGGGACACCCGGTGCCGGGCCGGACTAGTCCGGTGGTAGTCAGTGGTGGCTGGGCCCGGCTCCGTGGCCCTGGTGGGTGTCAGTTGAATATGTGGCTGATGAGTTGAAGTTAATGTTCGTGACGCCACCTGTGGTATGCGGCTATTAAGCCGCCGCTGCTATGGGAGAACTCCGGGGTGATGTTATGGCAGCTATGATGTTACTGCTCCCCACAGGTGGAGCGATGCCCCGGGATACAGTTGGTGCCCGTGAAAGTCTATGGTGTTGTGTGGCTAACACGGTGCAGGGCCGACAGGCGAGGAAAGAACCAGGCACAAACAACAGTCTCTTTACCTTCTCCTCTTTTACTCTGGGAACAGTCCAGTCCTGGGAGACCGTTACAGGTGGTGATGGGGATCCGGTCGGCCTGGAAGTACTTGGGATGATCTTTCTGGCCAGCTGAGTATGAGGCCTACTCCTGTACTTTGCTTTGTGATGATAGGACCCTGCTTCTCTGAATCCAGCAATGGCCCTCTTTGCTGCTGGGACCGATGGCACGTCCCTTCTTTCTGTAGGTGGCTGCGCAGACCCTCTCTCTGGTGCTTCTCCGCTGGAGTCCACACCGGGCCCTGATGCTGCAGCTGTACCTTGGATGTTTCTGGGCCAGGGGCTTGCAGCTCTCCTGCCCTTCGGACTCGGCTACCAGGGGCGGATTTTATACCCTGGCAACCACAGACTCCGATGTCTGAGTCTCTCTGCTGCCTCTCAGCTATTCCTGCTTCTCTGGGCCAAGCTGCTCCAGCTCTAGGCCCCAGATTCACAGGACAGCTCACTCTGCGTCTGTTCACTTCCACTACTCCCTACAGACTGGCTGCACTTCCTCCCTCTGGTCAGGTAGAGGAAGGCTCCCTGGAATTCCAGGTTCAGAGCTCCCCCTGCTGGCCGGAGGGAGAACTGTGTTGGGTGTTAAACCTGCTGGCCAATGGATCTCCCAATTACCTCCAGGCTCAGCATTAACCCTTTGGGAGGGCAATGCTGCTGTGGCGACCAGGTCCTAGGGCGCCACATATCCAAATGGGAATTTATGACAATTAGAGCATATCTGCCGCATAAAGATCTGCTTAGACGCTGGTTTCTCCAGTTTTGGGTGGTTTTCTTAAATGGTTTGTCCATTTTATGTAATTAAAGATGCAAATCATTGCATAATGGTACATCTAGATCAAGAGAGGTGATTATTCCCCCATACTCTGCCCTGGTCAGACCCCACCTGGAATACTGTGTACAGCTCTGGACGCCGCAATTCAAGAAAGACATTGATATATTGGAGCAAGTCCAGAGAAGAGCAACCAAGATGGTAGAAGGTCTGCAAACCATGTCTTATGAAGAACGGCTAAAAGAGCTAGGGATGTTCAGTTTGCAAAAAAGAGAAGGCTGAGAGGAGACTTAATAGCGGTCTACAAGTATCTGAATGGTAGTTACAGTGCAGAGGGAACCTCCCTATTCTCATTAGCACAAGGAAGTGCAAGAAGCAATGGGATGAAACTAAAAGGAAGGAGATTCAGATTAGACATTAGGAAAAACTTTCTGACAGTGAGGGCAGTCAGGGAGTGGAAGAGGCGACCACGGGACGTAGTGAGGGCAGTCAGAGAGTGGAACAGGCGACCACGGGAGGTGGTGAGGGCAGTCAGAGAGTGGAGCAGGCGACCACGGGAGGTGGTGAGGGCAGTCAGGGAGTGGAACAAGCGACCACGGGAGGTAGTGAGGGCAGTCAGGGAGTGGAACAGGCGACCACGGGAGGTGGTGAGGGCAGTCAGAGAGTGGAGCAGGCGACCACGGGAGGTGGTGAGGGCAGTCAGGGAGTGGAACAGGCGACCACGGGAGGTAGTGAGGGCAGTCATAGAATGGAACAGGCGACCACGGGAGGTGGTGAGGGCAGTCAGGGAGTGGAACAGGCAACCACGGGAGGTGGTGAGGGCAGTCAAGGAGTGGAACAGGCGACCATGGGAGGTGGTGAGGGCAGTCAGAGAGTGGAGCAGGCAACCACGGGAGGTGGTGAGGGCAGTCAGGGAGTGGAACAGGGGACCACGGGAGGTAGTGAGGGCAGTCATAGAATGGAACAGGCGACCACGGGAGGTGGTGAGGGCAGTCAGGGAGTGGAACAGGCAACCACGGGAGGTGGTGAGGGCAGTCAAGGAGTGGAACAGGCGACCATGGGAGGTGGTGAGGGCAGTCAGGGAGTGGAACAGGCAACCATGGGAGGTGGTGAGGGCAGTCAGGGAATGGAACAGGCGACCATGGGAGGTGGTGAGGGCAGTCAGGGTGTGGAACAGGCGACCACGGGAGGTGGTGAGGGCAGTTAGAGAGTGGAACAGGCGACTATGGGAGGTGGTGAGGGCAGTTAGAGAGTGGAACAGGCAACCACCGGAGATAGTGAGGGCAGTTAGAGAGTGGAACAGACAACCACAGGAGGTAGTGAGGGCAGTCAGAGAGTGGAACAGGCGACCACGGGAGGTAGTGAGGGCAGTCAAAGAGTGGAACAGGCGACCACGGGAGGTAGTGAGGGCAGTCAGAGAGTGGAACAGGCGACCACGGGAGGTAGTGAGGGCAGTCAGGGAGTGGAACAGGCGACCACGGGAGGTAGTGAGGGCAGTCAGAGAGTGGAACAGGCGACCACGGAAGGTAGAGACGGCAGTCAGAGAGTGGAACATGCAACCACGGGAGGTAGTGAGGGCAGTCAGAGAGTGGAACAGGCGACCTCGGGAGATAGTGAGGGCAGTCAGAGAGTGGAACAGGCGACCACGGGAGGTAGTGAGGGCAGTCAGAGAGTGGAACAGGCGACCACGGGAGGTAGTGAGGGGAGTCAGGGAGTGGAACAGGCGACCACGGGAGGTAGTGAGGGCAGTCATAGAATGGAACAGGCGACCACGGGAGGTGGTGAGGGCAGTCAGGGAGTAGAACAGGCAACCACGGAAGGTGGTGAGGGCAGTCAGAGAGTGGAGAAGGCAACCACGGGAGGTGGTGAGGGCAGTCAGGGAGTGGAACAGGCGACCACGGGAGGTAGTGAGGGCAGTCATAGAATGGAACAGGCGACCACGGGAGGTGGTGAGGGCAGTCAGGGAGTGGAACAGGCAACCACGGGAGGTGGTGAGGGCAGTCAAGGAGTGGAACAGGCGACCATGGGAGGTGGTGAGGGCAGTCAGGGAGTGGAACAGGCAACCATGGGAGGTGGTGAGGGCAGTCAGGGAGTGGAACAGGCGACCATGGGAGGTGGTGAGGGCAGTCAGGGTGTGGAACAGGCGACCACGGGAGGTGGTGAGGGCAGTCAGAGAGTGGAGCAGGCAACCACGGGAGGTGGTGATGGCAGTCAGTGAGTGGAACAGGCGACCACGGGAGGTGGTGAGGGCAGTCAGAGAATGGAACAGGCAACCACGGGAGGTGGTGAGGGCAGTCAGAGAATGGAACAGGCGACCACAATAGGCAGTGAGCTCTCCATCAATGGAAATTGTCAAGCAGAAACTGGATAAACGGATAGCTGGGATGATTTAGAAAAGCCTGCACTCACAAGGGGTAGGACCCGATGGCCCTCGAGGTCCCTTCCAACTCTACCATTGTATGATTCTATGAGCTCTAGCCATTAACTACAGAGTAGGAAATAATGTCAAGAAAAGTGATATAAGAAGGGCTCTGTGATGAGCGGGCACTACATTGCTTGGGTTTTCCGTACTCATTAAAAGCAGCCGGATGCTCGGATGGGCGTGACTTGAGCACACAAGTGCAATGGAAGTCAATGGGAGACTGAAGCATTTTTCCGAAAGATTTTCCAGAAAATTGCTCGAGTCCCACGGGGGGACTTCCATTGTACTCGGTGCATGAGTTGCATTTTTCCGAGCATCCAACTGCTCTTAATGAGTACAGAGCACCTGAGCATGGTAGTGCCCGCTCATCACTAGTTATAAGTACCGAGTACCTGAGCATGGTAGTGCCCGCTCATCACTAGTTATAAGTACCGAGTACCTGAGCATGGTAGTGCCCGCTCATCACTAGTTATAAGTACCGAGTACCTGAGCATGGTAGTGCCCACTCATCACTAGTTATTATAAGTACCGAGTACCTGAGCATGGTAGTGCCCGCTCATCACTAGTTACGAGTACTGAGCCCCCAAGCATGGTAGTGCCCACTCATCACTAGTTACGAGTACTGAGCACCCGAGCATGGTAGTGCCCGCTCATCACTAGTTACCGGTACTGAGCACCCGAGCATGGTAGTGCTCACTCATCACTAATTACGAGTACAGAGCACCCGAGCATGGTAGTGCCCACTCATCACTAGTTACGAGTACTGAGCACCCGAGCATGGTAGTGCCCGCTCATCACTAGTTACGAGCACTGAGCACCGGAGCATGGTAGTGCCCGCTCATCATTAATTACGAGTACTGAGCACCCGAGCATGGTAGTGCCCACTCATCACTAGTTACGAGTACTGAGCACCCGAGCATGGTAGTGCTCACCCATCACTAGTTACCAGTACTGAGCACCCGAGCATGGTAGTGCCCGCTCATCACTAGTTACCAGTACTGAGCACCCGAGCATGGTAGTGCCCGCTCATCACTAGTTACGAGTACTGAGCACCCGAGCATCGTAGTGCCCGCTCATCACTAGTTACGAGTACTGAGCACCCGAGCATGGTAGTGCCCGCTCATCACTAGTTACCAGTACTGAGCACCCGAGCATGGTAGTACCCGCTCATCACTAGTTACGAGTACTGAGCACCCGAGCATGGTAGTGCTCGCTCATCACTAGTTACGAAGTACTGAGCACCTGAGCATGGTAGTGCCCGCTCATCACTAGTTACAAGTACTGAGAACCTGAGCATGGTAGTGCCCGCTCATCACTAGTTACGAAGTACTGAGCACCTGAGCATGGTAGTGCTCGCTCATCACTAGTTACCAGTACTGAGAACCCGAGCATGGTAGTGCCCGCTCATCACTAGTTACAAGTACTGAGAACCTGAGCATGGTAGTGCCCGCTCATTGCTAGTTACGAGTACTGAGCACCCGAGCATGGTAGTGCCCGCTCATCACTAGTTACCAGTACTGAGCACCCGAGCATGGTAGTGCCCGCTCATCACTAGTTACAAGTACTGAGCACCCGAGCATGGTAGTGCCCACTCATCAATAGTTACGAGTACTGAGCACCCGAGCATGGTAGTGCCCGCTCTTCACTAGTTACAAGTACTGAGCACCCGAGCATGGTAGTGCTCACTCATCACTAATTACGAGTACCCAGTACCCGAGCATGGTAGTGCTCGCTCATTACTAGTTACAAGTACTGAGCACCCAAGCATGGTAGTGCCCCCTCATCACTAGTTATGAGTACTGGGCACCCGAGCATGGTAGTGCCCGCTCATCACTAGTTACGAGTACTGAGCACCTGAGCATGGTAGTGCTCACACATCACTAATTACGAGTATCCAGTACCCGAGCATGGTAGTGCTCGCTCATTACTAGTTACGAGTACTGAGCACCTGAGCATGGTAGTGCCCGCTCATCACTAATTACGAGTACCCAGTACCCGAGCATGGTAGTGCCCGCTCATCACTAGTTACGAGTACTGAGCACCCGAGCATGGTAGTGCCCGCTCATCACTAGTTACGAGTACTAAGCACCTGAGCATGGTAGTGCCCCCTCATCACTAGTTATGAGTACTGGGCACCCGAGCATGGTAGTGCCCGCTCATTACTAGTTACGAGTACTGAGAACCCGAGCATGGTAGTGCCCGCTCATCACTATTTACTAGTACTGAGCACCCAAGCATGGTAGTGCCCGCTCATCACTAGTTACGAGTACCCAGCACCCGAGCATGGTAGTGCCCGCTCATCACTAGTTACGAATACTGACTACCTGAGCATGGTAGTGCCCGCTCATCACTAGTAACAATCGATGTAGTTCTTGAAGAAAGGTGGCCCAGTCATGGTGGATGATGTCCAATTCTATTTTTTTAGGAGGAAAGAACCTTTGAAGGACTCACTTCTCCTGAAGAATTATATAGTTTGGCCCAAGGGTCTTACCTATGCCGATATGTCCCCTTCATGGAGCCGCCTCCTCAATGATTACAACTACTGATTTGTTTTGCATGTGAATAAGTTTCTATCACTAGAAAACAATGCAAAACCTCATGATTCATCATTCTTCATGTTCCTTTCTCGCCCCAACCAGGCAGCACAATGGACAATCAGCAGTTTGGAGCACATCTTGAAGTGCACATGATAAGTCCACATAGGCCACCGGTCATTTGTGACCTTCAGTTTTCTTACTCACCTCCTATCCAATGTAAAACAAGGTAAGATGCCTGAATGGATGAAAACACACTGATCTATAAACTAGACATATATATAAATATATAACATGTGCAGTAGATATTGAGGAACCGTAGACATCAATGTTTTTTAGACCAACCACCATGGGCCACTTTAGCCCCAATGATGAGGAACGTCCTGGTGGACGACCGAGAGTGGTTGTTGTTCTGGAGATCGTCGATGCTGCGCACAACCTCATACTGGTGAATCCACGAATTTCAGCTAAAGCATAAGCAGACATCATGGGGATTTCCCGTGAACGTGTTTTTCTCATTATCCATGAACATTTGGACATGAGGAAGCTGCAAAGTGGGTCCCCAAATGTTTGACACCAGATCAAAGAAGCAGCAAGTGACAACTTCCCAGTCCATTTTTCAACGTTTCCGGACTGATAAGAACTTCCTGGATCGACTGGTCACTATGGATGAGACCTGGATTTATTTTTATGACCCTGAAAACAAGGAGCAGTCAAAAGAGTGAATGCAGAGTGTTTCTCCTCGTCCAAAGAAGTTCAGAGTGCAAAAGTCAGCCACTAAGATGATGGCGTCTGTGTTCTGGGATAAGAAGGGTGTGCTGCTAGTGGACTACCTTCAAAAGGGTTCCACCATCAATTCAAGGTATTATATTGAACTTTTGGACCAATGGAAGGCAGCTCTGAAGACCAAAAGGTGCGCCAAGCTGTCCAAAGGAATCTTGTTCCTGCAAGACAACGCCTCCGCTCACACTGCACAAGCGACCACGAATAAACTGGCAGAGCTGGGCTTCCAGCTGGTTGACCACCAACCTTATTATTACCTTATAACACCTCATGGTACCAAATTTCACACCATTTCTGCTCCGGATGCCTGGTTTGAGGCACTACTGAAATCCTTCTTTTTGCTAGGCTTACAGAACTTGGAATACCTGTGCAAGAAGTGTGATGACATCAGTGTAGAGTGTGTGGAATAAATGGAAAGTTTCATCGTCCTATCTCGTTTCTTTCTGGGTAAAGCCAAAGACTAATCAGCAGCCCCTTGTATTAGGAATGATCACAGTAGGAAGGATCTCAATAGGTTACTCACCACCAAACTAACGGAAGGCTCTTGGGTTATGTTGGGTGTGTAGTACTGGATTTTGTACTATTTTTGATGAATAGGTGGAAAACCAAAGTTCAGGGGATCGTTGACTTATTTGAAGAACATACATCTTGTACCCAAAGTGGATAAGAAGTTCAGAAGGTGGCTAGATGCCAAACCACAGCAGGACAGTGTTCAGTCCAGTATACCTATATCACTGGTGGACACAGACAGGAAAGGGCCCCTGTGCAAGAACAATATATGGGCCCTTAGCAGCCTAAGAGCTCATACATTCCACACTTCCACCATCTTTGGAGATAGAAATGGACTTCCTCCTAACCTCTTGGGCTCCTGTTCAGCCACACAGGTTCCACAAATAATATATCTGCCCATGGCCTATATTATGTTCTAAGGCATGGTGGATAAGCATCCATCGGATGTTGACTTTGAATAGACCCTGCCATGTTTCCTTCATTCAGATTGAGGAAGGAGTTTAGAAGGCTGTCTTGTTGTGACACCCCTATCATCTCCACCATCAAAGAAATCTGTATCGCCAACTGTCATGGCAGAGTTGGGATCTGCTCAGGCTACAGATGCTGACACTCCTTCTCATAACTTCTCTGATGTCTTTGATCAGGATAGGCACACTTGGGACTGATCACATCTATTCCCCTCCTATATATGCTGGCTAGACCCTTCCTTGTATGCCAGCTATAGTTTATCTAAGCTGGTCTAGTGAGGAGTGGGGATCCATACAAACTGGTGGATGTAGTACTTGTTGCTGCTGTGTGTCGTTGTGCAGTTTTGTTGCAACCTTCTGTCGTGGGCGGGGGGTGCGCTGCTCGACCGCGCTTGCAGCTCGGGTCCGGCTGCTGCTGCTGTTCGGTGGCTCGAGCGGTGGGCCGGATCCCGGGACCTCGAGCGGCGCTCCTCGCCCGTGAGTGAAAGGAGTGGTCTGTTGGGGTTTGGGATGTCGGTTTGTGACGCCACCCACAGTGTGTGGTGAGGTTGGGGCACCACCGCTGCTCTGTACGGGGATCCCGGGAGCGATGACAGGGAGCAGCTGGGATGTTTCTCTCCCCTCCGTGGGTAGGGGGATTTTGGTAGACCCGGGGCCCGGAGTTGTTGACTGTAAGGTGGATTGCGGGGCTTGGCCAGGTGCAGGGTCGCGGGGGTGGCAGCGCAGTGCCAGACGGCACGGTGGTACTTACTCAGCCAGTAACGTACACGGAGTCTCTGGTAAAACAAACGGCTGGATGGACGAGTCCCACAGACGGCTGCGGCGGTCACTCCCAGTACGTTGGCGGTAACTGTCTCTCCCTGCACCGCTGTTGTGTTCTCGGCCCCGATGGCTTCCCACCGGTAACCCGCTCCCCAACGGTGTATTTGCCGGAGGAGCCCCTTTTTGCCCGCAGGCGCTGGCCCTGGGAACTCTAGCTGTGGCGCTAGCTGTATTTCCCTTCACGGTTGAGCGGTTGCCTTTAGTCGGGTCTTTGCTGCTGGAAAACCCCAGAGGTTCCCGTCGCTCACGGATTTGACCGGTTTAACGGCGACTCCAAGCCTGGTCGGGGTCCGTAGGCGGGCCACCGCCCGTCCCCGGTCCTTACGGTTGTGCATCAATCGGCCTTGCCTGCAGACGGTCACCACCGTCTGCCAACCTTGCTCGTAAGTGCCCGGGCCACGTACCCGGACACGGTCAGTCTCCTCCACTACCACTTCACTCCTCTCCTTTCTGAACTGAACTCCTTTTTCCGCCTCCAGGACTGTGAACTCCTCGGTGGGTGGAGCCAACCGCTTGGCTCCTCCCCACCTGGTGTGGACATCAGCCCCTGTAGGGAGGCAACAAGGATTTTGTGTGTGGGGCTGATGTGCCTAACCGGGGTGTGGGGTGTGTTGTTGCAGTACCTGTGACGACCTGGCTTGTCCAGGGCGCCACATTCCCCCTTGGTTAAACGCAGACCGTCCGCGGGCTGCTCGTCCATCACCGGTTTTATTTTCACAACTGAAAAAGTAGAAAAAATATGTAAAACACAAGCATCACTTTATAAAACTTCCCATAATGGGAGGCACTTTCTTATAAACGTTACTAACATTTTTCAACGGTAATTGCTTCCGCTCTCCCCCCGCCCAAACAACCTGGCCCTGATGCTGCCCCTAAGAAAATGGGCAGCCCCCCTTGCCCCAGTCCAGAACCAAATTGCCTGAGCGGGTACGGTCTCTTTCAGGGGACCCACGTCCATGGGGACCACTGAACCCCCGGAGGATTGCCACCGGTTACGGTAGTGGCGGGCCTGGGCCATCCCTTTGCTCCAGGCCCATCCTCCCAAATCAGCCTCTCCTGAGGCGGTCACGGTAACAAGCCAACATTTTTATTTACATGCCACAAGTTTGTGGTTGCCCTGCGAGTTCTCGGGCTTGTCCATAAGTAGTTCCTTACGCAACGGTTGCAGAAGGTCCCTACGGGGACTAGTTGCCGGCAACGGCCGGTTCAATCACTGTGCAATTCAGGTAAACAACGGTGGATTCCTTTTCTTATCATTCAGTTACATTCTTATACACTCAACAACATACAGCGGTGCTGGTGGTCCCAACGGGGACAACTTGCAGCGGGGGACCGCTGCCATCACTCCAGATCCACTCCACCTGGCGGGGGAGGGGGCTGGGTTGGTGCTTGAGGCTCCTGGCCTCCTCTCAGCCTAGCAACCAGAGCAAACCAGCCCCTCTCCCCGCAGTGCCGGGTATAGGTTACAAGGTCGCCGGGGAACAAGTTGCGGCCTAGGTGATCCTCCGGCAGGCGGTCATTTACGTCCCTCCGGGCTATAAAAACTTCGGCCTCCAGGCCCGGTTCGAAAATGAAGCCGTATCCCCTACGGACGTCGAACCTCCTCACTTGCCCCTCGTACCTCGGGCCCCGCACTCGGAAAGTGGCCCTGCGGAGGTTCTCTTTCTCTCTTATTGTGCGGGCTACCAGCTCCGCCTTCCTCTTCTCCCTCTCCACGATTTCTTGGCCCAGCGGTGTCGGCTCCCTGTCCTAGTAAGGGGCTATTGCGGGCCCCTGCGCACGGGTCGGGCCCCGCAAGACCTCCTTTACGCTGCCTATTACTGCTGTTCGGGGTGGGAGGTCCCGCGGTGTCATGGCCTGGGGTGCTGCTTCACAGCAACGACCCGGCGCAGCCTCAGCCGAGGCGTGGGGGATGGGTACAGGGATCCTCTCCTGCTTGACCTCTGTCTCTTTCTGCACGGGGCAAGCTGCCGGAGTCGGTTCGGGCCTAGGCACGGTCACTGCGTGTGCCTCCGGGACATCTCCACTAACGGGCTCGGCTTTTGGTGTCTTCCAGGGGAGCGGTTCCGGACGGTCACGGGCCTCGGCTGCAGGTCGGTCCGCCTGGGCGGATTGGCAGGGTACCGCTACCGGTTGCGGTGGTAGCGGGCCTAGTGGCGGGGCAGCAGCAGCCAACACGGGCAGCGGGGGAGGCAGCAGAGCGAGCGGGTGCAGACAGGGCTCCTCAACCGCGATGGCCGACCCTATAGGGATACAGGGGCGAGGGTCGCTTACCCGCTCTTCCAAAACTTTCTCCACCTCGCGTCTCTGTATGGCCGCCACCACATCCGCCATGTCGGCTTCCCACTCCTCCAAGAGGAGCTGCACTCGGATCTGCAGTCAGCTATGCAGCTGAGCGGTCCGGACCTCCACCCACGCCGCGGTGCCGGGCGCGGGTGTGGTGCCCTCGACAAGCCAGGACGTCACAGGTACTGCAACAACACACCCCACACCCCGGCTAGGCACATCAAAGTCAGACAAAATCCTTGTTGCCTCCCTCCAGGGGCTGATGTCCACACCAGGGGGTGGAGCCAGGTGGTTGGTCCCACCCACCGAGGAGTTCACAGTCCTGGAGGCGGGAAAAGGAAGGCAGATCAGTTTTGGAGTTGAGGAGTGAAGTGGTAGTGGAGCAGACTGACCGTGTCCGGGTGCGTGGCCCGGGCACATACAGCAAGGTTGGCAGACGGTGGTGACCATCTGCAGGAGGGGCTGATTGACGTGAACCGTAAGGACCGGGGACGGGCGGTGGCCCGCCGGTACCAGAACGGGGAGCGAAGAGAAGCCAGCACCATTCGGCAGTGCCTACGGACCCCGACCAGGCTAGGAGTTGCCGTAAAACCGGTCAAATCTATTAGCGAAGGGAACCTCCGGGGTTTCCCAGCAGTCAAGACCCGATTGAAGGCAACAGCTCAAACCGTGAAGGGAAGTACAGTCACCACCAAGGCTACAGTTCCCAGTGCCAGAGCCTGCGGGTAAAAGGGGCTCCCTCAGCCTCCTTCCAAGCTGGGGAGCGGGTTACCGGTGGGAAGCCACCAGAACCGAGAACATAACACCGGTGCAGGGAAAGGCAGTCACTGCCAACCTACCGGGAGAAGAACCACCGCAGCCGTCTGTGGGACCCGTCCATCCAGCTGTTTGTTTTACCGGAGACTTTGTATTCATCATTGGCTGAGTGAGCACCACTGTGCCGTGCGGCACCGCGCTGCCCCCGCGACCCTGCACCTCACCAGGCCCCGTAACCTGCCTGCCATCCCTCCCTCACCGGGCCCCGGGACAACCAACCCCCCTACCCACGGAGGGGAAAAACAACATCCAAGCTGCTCCCTGTCATCGCTCCCGGGATCTCCATCCAGAGCAGCGGTGGTGTCACAACCTCACCACCACCGTGGGTGGCGTCACGGACAATAAATCCCCAAAACCATTCCCCTTTTCACTCACGGGTGAGGAGTGCCGCTCGAGTCCCCGGGATCCGGCCCACCACTCGAGCCACCACCGAGGAGCAGCAAGCGAAGCAGCAGCAGCGCCGGACCTGAGCAGCCTACGACAACTTGGCGTCACGAACAGGATCTTACCGCTCTGATGTCTGGTAGGGGTGCGCCTTGTGACCGCCGGAGGTGTCCGGCCGAAAATTTTGAGAAGCCGCCATTTTGGACGCGAAAAGTCCCCGCTCGTGCGTCTCCTCGAGCAGTGGAGGCGCGAAAGCCGAAACCCCGCCCCTGTAGAGGAGGAGCCGGAAAAAGACTAAGGGGGACGGATGGCGTCTGGCCGCATGTAGCTCGTGGCTGTGGAAGCAGGGACGCCAGGACTCTGCGATCTGCTGGTTCCTGGAAAGTACCGGTACCAACATGTCCGCCCCGTCCAGCTACGCAAAGGTTACGGAGCCGGTGCCCGGAACAGCGGCATGGCTCAGGGCCCGAACGGCGGGGATCTGCCGGCGCTACCGGAGTCAGATATGTCTGCTGATGGAGCAGTGGACCGCGGAGGTGGAGGAGGTAGCTGCGGTCGCCCAGGTGTACGGAATGGAGGCCATGATGGAGGAGCTGGTGAGTGACCCACGCCCCTGTGTGCCTGAGGGACCGGCCGTTGCGGCTGAGGGACCCGGTCTACCCCTGGCCCCCATGCCGCCTCTGTCTTCCCTGCCCGTGCACCCTGCTGCTGCTGGTCCGTCTGACGTACACCCCCTCGTAACGGTAGCCGAAAGAGTGGTGAGCCCGGAGACTGCGGCAGCTGGCGGCAACCCGCCTGGCGCAGGGGCAGATGATAGTGACTCCGGACCTGACACAGAGCCTGTTTCGGAGGAAGACGAGGGAGTCGTCGCCCTGTATGGCATGGAGGCCACTTACATCCCCCAGAGCGGAAATAACGGATACCGGGCGGCCCTTCCTCGTCGCGCCTGCTACGCGCTAGAGGGGCTGGTACCCGTGTTCTTCCACCCAGGGCCGGGTGAGGAGTACGAAAGTGAACAGTGAAGTCAGCGGAGCCCCTCTGCAAGTTGTCCCCGTTGGGACCACCAGTACAGATAGAAGTTTGAATGATAAGATTGATCAACCGAAGTTTATCTGATTGGAACCGTGATTGAACCGGTTGGTGCCGGCAACTAGTCCCCGTAGGGACTTTCTGCAACCGTTGCGTAAGGAACTTCTTACGGACAAGCCCGAGAACTTGCAGGGCAACCACAAACTAGTGGAATATAAATAATTGTTGGCTTGACACCGTTACCGCCTCCGGAGAGGCTGATTTGGGAGGATGGGCCTGGAGGAAAGGGATGGCCCAGGCCCGCCACTACCGTAACCGGTGGCGATCCTCCGGGGGTTCAGGGGTCCCCATGGACGCGGGTCCCCTGAAAGAGACTGAACCCGCTCGGGCAACTTGGTTCTGGACTGGGGTCAAGGGGTGCTGCCCACTTCTTAGGGGCAGCATCAGGGCCAGGTTGTTTGGGTGGGAGAAGAGCGGAAGCCGTACCGTTGAGAAATTTTGTGATTTTTACATGTTTGTTACCGTTTTCTATCTTTTACAGTTAACAAAAATAAAACCGGTGATGGACGGGCAGCCCGCGGACGGTCTGCATTTTACTAAGGGGGAATGTGGCGCCCTGGACAAGCCAGGACGTCACAGGTACTGCAACAACACACCCCACACCCCGGCTAGGCACATCAAAGTCAGACAAAATTCTTGTTGCCTCCCTCCAGGGGCTGATGTCCACACCAGGGGGTGGAGCCAGGCGGTTGGCCCCACCCACCGAGGAGTTCACAGTCCTGGAGGCGGGAAAAGGAAGGCAGATCAGTTTTGGAGTTGAGGAGTGAAGTGTTAGTGGAGCAGACTGACTGTGTCTGGGTGCGTGGCCCGGGCACATACAGCAAGGTTAGCAGACGGTGGTGACCGTCTGCAGGAGGGGCTGATTGACGTGAACCGTAAGGACCGGGGACGGACGGTGGCCCGCCGGTACCGTATCGGGGAGCGAAGAGAAGCCAGCACCATTCGGCAGGGCCTACTGACCCCGACCAGGCTTGGAGTCGCCGTAAAACCGGTCAAATCCGTTAGCGAAGGGAACCTCCGGGGTTTCCCAGCAGTCAAGACCCGATTGAAGGCAACAGCTCAAACCATGAAGGGAAGTACAGTCACCGCCAAGGCTACAGTTCTCAGGGCCAGAGCCTGCGGGCAAAAGGGGCTCCCTCAGCCTCCATCCAAGCTGGGGAGCGGGTTACTGGTGGGAAGCCACCAGAACCGAGAACATAACACAGGTGCAGGGAAAGGCAGTCACTGCCAACCTACCGGGAGAAGAGCCACCGCAGCTGTCTGTGGGACCCGTCCATCCAGCCGTTTGTTTTACCGGAGACTTTGTATTCATCATTGGCTGAGTGAGTACCACTGTGCCGTGCGGCACCGCGCTGCCCCCGCGACCCTGCACCTCACCAGGCCCCGTAACCTGCCTGCCATCCCTCCCTCACCGGGTCCCAGGACAACCAACCCCCTACCCACGGAGGGGAAAAACAACATCCAAGCTGCTCCCTGTCATCGCTCCCGGGATCCCCGTCCAGAGCAGCGGTGGTGTCACAACCTCACCACAACCGTGGGTGGCGTCACGGACAATAAATCCCCAAAACCATTCCCCTTTTCACTCACGGGCGAGGAGCGCCGCTCGAGTCCCCGGGATCCGGCCCACCGCTCGAGCCACCACTGAGCAGCAAGCGAAGCAGCAGCAGCGCCGGACCCGAGCGTGGTGAGCGCAGCGTCCCCTCCCGCCCGTGACACGGGGGCTACGGTGTTGCTGGTCGGACGGTGCATCGCTGCGGCGGCCTCTTCCAGGAACCAAAAGATGGCCGCAGGGTCCTGGCATCCCTGCTTTTATAGCCACGGTCTACATGCGGCCAGACGCCATCCGTGCCCCCTTGGTTTCTTTCCGCCACCTCCTCTTCAGGGGCCGAGCTTCGGCTTTCGCGCTTCCACTGCTCGGGAAGACGCTCGAGCGGTGACTCTTCGTGCCCAAGATGGCAGCTTCTGAAAATTTTCGGCCGGACCCTCCGGCGGGACACAAGGCGCAACTCTACCAGATGGCAGAGCGGTAAGATCCTGTTCGTGACGCCAAGTTGTCGCGGGCAGGGGGTGCGCTGCTCGACCGTGCTTGCGGCTTGGGTCCGGCTGCTGCTGCTGCTGCTCCTCGGTGGCTCGAGCGGTGGGCCGGATCCCGGGACCTCGAGCGGCGCTCCTCGCCCGTGAGTGAAAGGGGTGGTCTGTTGGGGTTTGGGATGTCGGTTTGTGACGCCACCCACGGTGTGTGCTGAGGTTGGGGCACCACCACTGCTCTGTACGGGGATCCCAGGAGCGAAGACAGGAAGCAGCTGGGATGTTTCTCTCCCCTCCGTGGGTAGGGGGATTTTGGTAGTCCCGGGGCCCGGAGTTGTTGACTGTAAGGTGGATTGCGGGGCTTGCCAGGTGCAGGGTCGCGGGGGGCGGCAGCGCAGTGCCAGACAGCACGGTGGTACTTACTCAGCCAGTAACGTACACGGAGTCTCTGGTAAAACAAACGGCTGGATGGACGAGTCCCACAGACGGCTGCGGCGGTCACTCCCGGTAGGTTGGCGGTAACTGTCTCTCCCTGCACCGGTGTTGTGTTCTCGGCCCCAATGGCTTCCCACCGGTAACCCGCTCCCCAGCGGTATATTTGCCGGAGGAGCCCCTTTTTGCCCGCAGGCGCTGGCCCTGGGAACTCTAGCTGTGGCGGTAGCTGTATTTCCCTTCACGGTTGAGCGGTTGCCTTTAGTCGGGTCTTTGCTGCTGGGAAACCCCGGAGGTTCCCGTCGCTCACGGATTTGACCGGTTTAACGGCGACTCCAAGCCTGGTCGGGGTCCGTAGGCCCTGCCGAATGGTGCTGGCCTCTCTTCACTCCCCGGTCCGGTACTGGCGGGCCACCGCCCGTCCCCAGTCCTTACGGTTGTGCGTCAATCGGCCTCGCCTGCAGACGGTCACCACCGTCTGCCAACCTTGCTCGTAGGTGCCTGGGCCACGTACCCAGACATGGTCAGTCTCCTCCACTACCACTTCACTCCTTTCCTTTCTGAACTGAACTCCTTTTTCCGCCTCCAGGACTGTGAACTCCTCGGTGGGTGGAGCCAACCACCTGGCTCCGCCCCACCTGGTGGGGACATCAGCCCCTGGAGGGAGGCAACAAGGATATTGTGTGTGCGGCTGATGTGCCTAACTGGGGTGTGGGGTGTGTTGTTGCAGTACCTGTGACGACCTGGCTTGTTAAGGGCGCCACACTTCCTGCTCTTGCTTTTCTCCTGAGTGTATCATTGTTTGTTCCTGTGAGTTTTCAGTGTGTCAGAGTTTAGGTTTTCCCTTGTCTGTCTTTATCCGTGTTTCCATCTCACTTCTGCCCTTTCCTTCCCTAGTGGGAGGGGGGAATCAGATTAGTTCTGGTCAGCAGCATAGCCAGGCACGAGACTCAGGCACCTCCACCATTAGGGGTAACCCTGATGTTACGAATAGCATAGGCACCTCTAGCTTAAGAGGCAGCATAGGAGATTCTGACATTGTGACAAAAGCTCCTGCACATAAATGCAAAAATTAACTTTCACTGCACGTGTCTATAGATGTCAATGGCCTCCTGGAAACTGAAATTTCCTGTCTGACAGTTGTCCACCTCAGACAAGAAAATATAATGTAGTAGAGCAAAAATCCAGGCATCTGAAGGAAATATCAGCATTAGGAATATTATTTGACACATCCTGTAGATATATTTAAAAGTCTCGTTCATCTCTTTGTGACAGACAAGTGACACATCGAGAAGACTCCTATGAGCTGCAAGTGTTCTATGATGGACGAGCGGTCATACAGACATCAGTGATCACATATAAAGTAAGACAGATGATAGCGGTATATAACTATACACCATGACCTAGATGTGACCAAGGGAAATGTGAAAGTTTTGATGTTCCTAATGATTACCATCTTTTATTTGTAATCAAGTGTACTATTATATGCTTGTACATAGGGGACAGTATTATAGTAGTTATATTCTTGTACATAGGGGGCAGTATTATAGTAGTTATATTCTTGTATATAGGGGCAGTATTATAGTAGTTATATTCTTGTACATAGGGGCAGTATTATAGTAGTTATATTCTTGTACATAGGGGGCAGTATTATAGTAGTTATATTCTTGTACATAGGGGCAGTATTATAGTAGTTATATTCTTGTACATAGGGGGCAGTATTATAGTAGTTATATTCTTATATTCTTGTACATAGGAGGCAGTATTATAGTAGTTATATTCTTGTACATAGGAACAGTATTATAGTAGTTATATTCTTGTACATAGGGGCAGTATTATAGTAGTTATATTCTTGTACATAGGGGCAGTATTATAGTAGTTATATTCTTGTACATAGGGGCAGTATTATAGTAGTTATATTCTTGTACATAGGGGGCAGTATTATAGTAGTTATATTCTTGTACATAGGAGCAGTATTATAGTAGTTATATTCTTGTACATAGGGGGCAGTATTATAGTAGTTATATTCCTGTACATAGGAGCAGTATTATAGTAGTTATATTCTTGTACATAGGAGCAGTATTATAGTAGTTATATTCTTCTACATAGGGGGCAGTATTATAGTAGTTATATTCTTGTACATAGGGGGCAGTATTATAGTAGTTATATTCCTGTACATAGGAGCAGTATTATGTCACGGCCAGGTGTACGGGCAGGCCCAGGAGGTGGATCCACTGGACCGAACTCCTAGATGGTAGGAAAGAGTCCGGCAGCTGGAACACTAGAAACAGAACAGTCCTTGCACACGGGAATAGCGGAGAAGTCCCTGGGACCACGGAGTTATGGGTGGTGGTCCGGGTGACGCAGCTCAGGTTCGGAAGCCGAGATGATGTCAGGCGGGGTCCGGAACCTTGGGAGCAAGATGACGGGTCACCGCAGGGATCCGAGATGGTGCGGACTGTCAGGATGGCAGAAGGACAGCGTTCGGGGTTCAGGATACGGCAGACTGGATGGCGAGGCAAGCACGGCTCTACAAAGAGAGATAGGTGAGTACATGCACTGAAACACCAGGAGACCTGACTCCTAGCTTAGGGAACACGAAGATCAGGCCCCGCCCCCTTGGACAATACGCCCCTTTATACCCTGTACCTGATTAGCCTCATTACCTGTTAATGGACGCTGGCCCTTTAAGAAAGGGTCAGTGACCGCGCGCGCGCCCTAATGCGCATGCGCGCAGCCCGGGTGCCAGAAGCCAGGGAAGGAGGCTGAGAAGAGGACGCAGGGGAGCCGGCCAGGGCCTGGGAAGCCGTCGGGCGCCGCGATCGGGGACCAGGGGGCCTGGGAAGGACGGGGACCGGAGGCTGGAGAGCGGGGAGCGTGGCAGGTGAGCCGGGGAGCGGGGCTGAGGACCCGGGGAGCGGAGCAGAGGACCCGGGGAGGGAAGCCAAGGACCCGGGGAGCGTGACAGTACCCCCCCCCCCCCACGCCCCCCTCCCCGCAACCGGGACATGAAGGCACGGATCAGAGGAGTGCCCACGTTCTCCCTGGGCTCCCAGGACCTATCCTCAGGACCATACCCCTCCCAGTCCACCAGGAAGAACTGACGACCTCGAACGGTCTTCATGGCCACGATATCCCTTACCGCATAGATGTCGTCATCGGCAATAGGTGGAGGAGCCGGACTGGCAGCAGCGGAGAAGGGACCAAGGACGACCGGCTTGAGCAGGGAGACGTGGAAAGAGTTGGGAATCCTCATCGTGGCCGGGAGCTGTAGCTTGTAGGAGACCTCATTGATCTTGCTGAGGACCTTAAACGGCCCGATGTAGCGAGGACCCAGCTTGTAGGAAGGTATCTTCAATCGGATGTACTGGGAAGCAAGCCAGACCAGGTCACCAGGAGAGAAACACGGAGGGTCCAGACGCCTCTTGTCAGCGTGTTTCTTCATCCGCTGGGAAGCGCGTCCAAGGGACGCCTTGACAGAGTCCCAAATGGTAGCGAAGTCACGGGCTACAGTATCAGCCGCAGGGACATCCGAAGAAGGGGATATAGGCAATGGAACGGAGGGCTGAAGTCCGTAAACGACATGGAAGGGAGATTTGGAGGACGACTCACTGATATGGTGGTTATGTGAGAATTCAGCCCAAGGCAGAAGCGTGGACCAGTCGTCGTGATGGGCGTTGACATAGTGACGTAAGAAGGATGTCAAGATTTGATTGACCCTCTCCACTTGGCCATTAGACTGAGGATGGTAAGCAGAAGAAAAGTCCAGAGTCACTCCCAGATGCTTGCAGAGCGCCCTCCAGAAGCGGGAGGTGAACTGAGTTCCTCTGTCGGACACGATGTGGGATGGAAAGCCATGCAAGCGGAAGATGTGATGTATATAGGCTTCCGCGAGTTCCTGAGCAGAGGGCAGTCCGGCCATAGGGACGAAGTGAGCCATTTTGGAGAACCGGTCCACCACGACCCATATGACTGTGTGTCCGGAGGATAATGGCAAGTCCGTAATAAAATCCATCGCTATGTGTTGCCACGGAACTGAGGGTATAGGCAGAGGCAGAAGACGGCCATAGGGCAGGTGTTTGGGCGTCTTGTTCCTGGCACAAGAGGAGCAGGCAGAGACATAAGCAGCGACGTCCGTGCGAAGGGATGGCCACCAGTAATGGCGTACAATCGCACCCCATGTTCTCTTCTGGCCTGCATGACCGGCTGTTTTGGAGGCATGACCCCAGTGTAACACTTTTTGCCTGTCAGTCTCAGAGACATAGGTCTTCCCGGGCGGTATCTGGGCCAGAGTGACAGGGGCCACCGGAATAATCTTGCTAGGAGGGATGATAGGTTGGGTAGTCTCTTCCTCCTGCTCCATGGGCACGAAAGACCTAGACAAGGCATCAGCGCGTACATTCTTGTCCGCGGGTCTGAAATGGAGCTGGAAGTCAAACCTGGCAAAGAATAAGGACCACCTGGCTTGCCGTGGGTTCAGTCGCTGAGCGGACCGCAGGTATTCCAGGTTCTTGTGGTCCGTGTAGATAATCACGGGGTACACTGCTCCTTCCAGGAGGTAGCGCCACTCCTCCAGAGCCAGTTTGACCGCCAATAGTTCTCGGTCACCGATGGTGTAATTACGTTCCGGCGCGGAGAAGCTCTTGGAGAAGAAACCGCAAGTCACCATCTTGCCGGAGGAGGATTTCTGCATGAGCACTGCTCCAGCCCCCGAGGAGGAGGCATCCACTTCCAAGGTGAACTGGCGGTTTAACTCCGGACGGTGGAGTACAGGAGCGGAGGCAAATGCTCGCTTCAGGGAGCAAAACGCGGCGTCGGCCGCAGGTGACCAGTCCTTTGGATTAGCCTCCTTTTTGGTCAAAGCGGAGAGAGGAGCAGTCAGGGCAGAGAAGTGAGGGATAAACTGGCGGTAGTAGTTGGCGAATCCCAGGAACCGTTGGATTGCCTTCAGTCCAGAAGGAGGAGGCCAGTTGAGTATGGAGGAGACCTTCTTTGGATCCATCTGCAGTCCAGTGCCCGAGATGATGTATCCCAGGAAAGGGAGAGAAGACTGCTCAAAGACGCTGTCACAAACCACCGGGGGGGTCACTCAAAAATCCCCCGCGCTGGCTACCAGTACGTCACAATCGGGGGGTAACAAGTGGGGGTCACCCCTCCTTTATACCTCCCGACCGACAGACAGAGCACGTGACGCGCTCTCTAGCGCCCCTCTTATAGTCAGGCCAATTATGGAATTGCCCGACCATAAGCAAGGAGGCCGCTATACTACTTATGCCGCTTATTGAAGGGTCCCCGGTGAGAGTAAGGTATATATTCCCCCGACCTCCGCGGGCGGAATATATAAAATCTCCCCGAATCTCACTGGCCTCCCCACAATAATCCTTGGCACAATTCGCTGCCACCAACCGATTTACGGTAACTATTAGCCGAACACACAGACGTGGGATTCAAGATCGAGATAACAGAACAGCCCAAGATTAATTATATAATTTAATCAGCCTAAAGCACACTAGAAACTACAATATATACAATAGGGAATCTACAGAATATACATATGTCAGAGTACAGTTACAGTCAAAGCATGGGTTACAAACAGGCATACACAGTTCCAGCAGTTACCTTGTTGCGTCTGGCCACAGGGGGGCGCTGTACCCAGGTTTCTAGGATCCTTCCCACAGATGTTTCCTACACGTGCCCCCAGCGAAAAGAACCCTGGAAAATGGCCGAAGTAGGGTTATCAACCTGGGCAAATCCAGGTCCCCTCCTACCTTAGTGACCTCAGAGGGAGCACTGCTCCACCCCTGGCTTGAGTTATGGACAATCCACAACATGGAATATGGGCCATAACTTTGCCTGGGAGCGTCGTAGGCGGACGCCAATGCTCTCATTGTGACAGTTATGAATTTAGCTACAGAACGAGGGGACTCATGACCTGTCTGCCAGTTCCCCATTGGCTGATATCACGCCTGGGGCATTTCCCAATGTCCTGCTCCCATAAAAAGGGTGTGCCGGCATCGTCCGCATGCGGAGACACCATTTTTATGGTTGCCATATTTATCGGAAATATGGCTTGCGAGATATGAACCATTTTTTACTGGAGTCGTTCTGTCTGGCTATTTCCATAGCCTTGCTAATGAGATACAACTCTTGTTACAGGGTGACGGCAGGGAGTCATCCTGTGTCCATTGTTCCCACACCACCTCATCTCCATATCACAGGAGATGGCCATGGGATTTGTTGCTAAACCAGTTGTGTGAAGGAAAGGGGGGGTGACACCAGGAGAGGGCTTCCTGACATACTTGAATATCATGATTTATCGTCATATCTCCGGATTTACCTCACACCTCCCCCCTTTTGAGGGCGCTAGGGGGCAGCACACTCCGGTGTTCCCCCGTGCGCCCGTCCGCGACCTCTCCTTGTCGGGACAGCCCGTCTGCGTTACCGTGGTCACGGCCCCTTTTGTGGCGAATGGTGAAGTTGTATTGCTGGAGCGCAAGGCTCCATCGCAACAATCGCCCATTCGTCCCAGAGACGGTGTGCAACCAGCTGAGGGGATTGTGGTCCGTCTCCACGATGAAGTGGCGCCCGTATAGATAGGGTTGCAGACGCTGCAGGGCCCACACTATGGCCATGCACTCCTTCTCCATTGTGGAATAGGCCACTTCCCTCGGTAACAGCTTCCGGCTCAGGTACAAGACTGGGTGCTCTTGGCTCGCAGAGTCCACCTGGCTGAGCACCGCACCGAGGCCGAAGTCACTGGCGTCGGTCTGTACTACAAACGGCCGCGTGAAGTCGGCTGCCCGTAGCACGGGCGGGCTGGACAGGGCGTCCTTTAGGGCCCGGAAGGCTGTCTCGCAGTCCATTGTCCAATCGACTGCAGAGGGCAGCTTCTTCTTGGTGAGGTCCGTCAAGGGCTTTGCCAGGCTACTATAGCATGGAACAAACCTCCTATAGTACCCAGCGGTCCCCAAGAAGGACCTCACCTGCTTCTTGGTCCTGGGGGTGGGCCAGGATGCGATGGCCTCCACTTTCTCAGGCTCGGGCTTCAGTGTTCTCCCGCCTACCCGGTGACCGAGGTACTGGACCTCGCTCATGGCCAGCTGACCTGTGCTAGATGCTCTAGGTGGTCCTCCCAGGTGGGACTGAAGACGGCAATGTCATCTAGGTACGCGGCCGCGTACCCTTCAAGTCCCTTGAGCAGGGTGTTGACCATCCGCTGGAAAGTGGCAGGGGCATTCCTCATCCCGAATGGCATCACCGTGGACTCGTATAGTCCAAATGGGGTAATAAAGGCAGAGCGTTCCCTGGCCTTGCGAGTCAGGGGGATCTGCCAATATCCCCGGCTCAGATCCATGATGGTCAGGTACTGAGCCCCGGCCAACTGATCGAGCAGGTCATCGATGCGTGGCATTGGGTACGCATCGGCGACCGTGACAGCATTGAGCCCCCTGTAGTCCACGCAGAACCGAGTGGTTCGGTCCTTCTTAGGGACGAGGACTACAGGCGAGGCCCAAGCGCTGTTGGATGCCTGGATCACCCCCAGCTTCAGCATCTCGTCAATCTCCTGGCGCATGTGTTGCTGCACCTCCAGGGAGACCCGATATGCTGAACGCCGGATCGGGGGATGATCCCCAGTGTCCACGTGATGGACAGCCAAGTCAGTCCTTCCAGGCTGGTTGGTAAACAACCCCCGGAAGGGGTGTAGGGTGGCCCACAGCTGGGACCGTTGGTCCTCCAAGAGCTGGTGGCCAACCTCCACATCCTCAATGGATCCGCCTGCCCTAACCTGGGCTAGCATATCCAAGAGGGTTTCCGCTTCTCCCTCCTCGGGCAGGTTGCACACGGGGAGCGCACATGCCTCCCGCTCATGATGTGCCTTCATCATGTTCACATGGAAGGGCTTCCGCCTTCCACGGGCAGGGTCCAGGGTGACCAGGTACGTTACAGGGTTGAGCTGCTGGTACACGAGGTATGGGCCTTCCCAGGCTACCTGAAGCTTGTCCTGTGGTACGGGGACCAGTACCCACACCTTTTGACCCACTTGGTAGGTCCTCTCACAAGCGTTCTGGTCGTACCAACGCTTCTGATCGGCCTGGGCTTGAGCCATATTGTCGTGTACCAGTTGCGTCAAGGCCTGCATTTTGTCCCGGAAGCGCATGACATACTCGATAACCGACACTCCAGGGGTGGCCAAATCCCCTTCCCAAGCCTCTTTCACCAGAGCCAGGGGGCCCCGCACACGTCGCCCGTACAGGAGCTCAAACGGTGAGAATCCTGTTGAGGCCTGTGGAACCTCCCGGTAAGCAAATAACAGGTGTGGGAGATACCGCTCCCAGTCACGCCCATGGGAGTCGACCAACATCTTAAGCATCTGCTTTAAGGTGCCATTGAACCGCTCGCACAGGCCATTAGTCTGTGGATGGTACGGGCTGGCCACCAGATGTCGCACCTGGACTTGCTTACAGAGGGCCTCCATCAGCTGGGACATGAATTGGGTCCCCCGGTCAGTGAGCATTTCCTGGGGAAAACCCACTCGGGAGAAAATCTCCAGCAATGCGGTGGCCACCTTGTCAGCCCGAATGGACGACAAGGCCACTGCTTCTGGGTACCGGGTGGCATAGTCCACTACCGTCAGTAGGAAGCGTTTCCCGGAGCTGCTGGGGATGGCCAGCGGGCCGACCAGATCCACAGCCACCCTCCTGAAAGGCTCATCGATGATTGGCAGAGATACTAGTGGGGCTTTGGGGCGTGGCCCCGCCTTCCCCACTCTCTGACAGGTTTCACACGAACGGCAGTAGGCAGCCACATCGGCCCCCATTTTTGGCCAGTAGAAATGCTGGTTTAACCTGGCCTTGGTCTTAGCGATCCCTAGGTGTCCGG
The DNA here is from genome assembly GCF_048569485.1 of Anomaloglossus baeobatrachus. Taxonomy (NCBI): domain Eukaryota; kingdom Metazoa; phylum Chordata; class Amphibia; order Anura; family Aromobatidae; genus Anomaloglossus; species Anomaloglossus baeobatrachus. Next base: position 670,453,036 of record NC_134355.1, on the reverse strand, counting down.
CCATCGGAATCTCATGTGCGATCCGCAACAACTCCGTCCGGAACGGATAGGGTACCACCAACTGTCGGTCCCTGGGCCACGCCTCCGGTGAACCCTGCTGGACCGTGGCCCGGTACAGCCGTCCTTGGTCCCAGACCACTCGCTCCGGGTCCGAGTCCGAGGGAGGCTGTGCCGCCTGCTCCTTAAGAGCTTTCAGGCTGTCGTCAGCTTCTAACGCTGCCTGAAACCCCTGACTAGATGTGGCCAGAATCGACGAGACTGTCACATCTTCAGTCAGTACCCCGGGACCTGTGTCCTGGCCTCCACCTGACTCGGCTGCCACTTGGTCAGAAGGGGAAGAGCTATCGGACCTCCGGGAGGCCCCTTGGCTTCCAGCACTCCCACTGCGGGTGACAGCGGCCACAGCCGCTGCGACCGTGGGTCGTGCCTGCTCCTCCTCCGTTCCTGACCAAGTCGCCGGTTCAGGCAGACCTACCTGGCTTCCTGACACCCCGGTTGTGGGGGAACCATGCACCGAGATCTTACCTGGGAGCACTTCCGCTCCTGGACCGGCCCCAATCTCACCTGCCTGTTCCCCTCCTGCAGCAACAGAACCCCGCTGTGAAATCTCTGGGGACCCCACATTTGCTGTGGTAGCCCCCACCCCACACACTGGTCCTCCCCCTGCAGCACCCTGCTCTCTGCTTATCCCTGCAGAGGGCAACAGATCCCAGCTCACAGGCTGGTTACTTGTAGAGGCATTGTCACACCTTTCTCTGACCCCCTCCCCTGTCACAGCTGCAGCTGAGTGTGTGTCTATGGTGTCTATGCAAGCAGAAATATCAGAGTTCACTCCCTCCTCCCTTACATCATTCATAGATAACACATTAACATTGTTAGGAGTCATGTCAGTACTGGCTGAAGGTTCAGCCCTTGGGGGGGGCCCAAACTGGGAGGTTATCTGCCCCAAATCTGTCCCAAGTAGCACGTTTGCAGGGATCCGATCAGTTACCCCCACCTCCCTCACCCCCCGCCCTGCGCCCCAGTCCACATAAATGTCAGCAACAGGCAGCGCCGGGTCAATGCCTCCAATCCCGGAGACAGCGAGGGTTTTTCCAGGGATCAAGTCTTGGGGGGACACCATCTCAGGCCGCACCAGAGTCACCTCCGAGGCGCTGTCTCGCAGTCCTATGGTCACAGACCGGCCGACGGTGACAGGTTGGAAGCTGTCCAGGGACCTACCACCACCCCCACCCACACAATACACCTTGGGCGGCCCTTGGGACGGGGACGGAGCCGGGGCCTTGGGACGCTGAGGGCACATGGCCTTGAAGTGTCCAGGTAGGTTGCACTGGTGGCACCGTCTTGGTTCCGCCACGGGCCTGGAGAGGGGAGTTGAGGGGGACACCCCCTGCAGTCTAGGGGCAGGTGGGGCAGTCGCAGAATTCATCTTACCCCCTCTCCATGTGCTGCTGGTGGCCGCTCTCCTGGCCTCAGGGGCCCGGTTGTTGGTGTAGTCATCGGCAAGGGCAGCTGTAGCCGTGGACCCCTTTGGCTTCTGGTCTCGGATGAACTGGCGGAGATCCTCAGGGCAGTTCCACAAGAGTTGCTCCGTGATGAACAAGTCCAGGATCTCTGGTCCGGTGGAAAGCTGCAGGCCTTGGGTCCAGTGGTCGGCAGCTCGGGCAAGTGCCCGCCGGTGGTCAGCCCAGGAGTCCTTTGGTCCCTTCTGTAGGCTCCGGAACTTCTTGCGGTAGGACTCTGGAGTGAGGTTGTACTGTTGGATCAGGGCCCGCTTGATGGTGTCGTAGCCCTGATCTGCCTCAGCAGGCAAGTCCCCAAGGATATCCAGGGCCTTACCCCTTAAACGGGGGGTCAGGTATTTGGCCCACTGGTCCTTGTCCAGATGGTGCTGCAAGCAAGTCCGTTCAAAAGCAGTCAAGAAAGAGTCCAAGTCTCCATCCTTCTCCAGCACTGGGAAGTCCTCAACACGGACCTTTGGAAGTTTGGTGTCTCGAAGGTCACATGTGGCTGATGAGGGCCGGAGCTGAGCTAGCTGCAGCTGGTAGTCACGGTCTGCCTGTCGCTCTCGCTCTTCACGCGCTGCCTGCCGCTCTCGCTCCGCAGCCTCACGCTCTGCGTGCCGCTCCGCAGCCTCAGCGTCACGCGCTGCCTGCCGCTCTGCCCTGCGCTCTGCCAGGAGTTCCTTGTAGCCCTTCTGGTCTCCAGCCTGGAGAAGGGCCATAGCCATTTGAAGAAGGCTATCCGAGCCTCCCAGGCTCGGTGGAATGGCACGTGGTGATCTGCGGCACGCTGCAGAGCTAGGCGATTCACTGTCCCTTTCAGAGCGGAGGGCTGGCATCTGGCTCGTTGAGGAACCTTGGGTGAGCTCCTCCTCATCTTGTCCAGCAGTGCCAGGTTGCGCAATGTCCTCGGCAGAACGGTTTTCTGGCGTCGAGCTCCTGGAGGACTCGTGGGCAACCTCCTCATTGCTGTCCACAGCACCGTCCTCCCTCTCTTCGGCTCCTACCTTAGCATTGGCCAGTTGCATAGCTCTGCTCCTGGTGCCATCAGCCATTCTTGCAGACTTTTGGTCACTGACACAGAACTGACACCTGATGCCTCCACACACCTTACAGTATCTGCACTCTGACACTCTAGTGTTGAGCTAGTCTGAAGACCCCAGCAGCCACAGCTGCTGCAGGCAGTCTTTAGTGTCTGGGAGTATGGGTCTCACACTCACACACACTATTATCTCGATCCCACCGCTATGCCACCAATATGTCACAAACCACCGGGGGGGTCACTCAAAAATCCCCCGCGCTGGCTACCAGTACGTCACAATCGGGGGGTAACAAGTGGGGGTCACCCCTCCTTTATACCTCCCGACCGACAGACAGAGCACGTGACGCGCTCTCTAGCGCCCCTCTTATAGTCAGGCCAATTATGGAATTGCCCGACCATAAGCAAGGAGGCCGCTATACTACTTATGCCGATTATTGAAGGGTCCCCGGTGAGAGTAAGGTATATATTCCCCCGACCTCCGCGGGCGGAATATATAAAATCTCCCCGAATCTCACTGGCCTCCCCACAATAATCCTTGGCACAATTCGCTGCCACCAACCGATTTACGGTAACTATTAGCCGAACACACAGACGTGGGATTCAAGATCGAGATAACAGAACAGCCCAAGATTAATTATATAATTTAATCAGCCTAAAGCACACTAGAAACTACAATATATACAATAGGGAATCTACAGAATATACATATGTCAGAGTACAGTTACAGTCAAAGCATGGGTTACAAACAGGCATACACAGTTCCAGCAGTTACCTTGTTGCGTCTGGCCACAGGGGGGCGCTGTACCCAGGTTTCTAGGATCCTTCCCACAGATGTTTCCTACACGTGCCCCCAGCGAAAAGAACCCTGGAAAATGGCCGAAGTAGGGTTATCAACCTGGGCAAATCCAGGTCCCCTCCTACCTTAGTGACCTCAGAGGGAGCACTGCTCCACCCCTGGCTTGAGTTATGGACAATCCACAACATGGAATATGGGCCATAACTTTGCCTGGGAGCGTCGTAGGCGGACGCCAATGCTCTCATTGTGACAGTTATGAATTTAGCTACAGAACGAGGGGACTCATGACCTGTCTGCCAGTTCCCCATTGGCTGATATCACGCCTGGGGCATTTCCCAATGTCCTGCTCCCATAAAAAGGGTGTGCCGGCATCGTCCGCATGCGGAGACACCATTTTTATGGTTGCCATATTTATCGGAAATATGGCTTGCGAGATATGAACCATTTTTTACTGGAGTCGTTCTGTCTGGCTATTTCCATAGCCTTGCTAATGAGATACAACTCTTGTTACAGGGTGACGGCAGGGAGTCATCCTGTGTCCATTGTTCCCACACCACCTCATCTCCATATCACAGGAGATGGCCATGGGATTTGTTGCTAAACCAGTTGTGTGAAGGAAAGAAGGGGGTGACACCAGGAGAGGGCTTCCTGACATACTTGAATATCATGATTTATCGTCATATCTCCGGATTTACCTCACAGACGCACTTCTCATATTTGGCGTAAAGACGATTCTCCCTCAGTCTTTGCAGAACCAGCTGTACGTTCTCTCTATGGGTCTGGAGGTCCGGAGAGAAGATAAGGATGTCATCCAGATAAACTACGACACAGACGTAGAGGAGGTCCCGGAATATGTCGTTCACCAATTCTTGGAAGACTGCTGGTGCGTTACACAGGCCGAAGGGCATCACGCAGTATTCATAGTGCCCATCGCGAGTATTAAACGCGGTCTTCCATTCGTCCCCAGAGCGGATACGAACTAGGTTGTAGGCACCCCGAAGATCCAGCTTGGTGAACACACGGGCTCCTCTGAGCCGGTCGAACAATTCGGGGATGAGCGGCAGAGGGTACTTGTTTTTGACGGTGATCTGATTTAGACCCCGGTAGTCGATGCATGGGCGTAGGTCACCCTCTTTCTTCTTCACGAAGAAGAAGCCTGCTCCCGCAGGAGAGGAGGAACTCCGGATGAATCCTTTTGCCAGGCTCTCTGTGATGTAGGTAGACATGGCCCTGGTTTCGGCCGGAGACAACGGATATATCCGTCCTCGAGGTGGTGTTGTTCCTGGGAGCAGGTCGATGGCACAATCGTAGGGACGGTGTGGCGGAAGTACCTCAGACTCCTTCTTGTCAAAAACGTCTGCGAAGGACCAATAGGCCGAGGGCAGTTCCGGTAGGTTCTCTGGAACCGGAGGTCGTCGGATAGGTTGTATGGACTTCAGACACTTCTCATGACAAGCAGAACCCCATCGGGTGATTTCGCCAGTACCCCAGCTGACTGATGGTTCGTGTGTCCGCAACCAGGGAAGTCCCAGCAGGATCTGGTGGGACATGTGTGGAAGGACGTAGAGAGTGATGTTCTCGGTGTGCAGGGCACCGATACGCAGTTCGACCGGTCTGGTGACCCAGGAGATGGTATCAGAGAGGGGTCTCCCATCCACAGAGGCAATCACTAGGGGCTTCTCGAGTAGAGTAACAGGCAGCTGGTACTTGTCCACCGTGGCCTGCTGGATGAAATTGCCTGCTGCTCCAGAGTCGAGGTATGCCTCAGCCGTGAAGCGCGTCTCTCCCGTTGACACTTGCACAGTCCACATAACCGGGTCTGAGAGAGTCCCAGCACCTAGGGTGGCCTCTCCTACCAACCCTAGGCTTTGGAGTTTCCCGGCCTTTCCGGACAGGAGCGTAGGAGGTGAGTGTCCTCTCCGCAGTAAAAGCAGAGGCCCTTGGCGAGCCGCTCTGCTCGACGTTGTTCAGATTGCCGTACTCGGTCGATCTGCATGGGCTCGTGGACGGGAATCCCAGCTGTTGATGACTGCGATACGGAGGGCTTCTGTGGAGGAGGGGAATGTCGTACCGGACGTCTCTCCCGAGACAGCTCTTTGGAGCGCTCCTGAAAACGAATGTCCACTCGAGTTGCTAGGGCAATCAGGGCATCTAGGGTGGAGGGCACGTCACGACCCGCCAACTCATCTTTGATGCGACTCGAGAGTCCTTCCCAGAAGGCGGCTGTTAGGGCATCATTATTCCACCCGAGTTCAGAAGCCAACGTGCGGAAACGGATGGCGTATTGGCCCACCGTCAGTGTTCCTTGACGTAAGCGGAGGAGGGATGAAGCAGACGCAGAGGCGCGTCCCGGCTCGTCAAAGGTGCTGCGGAAGGCCTGCAGGAACTCTTGAAGATCCTTGGTCATAGGGTCCTCCTTCTCCCACAACGGGTTCATCCACGCCAGTGCCTCGCCCTCCAGGTGAGACATGATGAAGGCGACCTTGGATTGGTCGGAGGCAAACAGATGTGGCAGCTGCGTGAAGTGGAGGGAGCATTGGTTTATAAACCCCCTGCAAGTCTTGGGATCTCCGGCGTACCAGGGTGGTGAGGCCAAACGCAGTCTGGAAGCATCCGAAGAAGCGGCCACGGGAGCGGGGGACGTGGCTTGACTAGTGGCGGCTTGGGATGTTGTAGACGTGACTGCCGCTTGTAGCATGGTCAGGCGGGTGTCCACGGAAGTCATGAAGTTCAGCATGCGGGTCTGGACTTCACGCTGGCGTTGGAGTTCCTCTTGCAAGGCCGCTAGTGCTGCAGCGGGATCCATGGCCTGATCTTACTGTCACGGCCAGGTGTACGGGCAGGCCCAGGAGGTGGATCCACTGGACCGAACTCCTAGATGGTAGGAAAGAGTCCGGCAGCTGGAACACTAGAAACAGCAGAACAGTCCTTGCACACGGGAATAGCGGAGAAGTCCCTGGGACCACAGAGTTATGGGTGGTGGTCCGGGTGACGCAGCTCAGGTTCGGAAGCCGAGATGATGTCAGGCGGGGTCCGGAACCTTGGGAGCAAGATGACGGGTCACCGCAGGGATCCGAGATGGTGCGGACTGTCAGGATGGCAGAAGGACAGCGTTCGGGGTTCAGGATACGGCAGACTGGATGGCGAGGCAAGCACGGCTCTACAAAGAGAGATAGGTGAGTACATGCACTGAAACACCAGGAGACCTGACTCCTAGCTTAGGGAACACGAAGATCAGGCCCCGCCCCCTTGGACAATACGCCCCTTTATACCCTGTACCTGATTAGCCTCATTACCTGTTAATGGACGCTGGCCCTTTAAGAAAGGGTCAGTGACCGCGCGCGCGCCCTAATGCGCATGCGCGCAGCCCGGGTGCCAGAAGCCAGGGAAGGAGGCTGAGAAGAGGACGCAGGGGAGCCGGCCAGGGCCTGGGAAGCCGTCGGGCGCCGCGATCGGGGACCAGGGGGCCTGGGAAGGACGGGGACCGGAGGCTGGAGAGCGGGGAGCGTGGCAGGTGAGCCGGGGAGCGGGGCTGAGGACCCGGGGAGCGGAGCAGAGGACCCGGGGAGGGAAGCCAAGGACCCGGGGAGCGTGACATATTATAGTAGTTATATTCTTGTACATAGGGGCAGTATTATAGTAGTTATATTCTTGTACATAGGGGCAGTATTATAGTAGTTATATTCTTGTACATAGGAGCAGTATTATAGTAGGTATATTCTTGTACATAGGGGCAGTATTATAGTAGTTATATTCTTGTACATAGGGGCAGTATTATAGTAGTTATATTCTTGTACATAGGGACAGTATTATAGTAGTTATATTCTTGTACATAGGGGCAATATTATAGTAGTCATATTCTTGTACATAGGGGTAGTAATATATTAGTTATATTCTTGTACATAGGGGCAGTATTATAGTAGTTATATTCTTGTACATAGGGGCAGTATTATAGTAGTTATATTCTTGTACATAGGGGCAGTATTATAGTAGTTATATTCTTGTATATAGAGGCAGTATTATAGTAGTTATATTCTTGTACATAGGGGCAGTATTATAGTAGTTATATTCTTGTACATAGGAGCAGTATTATAGTAGTTATATTCTTGTACATAGGGCCAGTATTATAGCAGTTATATTCTTGTACATAGGAGCAGTATTATAGCAGTTATATTCTTGTACATAGGGCCAGTATTATAGCAGTTATATTCTTGTACATAGGGCCAGTATTATAGCAGTTATATTCTTGTACATAGGGGGCAGTATTATAGTCGTTATATTCTTGTATATAGGAGCAGTATTATAGTAGTTATATTCTTGTACATAGGGGCAGTATTATAGTAGTTATATTCTTGTATATAGGAGCAGTATTATAGTAGTTATATTCTTGTATATAGGAGCAGTATTATAGTAGTTATATTCTTGTACATAAAGGCAGTATTATAGTAGTTATATTCTTGTATATAGGAGCAGTATTATAGTAGTTATATTCTTGTACATAGGAGCAGTATTATAGTAGTTATATTCTTGTACATAGGGGCAGTATTATAGTAGTTATATTCTCGTACATAGGAGCAGTATTATAGTAGTTATATTCTTGTACATAGGAGGCAGTATTATAGTAGTTATATTCTTGTACATAGGGCAGTATTATAGTAGTTATATTCTTGTACATAGGGGCAGTATTATAGTAGTTATATTCTTGTACATAGGGGCAGTATTATAGTAGTTATATTCTTGTACATAGGGGGCAGTATTATAGTAGTTATATTCCTGTACATAGGAGCAGTATTATAGTAGTTATATTCTTGTACATAGGAGCAGTATTATAGTAGTTATATTCTTGTACATAGGGGCAGTATTATAGTAGTTATATTCTTGTACATAGGGGCAGTATTATAGTAGTTATATTCTTGTACATAGGAGCAGTATTATAGTAGTTATATTCTTGTACATAGGGAGCAGTATTATAGTAGTTATATTCTTGTACATAGGGGCAGTATTATAGTAGTTATATTCTTGTACATAGGGGCAGTATTATAGTAGTTATATTCTTGTACATAGGGGCAATATTATAGTAGTCATATTCTTGTACATAGGGGCAGTAATATAGTAGTTATATTCTTGTACATAGGGGCAGTATTATAGTAGTTATATTCTTGTACATAGGAGCAGTATTATAGTAGTTATATTCTTGTACATAGGAGCAGTATTATAGTAGTTATATTCTTGTACATAGGGAGCAGTATTATAGTAGTTATATTCTTGTACATAGGGGCAGTATTATAGTAGTTATATTCTTGTACATAGGGGCAGTATTATAGTAGTTATATTCTTGTACATAGGGGCAATATTATAGTAGTCATATTCTTGTACATAGGGGCAGTAATATAGTAGTTATATTCTTGTACATAGGAGCAGTATTATAGTAGTTATATTCTTGTACATAGGGGCAGTATTATAGTCGTTATATTCTTGTACATAGGGGCAGTAATATAGTAGTTATATTCTTGTACATAGGAGCAGTATTATAGTAGTTATATTCTTGTACATAGGGGCAGTATTATAGTCGTTATATTCTTTTACATAGGAGCAGTATTATAATAGGTATATTCTTGTACATAGGAGCAGTATTATAGTAGTTATATTCTTGTACATAGGGGCAGTATTATAGTAGTTATATTCTTGTACATAGGGGCAGTATTATAGTAGTTATATTCTTGTACATAGGGGCAGTATTATAGTAGTTAAATTCTTGTACATAAGGGCAGTATTATAGTAGTTATATTCTTGTACATAGGGTCAGTATTATAGTAGTTATATTCTTGTATATAGAGGCAGTATTATAGTAGTTATATTCTTGTACATAGTGGCAGTATTATAGTAGTTATATTCTTGTACATAGGAGCAGTATTATAGTAGTTATATTCTTGTACATAGGGCCAGTGTTATAGCAGTTATATTCTTGTACATAGGAGCAGTATTATAGCAGTTATATTCTTGTACATAGGGCCAGTATTATAGCAGTTATATTCTTGTACATAGGGCCAGTATTATAGCAGTTATATTCTTGTACATAGGGGGCAGTATTATAGTCGTTATATTCTTGTATATAGGAGCAGTATTATAGTAGTTATATTCTTGTACATAGGGGCAGTATTATAGTAGTTATATTCTTGTATATAGGAGCAGTATTATAGTAGTTATATTCTTGTATATAGGAGCAGTATTATAGTAGTTATATTCTTGTACATAGGGGCAGTATTATAGTAGTTATATTCTTGTATATAGGAGCAGTATTATAGTAGTTATATTCTTGTACATAGGAGCAGTATTATAGTAGTTATATTCTTGTACATAGGGGCAGTATTATAGTAGTTATATTCTCGTACATAGGAGCAGTATTATAGTAGTTATATTCTTGTACATAGGAGGCAGTATTATAGTAGTTATATTCTTGTACATAGGAGCAGTATTATAGTAGTTATATTCTTGTACATAGGGGCAGTATTATAGTAGTTATATTCTCGTACATAGGAGCAGTATTATAGTATTTATATTCTTGTACATAGGAGGCAGTATTATAGTAGTTATATTCTTGTACATAGGGGCAGTATTATAGTAGTTATATTCTTGTACATAGGAGCAGTATTATAGTAGTTATATTCTTGTACATAGGAGCAGTATTATAGTAGTTATATTCTTGTACATAGGGGCAGTATTGTAGTAGTTATATTCTTGTACATAGGGGGCAGTATTATAGTAGTTATATTCTTGTACATAGGAGCAGTATTATAGTAGTTATATTCTTGTACATAGGAGCAGTATTATAGTAGTTATATTCTTGTACATAGGGGCAGTATTATAGTAGTTATATTCTTGTACATAGGGGCAGTATTATAGTAGTTATATTCTTGTACATAGGGGCAGTATTATAGTAGTTAAATTCTTGTACATAAGGGCAGTATTATAGTAGTTATATTCTTGTACATAGGGGCAGTATTATAGTAGTTATATTCTTGTATATAGAGGCAGTATTATAGTAGTTATATTCTTGTACATAGTGGCAGTATTATAGTAGTTATATTCTTGTACATAGGAGCAGTATTATAGTAGTTATATTCTTGTACATAGGGCCAGTATTATAGCAGTTATATTCTTGTACATAGGAGCAGTATTATAGCAGTTATATTCTTGTACATAGGGCCAGTATTATAGCAGTTATATTCTTGTACATAGGGCCAGTATTATAGCAGTTATATTCTTGTACATAGGGGGCAGTATTATAGTCGTTATATTCTTGTATATAGGAGCAGTATTATAGTAGTTATATTCTTGTACATAGGGGCAGTATTATAGTAGTTATATTCTTGTATATAGGAGCAGTATTATAGTAGTTATATTCTTGTATATAGGAGCAGTATTATAGTAGTTATATTCTTGTACATAGGGGCAGTATTATAGTAGTTATATTCTTGTATATAGGAGCAGTATTATAGTAGTTATATTCTTGTACATAGGGGCAGTATTATAGTAGTTATATTCTTGTACATAGGGGCAGTATTATAGTAGTTATATTCTTGTACATAGGGGCAGTATTATAGTAGTTATATTCTTGTATATAGAGGCAGTATTATAGTAGTTATATTCTTGTACATAGTGGCAGTATTATAGTAGTTATATTCTTGTACATAGGAGCAGTATTATAGTAGTTATATTCTTGTACATAGGGCCAGTATTATAGCAGTTATATTCTTGTACATAGGAGCAGTATTATAGCAGTTATATTCTTGTACATAGGAGCAGTATTATAGTAGTTATATTCTTGTACATAGGAGCAGTATTATAGTAGTTATATTCTTGTACATAGGGGCAGTATTATAGTAGTTATATTCTTGTACATAGGGGCAGTATTATAGTAGTTATATTCTTGTACATAGGGGCAGTATTATAGTAGTTAAATTCTTGTACATAAGGGCAGTATTATAGTAGTTATATTCTTGTACATAGGGGCAGTATTATAGTAGTTATATTCTTGTATATAGAGGCAGTATTATAGTAGTTATATTCTTGTACATAGTGGCAGTATTATAGTAGTTATATTCTTGTACATAGGAGCAGTATTATAGTAGTTATATTCTTGTACATAGGGCCAGTATTATAGCAGTTATATTCTTGTACATAGGAGCAGTATTATAGCAGTTATATTCTTGTACATAGGGCCAGTATTATAGCAGTTATATTCTTGTACATAGGGCCAGTATTATAGCAGTTATATTCTTGTACATAGGGGGCAGTATTATAGTCGTTATATTCTTGTATATAGGAGCAGTATTATAGTAGTTATATTCTTGTACATAGGGGCAGTATTATAGTAGTTATATTCTTGTATATAGGAGCAGTATTATAGTAGTTATATTCTTGTATATAGGAGCAGTATTATAGTAGTTATATTCTTGTACATAGGGGCAGTATTATAGTAGTTATATTCTTGTATATAGGAGCAGTATTATAGTAGTTATATTCTTGTACATAGGGGCAGTATTATAGTAGTTATATTCTTGTACATAGGGGCAGTATTATAGTAGTTATATTCTTGTACATAGGGGCAGTATTATAGTAGTTATATTCTTGTATATAGAGGCAGTATTATAGTAGTTATATTCTTGTACATAGTGGCAGTATTATAGTAGTTATATTCTTGTACATAGGAGCAGTATTATAGTAGTTATATTCTTGTACATAGGGCCAGTATTATAGCAGTTATATTCTTGTACATAGGAGCAGTATTATAGCAGTTATATTCTTGTACATAGGGGCAGTATTATAGTAGTTATATTCTTGTACATAGGGGCAGTATTATAGTAGTTATATTCTTGTACATAGGGGCAGTATTATAGTAGTTATATTCTTGTATATAGAGGCAGTATTATAGTAGTTATATTCTTGTACATAGTGGCAGTATTATAGTAGTTATATTCTTGTACATAGGAGCAGTATTATAGTAGTTATATTCTTGTACATAGGGCCAGTATTATAGCAGTTATATTCTTGTACATAGGAGCAGTATTATAGCAGTTATATTCTTGTACATAGGGCCAGTATTATAGCAGTTATATTCTTGTACATAGGGCCAGTATTATAGCAGTTATATTCTTGTACATAGGGGGCAGTATTATAGTCGTTATATTCTTGTATATAGGAGCAGTATTATAGTAGTTATATTCTTGTACATAGGAGCAGTATTATAGCAGTTATATTCTTGTACATAGGGCCAGTATTATAGCAGTTATATTCTTGTACATAGGGCCAGTATTATAGCAGTTATATTCTTGTACATAGGGGCAGTATTATAGTAGTTATATTCTTGTATATAGGAGCAGTATTATAGTAGTTATATTCTTGTACATAGGGCCAGTATTATAGCAGTTATATTCTTGTACATAGGAGCAGTATTATAGCAGTTATATTCTTGTACATAGGAGCAGTATTATAGTAGTTATATTCTTGTACATAGGAGCAGTATTATAGTAGTTATATTCTTGTACATAGGGGCAGTATTATAGTAGTTATATTCTTGTACATAGGGGCAGTATTATAGTAGTTATATTCTTGTACATAGGGGCAGTATTATAGTAGTTAAATTCTTGTACATAAGGGCAGTATTATAGTAGTTATATTCTTGTACATAGGGGCAGTATTATAGTAGTTATATTCTTGTATATAGAGGCAGTATTATAGTAGTTATATTCTTGTACATAGTGGCAGTATTATAGTAGTTATATTCTTGTACATAGGAGCAGTATTATAGTAGTTATATTCTTGTACATAGGGCCAGTATTATAGCAGTTATATTCTTGTACATAGGAGCAGTATTATAGCAGTTATATTCTTGTACATAGGGCCAGTATTATAGCAGTTATATTCTTGTACATAGGGCCAGTATTATAGCAGTTATATTCTTGTACATAGGGGGCAGTATTATAGTCGTTATATTCTTGTATATAGGAGCAGTATTATAGTAGTTATATTCTTGTACATAGGGGCAGTATTATAGTAGTTATATTCTTGTATATAGGAGCAGTATTATAGTAGTTATATTCTTGTATATAGGAGCAGTATTATAGTAGTTATATTCTTGTACATAGGGGCAGTATTATAGTAGTTATATTCTTGTATATAGGAGCAGTATTATAGTAGTTATATTCTTGTACATAGGGGCAGTATTATAGTAGTTATATTCTTGTACATAGGGGCAGTATTATAGTAGTTATATTCTTGTACATAGGGGCAGTATTATAGTAGTTATATTCTTGTATATAGAGGCAGTATTATAGTAGTTATATTCTTGTACATAGTGGCAGTATTATAGTAGTTATATTCTTGTACATAGGAGCAGTATTATAGTAGTTATATTCTTGTACATAGGGCCAGTATTATAGCAGTTATATTCTTGTACATAGGAGCAGTATTATAGCAGTTATATTCTTGTACATAGGGGCAGTATTATAGTAGTTATATTCTTGTACATAGGGGCAGTATTATAGTAGTTATATTCTTGTACATAGGGGCAGTATTATAGTAGTTATATTCTTGTATATAGAGGCAGTATTATAGTAGTTATATTCTTGTACATAGTGGCAGTATTATAGTAGTTATATTCTTGTACATAGGAGCAGTATTATAGTAGTTATATTCTTGTACATAGGGCCAGTATTATAGCAGTTATATTCTTGTACATAGGAGCAGTATTATAGCAGTTATATTCTTGTACATAGGGCCAGTATTATAGCAGTTATATTCTTGTACATAGGGCCAGTATTATAGCAGTTATATTCTTTTACATAGGGGGCAGTATTATAGTCGTTATATTCTTGTATATAGGAGCAGTATTATAGTAGTTATATTCTTGTACATAGGGGCAGTATTATAGTAGTTATATTCTTGTATATAGGAGCAGTATTATAGTAGTTATATTCTTGTATATAGGAGCAGTATTATAGTAGTTATATTCTTGTACATAGGGGCAGTATTATAGTAGTTATATTCTTGTATATAGGAGCAGTATTATAGTAGTTATATTCTTGTACATAGGAGCAGTATTATAGTAGTTATATTCTTGTACATAGGGGCAGTATTATAGTAGTTATATTCTCGTACATAGGAGCAGTATTATAGTAGTTATATTCTTGTACATAGGAGGCAGTATTATAGTAGTTATATTCTTGTACATAGGGCAGTATTATAGTAGTTATATTCTTGTACATAGGGGCAGTATTATAGTAGTTATATTCTTGTACATAGGGGCAGTATTATAGTAGTTATATTCTTGTACATAGGGGGCAGTATTATAGTAGTTATATTCCTGTACATAGGAGCAGTATTATAGTAGTTATATTCTTGTACATAGGGGCAGTATTATAGTAGTTATATTCTTGTACATAGGGGCAGTATTATAGTAGTTATATTCTTGTACATAGGGGCAGTATTATAGTAGTTATATTCTTGTACATAGGGGGCAGTATTATAGTAGTTATATTCCTGTACATAGGAGCAGTATTATAGTAGTTATATTCTTGTACATAGGGGCAGTATTATAGTAGTTATATTCTTGTACATAGGGGCAGTATTATAGTAGTTATATTCTTGTACATAGGGGGCAGTATTATAGTAGTTATATTCTTGTACATAGGGGGCAGTATTATAGTAGTTATATTCCTGTACATAGGAGCAGTATTATAGTAGTTATATTCTTGTACATAGGGGCAGTATTATAGTAGTTATATTCTTGTACATAGGGGCAGTATTATAGTAGTTATATTCTTGTACATAGGAGCAGTATTATAGTAGGTATATTCTTGTACATAGGGGCAGTATTATAGTAGTTACATTCTTGTACATAGGGGCAGTATTATAGTAGTTATATTCTTGTACATAGGGACAGTATTATAGTAGTTATATTCTTGTACATAGGGGCAATATTATAGTAGTCATATTCTTGTACATAGGGGCAGTAATATAGTAGTTATATTCTTGTACATAGGGGCAGTATTATAGTCGTTATATTCTTTTACATAGGAGCAGTATTATAATAGGTATATTCTTGTACATAGGAGCAGTATTATAGTAGTTATATTCTTGTACATAGGGGCAGTATTATAGTAGTTATATTCTTGTACATAGGGGCAGTATTATAGTAGTTATATTCTTGTACATAGGGGCAGTATTATAGTAGTTAAATTCTTGTACATAAGGGCAGTATTATAGTAGTTATATTCTTGTACATAGGGGCAGTATTATAGTAGTTATATTCTTGTATATAGAGGCAGTATTATAGTAGTTATATTCTTGTACATAGTGGCAGTATTATAGTAGTTATATTCTTGTACATAGGAGCAGTATTATAGTAGTTATATTCTTGTACATAGGGCCAGTATTATAGCAGTTATATTCTTGTACATAGGAGCAGTATTATAGCAGTTATATTCTTGTACATAGGGCCAGTATTATAGCAGTTATATTCTTGTACATAGGGCCAGTATTATAGCAGTTATATTCTTGTACATAGGGGGCAGTATTATAGTCGTTATATTCTTGTACATAGGAGCAGTATTATAGTAGTTATATTCTTGTACATAGAGGCAGTATTATAGTAGTTATATTCTTGTATATAGGAGCAGTATTATAGTAGTTATATTCTTGTATATAGGAGCAGTATTATAGTAGTTATATTCTTGTACATAGGGGCAGTATTATAGTAGTTATATTCTTGTATATAGGAGCAGTATTATAGTAGTTATATTCTTGTACATAGGGGCAGTATTATAGTAGTTATATTCTTGTACATAGGAGCAGTATTATAGTAGTTATATTCTTGTACATAGGGGCAGTATTATAGTAGTTATATTCTCGTACATAGGAGCAGTATTATAGTAGTTATATTCTTGTACATAGGAGGCAGTATTATAGTAGTTATATTCTTGTACATAGGAGCAGTATTATAGTAGTTATATTCTTGTACATAGGGGCAGTATTATAGTAGTTATATTCTCGTACATAGGAGCAGTATTATAGTATTTATATTCTTGTACATAGGAGGCAGTATTATAGTAGTTATATTCTTGTACATAGGGGGCAGTATTATAGTAGTTATATTCTTGTACATAGGGAGCAGTATTATAGTAGTTATATTCTTGTATATAGAGGCAGTATTATAGTAGTTATATTCTTGTACATAGGGAGCAGTATTATAGTAGTTATATTCTTGTACATAGGGGGCAGTATTATAGTAGTTATATTCTTGTACATAGGGAGCAGTATTATAGTAGTTATATTCTTGTACATAGGGGCAGTATTATAGTAGTTATATTCTTGTACATAGGGGTAGTATTATAGTAGTTATATTCTTGTACATAGGGGGCAGTATTATAGTAGTTATATTCTTGTACATAGGGAGCAGTATTATAGTAGTTATAGTCTTGTATATAGGGGCAGTATTATTGTAGTTATATTCTTGTATATAGGGGCAGTATTATTGTAGTTATATTCTTTGGGGTGACTCTGAATTAGTGACTCCCCCAGTGTTCGGCAGATTGCCATTCGCGCGCTGTACGTAGACTTGGAGCAGCAGCGATGCTTCCAGCCTAAACAACATTGGAGTCCCTTTTGTTTAGTGTGAGCGGTATTTGCATGCCATAACGATCTTCTCACAGCTCTGATTAAATATCGCCAGGGAATAAAGTTAATGAGTCACATTCCAGACTAGAAAGAGCACAATGTGCGGCTTTGTGTGGCGCGCGGCTCCTGCCAGCAGTTTGCAGTTTGCTGTAGGCATTGACAAGTTTAAACAGCTCACAGAAAGTTTCCCTGTCAGCTGGTGGTCACCGCTTATCTCCCTAATGCCTCCCATGCTCCTGGATGCCACTGACCTCCCTCTCTCATAATTAGCATCAACATTGGGAAACATTTCACGCACGTTTCGCCGGAAAATTCTGCAAATGTATCTGTTTATATCAGACTTAAAGGGGTTGTCCATTGCTGTGTTTTTTTTTTCAGAAACAGCGCTACTCCTGACCAGTGGTTGTTTCTGGTATTGCAACTCAGCCCTATTAAAGTATAAGTAGCTGAGCTGCAATACCATGCACTGCCTACACTCAGGAGTGGCGCTGTTTCTGAAAAAACAAAAAAAAAGATTGTTTCTGGTATTGCAACTCAGCCCTATTAAAGTATATGTGGCTTGGCTGCAATACCAGGTACTGCCTATACTCAGGAGTGGCGCTGTTTCTCAAAAAAAAAATTGGTTGTTTCTGGAATTGCAACTCAGCCCTATTAAAGTATATGTAGCTGAGCTGCAATACCAGGCACAGCCTATATTCAGGAGTGGCACTGTTTCTGAAAAAAAAAAATGGTTGTTTCTGGCATTGCAACGAAGCTCTATTAAAGTACTGTATATGTACAGTATCTGAGCTGCAGTACCATGCACAGCCTATACTCAGGAGTGGCGCTGTTTCTCAAAAAAAATGGTTGTTTCTGGTATTGCAACACAGCCCTATTAAAGTATATGTATCTGAGCTGCAGTACCATGCACTGCCTATACTCAGGAGTGGCGCTGTTTCTCAAAAAAATGGTTGTTTCTGGTATTGCAACACAGCCCTATTAAAGTATATGTATCTGAGCTGCAGTACCATGCACTGCCTACACTCAGGAGTGGCGCTGTTTCTGAAAAAAAAATGGTTGTTTCTAGCATTGCAACTCAGCCCTATTAAAGTATATGTGACGGAGCTGCAGTATCATGCTCTGCCTATACTCAGGAGTGGCGCAGTTTCTGAAAAAAAAAATGGTTGTTACTGGCATTACAACCCATCTCTATTAAAGTATATGTAGCTGAGCTGCAATTCCATACTCTGCCTATACTCAGGAGTGGCGCTGTTTCTGAAAAACAAATGGTTGTTTCTGGTATTGCAACTCAGCCCTATTAAAGTATATGTATCTGGGCTGTAATACCATGCACTGCCTATACTCAGGAGTGGCGCTGTTTCTGAAAAAAAATTGTTTCTGGTATTGCAACTCAGCCCTATTAAAGTATATGTGGCTGGGCTGCAATACCAGGTACTGCCTATACTCAGGAGTGGCGCTGTTTCTCAAAAAAAAAATTGGTTGTTTCTGGAATTGCAACTCAGCCCTATTAAAGTATATGTAGCTGAGCTGCAATACCAGGCACAGCCTATATTCAGGAGTGGCACTGTTTCTGAAAAAAAAAATGGTTGTTTCTGGCATTGCAACGAAGCTCTATTAAAGTACTGTATATGTACAGTATCTGAGCTGCAGTACCATGCACAGCCTATACTCAGGAGTGGCGCTGTTTCTCAAAAAAAATGGTTGTTTCTGGTATTGCAACACAGCCCTATTAAAGTATATGTATCTAAGCTGCAATACCATGCACTGCCTATACTCAGGAGTGGCGCTGTTTCTCAAAAAAAATGGTTGTTTCTGGTATTGCAACACAGCCCTATTAAAGTATATGTATCTGAGCTGCAGTACCATGCACTGCCTACACTCAGGAGTGGCGCTGTTTCTGAAAAAAAAAATGGTTGTTTCTAGCATTGCAACTCAGCCCTATTAAAGTATATGTGACGGAGCTGCAGTATCATGCTCTGCCTATACTCAGGAGTGGCGCAGTTTCTGAAAAAAAAAATGGTTGTTTCTGGCATTACAACCCATCTCTATTAAAGTATATGTAGCTGAGCTGCAATTCCATACTCTGCCTATACTCAGGAGTGGCGCTGTTTCTGAAAAACAAATGGTTGTTTCTGGTATTGCAACTCAGCCCTATTAAAGTATATGTATCTGGGCTGTAATACCATGCACTGCCTATACTCAGGAGTGGCGCTGTTTCTGAAAAAAAAATTGTTTCTGGTATTGCAACTCAGCCCTATTAAAGTACTGTATATGTAGCTGGGCTGCAATACCAGGTACTGCCTATACTCAGGAGTGGTGCTTTTTCTGAAAAAAAAAAAATAAATTGTTGTTTCTGGCATTGCAACTCAGCCCTATTAAAGTATATGTAGCTGAGATGCAATACCATGCACTACCAATGCTCAGGAGTGGCGCTGTTGCTGAAAAAAAAAGGGTGCATTCTGGAATTGCACTCATCCCTTTTAAAGTATATGTAGCTGAGCTGCAATACCAGGCACAGCCTATACTCAAGAGTGGCGCTGTTTCTCAAAAAAAAAATTGTTTCTGGCATTGCATCTCAGCCCTATTAAAGTATATGTATCTGAGCTGCAATACCATGCACTGCCTATACTCAGGAGTGGCGCTGTTTCTCAAAAAAAAAATTGTTTCTGGCATTGCATCTCAGCCCTATTAAAGTATATGTAGCTGAGTTGCAATACCATGCACTGCCTATACTCAGGAGTGGCGCTGTGTCTGAAAAAAAAAAGGTTGTTTCTGGCATTGCAACTTAGTCCTATTAAAGTATATGTGACTGAGCTGCAATACCATGCACTGCCTGTACTCAAGAGTGGCGCTATTTCTGAAAAAAAAAAAAGAGATTATTTGGAAATGGAGTCAATGAGTTTAAATTTTCCCTGCAGCAATAGGTACAAACGAGGTTAGTGATGGGGAGGGAAATCCCTTGTGATCTAGGATTCTGAATAGGGCCTAGATAAAAAGTCAATTTTGTTGTCATCTAGGGCAAAGTAGAGGTTCATGGAAATGTCCCTGGTGGCCTGGTTTCTGGGAGTCTGATATAATCTCTGGTCTAGTTTAGTAAGAGTACAAAGTATCATCCCTGGTGGTCTGGCTTAATGAAGAGGCCTTGTGACTATCCCTGGTGGTCTAGTTTAGAATAGGAATTAATTGCAACGTCCCTGGTGGGCTAGTTTAGAGAAGGCTATCATGGTAACATCCCCATTTTCTAATTTGATGGAATACATGGTTCTTTAGTTTAGTGAAGGGGTCCAAATTAACATCCCTGGTGGTCTAGTTTGATAAAGCTCTTCATAGCAACATCCCTGGTGGTCTAGTTTATAGAATGGGATCATGGTAACATCCCTATTTCCTAATTTGGTGAAGTAGTTCATGGTAATGTCCCTGGTTTTCTAGTTTAGTGAATGAGTTCAAAGTAACATCCCTGGTGGGCTAGTTTCATGAAGCTGTTCATGGCAAAATCCCTGGTGGTCTAGTTTATAGAATGGGATCATGGGAGCATGCCTGTGTCCTACTTTGGTGAAGGACTTCATGGTAATGTCCCTGGTGGGCTAGTTTGATAAAGGGGTTCAAGGCAACATTCCTGGTGGTGTAGTTATGTGAAGGTTTATGGTAAGATTCCTGGTAGTCTAGTTTGCAAAAATGTCTATGATAAGATCCCTGGTGGTCTAGTTTAGAATAGGAATTAACTGCAACATCCCAGGTTGTCTAGTTTAGGCTAGGTTCACATTTCCGTTGTTTTAAATCCGTCAGGTCCGTCAGCAACGGATCAGTCGTTTTTTAGTTGTCAACTGACGCAACGGATGTGTTTTTCACAGGATTCCTTTCACAGGAATCCTGTGAAAAAACTGATCCATTGCGTCCGTTTTGCGTCTGTTTTTTGACGGATCCGTCGTGATCCGTTTGTGTTTGGGACAGCCCAGTGGGTGTGCCAAACATGCTGGGCATGCTCAGTAGAGCATGACGGAATCCAGCGCATAGACATCCATTACAAGCGTGACGGATGGCGAGAGATTCCTGCGCGGTGCGTCAATTTTGATGGCCAGAAAAACGTTACATTCTGCGTTGTTTCCGCCCCGCGGTCAGTCCAAAAACGACTGATGCGCCACGCAGCGGATGCAACGCAAGGTAATCAGTCGCAATCAGCCACTAATACAAGTCTATGGGACACAACGGAATCCGCTAAACGGATAGCGTTGTTTACCATAGCCGTGGATTGTGACTGATACATTGTAATGGAAATGTTAACCTAGCCTTAGAGAAATAAATCATAATTACATCCCTGATTTCTAATTGGAAGGAGTTAATGGTTTTCTAGTTTAGTGAGTGGGTTTACAGTAACATCCCTGGTGGTCTAGTGTGATAAAGGGGTTCATGGCAACATTCCTGGTGATGTAGTTATGTGAAGGGTTTCAGAGTAATATCCCTAGTGGTTTAAGTTTGTGAAGAGGTTTATGGTAAGATTCCTGGTCGTCTAGTTTTGCAAAAATTTCTATGACAAGATCCCTGGTGGTCTAGTTTAGAATAGGAGATCACGGTGACATCCCTGTTTTCTAATTTGAAGGAGTTTATGGTTTTCTAGTTTAGTGAAGGGGTTCATGGCAACATCCCTGGTGGACTAGTTTTGTAAAGGGTTTCAGAGTAACATCCCTGGTGGACTAGTTTTGTAAAGGGTTTCAGAGTAACATCCCTGGTGGTCTAGTTTGATAAAGCTATTCATGGACACATCCCTGGGGGTCTAGTTTACAGAATGGGAACATCCCTGTTTGCTAACTTCTTGAAGGAGGTCATAGTAATATCCCTGATTTTCTAGTTTCCTAAAGAAGTTAAAAGTAACATCCCTGGTGGTCTAGTGTTGTAAAGGGGTTCAGAGTAATATCCCTAGTGGTTTAAGTTTGTGAAGAGGTTTATGGTAAGATTCCTGGTAGTCTTGTTTTGTAAAGGTGTCCATGATACGATCCCTGGTGGTCTAGTTTGTGAAGAGGTTCATGGTAACATTCTGTCACAATGGTGCTTTTACAAGATTCGGGCTCCCTGCCTGCTAAATTCCCTGATGCCTGTGATCAGCGCAGGGAAACTAAAGGGTGCTTTACACGCTGCGACATCGCGAGCGATAGCACCCGCCCCCGTCGTTTGTGCAATATGTGGTGCTCGCTGCCGTAGCGAACATTATCACTACGACAGCGTCACACGCACATACCTGTGCAGCGACGTCGCTGTGACTGCCGAACAATCCCTCCTTCAAGGGGGCGGTTCGTGCGGTGTCACAGCGGCGTCAGTCAGCAGCCGCCCAATAGCAGTGGAGGGGGGGAGATGAGCGGCCCGGAACATGCCGCCCACCTCCTTCCTTCCTCATTGCCGGTGGATGCAGGTAAAGAGATGGTTGTCACTCCTGCAGTGTCACACAACATAGCGATGTGTGGTGCGCAGGAGCGACGAAGAACCAGCGCCATGCACCACCAACGATATTTCGTAAAGGAGCGACGTGTCAACGATCAACAATTTTTGACGTTTTTGTGATCATTGAACGTCGCTCCTTGGTGTCACACGCTGCGATGTCGCTAACGACGCCGGATGTGCGGCACTAACGACATGACCCCAACGATATATCGTTACCGATGTCGCAGCGTGTAAAGCACCCTTAAGGTGTCAACCCACAGATTTGAGGTTTATAGGCAGGCAAGCAAGAGTTAATCCCTGCCAGGCTGCTTGTTAGTCTCCTTTGATCACATGCTGTGGGGGAACCAGTCACATTCGCTCCCTTACTGTATATGCTGGCTGGAGTCTTCTTTTAATGCCAGCTATAGCGTCTCTATACTGGTCTGCTGAGTGTCACGTCCCCCCCGGAGTCCGCTCCTATGACTTCAGCTTTGATCACCAGGCGGCTCCATGTTCCTGTTGTGGATAGTGCTGTGGATGGGAGAGGCGTCAGTGCCAGTGGCTCTCATGGGCAAAAGCTCCGCTCATCCACTGGGCTGAGTTTCCCTGGGACCGGCAGTACCACTGGCTGACTGTAGGTGGCATGTGTCTACCATCATTCAGCTATAGCCAATGGGAAGAAGACATCACACCCTTCTTATTCCCCCTCCTGTCTGCTGACCACTGCCAGAGATAGTTCTATATTCCTGGTTCCTGTCCTGCCCTGTTCTGTTTAGTGATTCTGGTGTTCTGACTTCTGCTTGTTTCCTGACTACTCTCCTGCCTGCCGTTTATGTACCTCGCTGCCATCTCCGGTTTTGACCTCTGCCTGATTTCCTGACTACGCCCCTGTCTCCCGAGTTTGTCCCTTTTTGTGTCTCCTGGTTTGGACCCTGCCGATGACCACTCTTTCCTGGACTGCAGCCTTCCATGGACAGGAATCTCTTGGACTTTGTGTAATGCCAAATCCCTGTATAGGGGTTAAAGGGTTTCAGGGTTTTTGAGGTTCTGCCGACTTGGTGGCTAGCTATAGTCTGTCCATGACAGTCCTCTTAGTCTGTGGTCAAAGGCAGATGTTACAGCGAGGTGTTCTTATCCAGACTAACTGTTTTTTGTAGTACTTTGCTGCTGTGAGCGGTTTGTTGCTGCCTTCCTGCTCTTGCTTTTCTCTTTAGTTTCTTACTGTTTGTTCCCATCAGTTTGCAGCGTGTCTGAGTTTAGTTTTTCCTCTATCTGTCTTTGTCTGTCTTACCATTACACTCCTTTCCCTTACTTCCTTGGCAGCAGGGGGGAACAGATTTGTTCTGGTCAGGAGAAGAGTGAGGCGCGAGACTCCGGCGTCTCCAGGGATAGCCTAGGGTCCATTTGCGCGAGGAACAGTACAAGAGGCCTTTGATCCATTGCTATCCTACAGTCACATGGTGACACATTCCTGGTGGTCTAGAATAGTAAGGTTTTTAAATTAAAAAGAAAAAAATCAAACACCGTAAGTTTGAAAATTTCTGCGATTTTCTACTACATCGTTTTAATTTCTTCACCAGTTTAAGATAATTGAAGAAAAGGACATTTGTTTCCATTCAGGGGTAGGAATCTTTTAAAGATCTAGTCCATGTACTGCCATATGAGGTCACAGAGGTATACCGTACCATGTATAACCCCCAATATATACTGTACTGTCATACGTGTCTCCAGAGATGATATACTGTGCTGATAAAAAGCATTTGACACTGTTCCACATAAAAGTTTGATAAGTAAAATGAGAAAGCTTGGGCTCGGGGAAAATGTGTGTAGATGGGTAGGTAGCTGGCTTAGTGATAGAAAACAAAGAGTGGTTATTAATGGCGCATACTCAGATTGGGCCAGGGTTACTAGTGGGGTGCCACAGGGGTCTGTACTGGGACCTCTACTTTTTAATATATTTATTAATGAAGTGGTGGATGGCTTACAGAGTAAAATATCAGTATTTGCAGATGATATAAAACTATGTAAGGTAGTTAACACAATGGAGGCAGTTTTCGAACTACAGATGGATTTGAGTAAATTGGAGAATTGGGCTGAAAAATGGCAAATGAGGTTTAACACAGATAAGTGTAAGGTTATGCACATGGGAAGGAGAAACAGATGCTACGATTACTTACTAAATGGGAAACTGCTGGGGAAATCAGACATGGAAAAAGACTTAGGCATCTTAGTCAATAAGAAGCTAAATTGGAGTGCCCAGTGTCAGGCAGCAGCCACCAAAGCAAATAGGGTGATGAGATGCATTAGAAGAGGTCTGGGGGCACGAGATGAAAACATCATTCTCCCTCTGTAGAAATCACTCGTCAGACCACACTTGGAGTATTGTGTGCAATTTTGGGCGCCGGTGCTGAAGAAAGACATTACTGAACTTGAAACGGTTCAGAGGCGGGCTACAAAAATAATAAATGGAGTGGGTGCATTACAATACACGGAAAGGTTATCAAAATTAGGTCTCTTTACTCTAGAAAAGAGAAGACTTAGGGGAGACCTAATAAATATGTACAAATATATCAGAGGGCCATATAGAGATCTCTCCCATGATCTGTTTGTACCAAGGACTATGACAAGAACAAGGGGGCATTCTCTTCGATTGGAGGAAAGAAAATTCCTACATCAGCATAGAAGAGGGTTCTTCACGGTAAGAGCAGTGAGGCTCTGGAACTCTCTTCCTGAGGAAGTGGTGATGGCCACTCACTGAATGAATTTAAGAGAGGAATGGAGGCTTTTCTTGAAAGCAACAGTATAGAAGGTTATAAATAGCAGAATCTTACAGGTAGATAGGTGACCCAGCTTAGGAGTCAGGAAAGAATATTTTTCCTTATGGGGAAAATTGGCTTCTACTTTGTGGGTTTTACCTTTCCCTGGTTCAACACTGCAGAACAGCGGCACTACAATAGGCTGAACTAGATGGACATAAGGTCTTCCTTCCGCCTTACAAACTATGTTACTATGTTACTATGATATATTCAGATTATTGAAAACTTCTTCAAATATTCCTATTTTTATTGATACTACGTTTTCTATTTCTTACAGTTCTTAACAGCGGAGACTCCGGAGATTCATGAAGTCGTCCCATCGTGTGGGGCTCCCGGTAAGAATGTCCTCACCTCCAGTAAGTTGCCATTTTGAGACTAAAATGCTCACTTGCAAAGACAACTGCAGCAGGAGCCTCCCCCCTTTTGCTCTGTCTGCCCATTAACAGTTCTCCAGCCGAAAATAGAGATTATCTCTTTAGATCTTTGACATCCCGGATTTAGTTGATGAGCAGCCAGGTGCTCAGTGCTTTTTTTCTCTCTTTATGCTGTAGGGGGCATCATTGAGCTGACTGGCGGGATTATGACCAGCAACTATGAAGACTACGATTTTAATGATGACTTTCTTGATGGGTATGTACTGTGAGAACGGGAGGTACGTGCCGTACTCATGGCGCATTGCCTCGGGCACATAACGCGTCCTGTGCACCCACCATAACAAATATTACGAAATGTGCAGCTTTTTATATAATGATAAGTTGTAGAAATGAATATTATACATTGCACAACATTGTAACAGGCAGAAAAGGATCCATGACCTCAGGTTCTTCCAGGCAGACCTCCCCATAATGCATTGCAGCCATCAAATCACATGGTATGTTTCAGCTAATGACGAGTGACTATCGTAGCCTGTATAATAGCCAAGGCAGGGAATGCAGCAGCCATTTATGGGGAATCTGAGTAATGAAACGTTTACTGTCCTCGATGACCTTTTCTCTGGCCCCCTGCGAAATTTCCCACTGATGGAGACCCTTGGTGTAACACTTGCCTGGAACCACACACTCAGACTGGCTGTAACGGACAGGCTAGAGGAAAGCCGCTCACAAAGCAGGACCCCGAGAACCCTGAAACCCTTTAACCCCTATGCAGGGATTTGGAATTACACAGATCCCCGGAGATCACTACCTGTGGTAGGCTGCAGTGCAGATGAGAGTAGTCATGCAAGGTCAAACCAGGAAATGCAGAACAGGGACAAAATCAGGCAGGCAAGGACGTAATCAGAAAACGGAGCAGAGGTCAAATCTGGATCGGACAGCGAGGTACAAATACAGCAGGCAGGAGGGTTGTCAGAGAATAGGCAGAGGATAAATCTGGATCTGGCAGCGAGGTACAAATACAGCAGGCAGGAGGGTAGTCAGAGAACAGGCAGAGGATAAATCTGGATCTGGCAGCGAGGTACAAATACAGCAGGCAGGAGGGTAGTCAGAGAACAGGCAGAGGATAAATCTGGATCTGGCACCGAGGTACAAATACAGCAGGCAGGAGGGTAGTCAGAGAACAGGCAGAGGATAAATCTGGATCTGGCAGCGAGGTACAAATACAGCAGGCAGGAGGGTAGTCAGAGAACAGGCAGAGGATAAATCTGGATCTGGCAGCGAGGTACAAATACAGCAGGCAGGAGGGTAGTCAGAGAACAGGCAGAGGATAAATCTGGATCTGGCAGCGAGGTACAAATACAGCAGGCAGGAGGGTAGTCAGAGAACAGGCAGATGATAAATCTGGATCTGGCAGCGAGGTACAAATACAGCAGGCAGGAGGGTAGTCAGAGAATAAGCAGAGGATAAATCGGGATCTGGCAGCGAGGTACAAATACAGCAGGCAGGAGGGTAGTCAGAGAACAGGCAGAGGATAAATCTGGATCTGGCAGCGAGGTACAAATACAGCAGGCAGGAGGGTAGTCAGAGAATAAGCAGAGGATAAATCGGGATCTGGCAGCGAGGTACAAATACAGCAGGCAGGAGGGTAGTCAGAGAACAGGCAGAGGATACATCTGGATCTGGCAGCGAGGTACAAATACAGCAGGCAGGAGGGTAGTCAGAGAATAGGCAGAGGATACATCTGGATCTGGCAGCGAGGTACAAATACAGCAGGCAGGAGGATAGTCAGAGAATAGGCAGAGGATAAATCTGGATCTGGCAGCGAGGTACAAATACAGCAGGCAGGAGGGTAGTCAGAGAATAGGCAGAGGATAAATCTGGATCTGGCAGCGAGGTACAAATACAGCAGGCAGGAGGGTAGTCAGAGAATAGGCAGAGGATAAATCTGGATCTGGCAGCGAGGTACAAATACAGCAGGCAGGAGGGTAGTCAAAGAACAGGCAGAGGATAAATCTGGATCTGGCAGCGAGGTACAAATACAGCAGGCAGGAGGGTAGTCAAAGAACAGGCAGAGGATACATCTGGATCTGGCAGCGAGGTACAAATACAGCAGGCAGGAGGGTAGTCAAAGAACAGGCAGAGGTCAAAACACAGGGATTAATATAATGAACAGAGTGGGAACCAGGAAGCAGGAATTCAGAACTATCTCTGACAGTGACCAGCAGACAGGAGGGGGAATTAGAAGGGTGCGGTGTTTTCCCATTGGCTGTAGCTGAATGGTGGTAACCTCAGCTGGAAGACACACGCCACCTACAGTCAGCTAGTGGTACTGCAGATCCCCAGGGATGTAATGCTCCATCATAGAGATAAGACACAATTAAACAAGTGAATATTTTTTCTATTATTTTAGGGGTAACTTCTTTTCATGGACTTGTTTTTTATTATTATTTTTGCTCACAGTCCTATAATTATGACATCTGATCGCGACGGATGGAAGTCAGTGTGTACGATGGCTGACAAAAGCTCTAAAAGCATGTAAGTTAATTACTGGCATCTGCAAAAGTCTGACTTCTCTGGTTGTATGCTTCATTGTGTTTGACCGTATTGTTGCCCCCTACTGTTGTATTATCCAGTTCTTTGCAAAAGTATTTGGCCCCTTGAATTTTTCAACCTTTTCCCACATTTCAGGCTTCAAACTTAAAGAAATTTTTTTTTAAATTAATCAACAACAAGTGGACACAATTGTGAATTAGAATGATATTTATTGCTTATTTTAAACATTTTTAAAAAATAAATAACTGAAAATTGGGGCGTGCAATATTATTCATCCCCTTTAAGTTAATACTTTGTAGCGCCACCTTTTGCTGTGATTACAGCTGCAGTCTCTTGGGGTATGTGTCTATCAGTTTTGCACATCGAGAGGCTGAAATTCTCGCCCATTCTTCCTTTGTAAACAGCTGGAGCTGAGTGAGGTTGGGTGGAGGCGTTTGTGAACAGCAGTTTTCAGTTCTTTCCACAGATTCTCGATTGGGTTCAGGTCTGGACTGTGACTTGGCCATTCTAACACCTGGATACGGTTATTTGTGAACCATTCCATTGTAGATTTTGCTTTATGTTTGGGATCATTGTCTTGTTGGAAGACAAATCTCCGTCCCAGTCTCAGGTCTTTTGCAGACTCCAACAGGTTTTCTTCAAGAATGGTCCTGTATTTGGCTCCATCCATCTTCCCATCAATTTTAACCATCTTCACTGTCCCTGTTGAAGAAAAGCAGACCCAAACCATGATGCTGCCACCACCATGTTTGACAGTGGGGATGGTGTGTTCAGGGTGATGAGCTGTGTTGCTTTTACGCCAAACATATCGTTTGGCATTATGCCCAAATAGTTTGATTTTGGTGTCATCTGACCAGAGCACCTTCCTCCACATGTTTGGTGTCTCCCAGGTGGCTTGTGGCAATTTTTAAACAACACTTTTTATGGATATCTTTGAGAAATGGCTTTCTCCTTGCCACTCTTCCATAAAGGCCAGATTTGTGCAGTGTACGACTGATTGTTGTCCTATGGACAGACTCTCCCACATCAGCTGTAGATCTCTGCAGATCATCCAGAGTGATCATGGGCCTCTTGGCTGCATCTCTGATCAGTCTTCTCCTTGTTTGAGATGAAAGTTTGGATGGACGGCCGGGTCTTGGTAGATTTGCAGTGGTATGATACTCCTTCCATTTCAATATGATTGCTTGCACAGTGTTTCTTGGGATGTTTAAAGTTTTGGAAATCTTTTTGTAACCAAATCCGGCTTTAAACTTCTCCACAACAGTATCACGGACCTGCCTGTTGTGTTCCTTGGTCTTCATGATGGTCTCTGTGCTTTATACAGAACACTGAGCCTATCACAGAGCAGGGGCATTTATACGGAGACTTGATTACACACAGGGGCTTATATTTATCATCAACAGTCATTTAGGACTACATTGGATCATTCAGAGATCCTCAATCAACTTCTGGAGGGAGTTTGCTGCACTGAAAGTAAAAGGGATGAATAATATTGCACGCCCCAATTTTCAGTTATTTATTTTTAAAAAAGGTTTAAAATAAGCAAAAAATTTCGTTCAACTTCACAATTGTGTCCCACTTGTTGTTGATTCTTCACCAGAACATTAACATTTTTATCATTATGTTTGAAGCCTGAAATGTGGGAAAAGGTTGAAAAATTCAAGGGGGACAAATACTTTCGCAAGGCACGGTATGTGAAGCAGAAGGTTTAAACTATTGCAGTACTGCAATGGAGAAGAAACTAGACGTGTTCCTCTTTCATCCAACTGTTAAAGGGATTGTTCATCTTTAGACAATTTTTTTTACTGAAATACATTGATTTGGGGATACATACATTTTTTTTTGGTGGACGTGTCGGAGTCCCATACTGTCAAACAGATATTTTTACAAATTTCGCCGACTGTCATGGTGGTGTCGGGCTACGTTCACACAACAGATTCTGACACTCCGCCTGATCACTTTTCTGTGGTGCAAGGAGACTCGAGTGTCGACCTGCAGACTGGTAATTCATAAGCAGGCTACCAGGAGTTAATGTCTGTTAGTCTGCTTGTTAATCTCCTTTGATCACATGTTGCGAGGAAGCCAATCACATTTGCTCTCTTCCTTAATATGCTGGCTAGCTCCTTCCACCTATAACAGCTAAAGTTTATCTTAGCTGGTCCGGTGAGGTGTTGTTATCTAGAGTATCTACTGGTTGTTCTACTTGTTGCTGATTGTGGTTGTGGTGCTAACACTTGTTACCTTTTTGTTGTTTCCTTCCTGCTCTTGCTTTACTCCTGAGTCACTCATTGTCTATTCCTGTAACTTTGCAGTGTGTAAGAGTTTTGTTTTTCCCTTGTCTGTCTTTATCTGTTTTCCATCATACTCCTTCCCAGCCCTTACCTAGTTGTGGAGCTAACCCTTGTTACCTTTTTGTTGTTTCCTTCCTGCTCTTGATTTACTCCTGAGTCTCTCATTGTCTATTCCTGTGACTTTGAAGTTTGTAAGAGTTTTGGTTTTCCCTTGTCTGTCTTTATCTGTTTTCCATCACACTCCTGCCCCGCCCTTCCCTGGTGGGAGGGGGACATCAGAGTAATACTAGTCAGGAGCATAGCCAGGAACAGGACTCAGGCATACCCACCATCAAGAGTAAACCTGACTTTAAGGATAGCTTAGGGTCCCTTATCATGAGGGACAGCATAGGAGCCCCTGTCCCCCACTATCTTAACAATTACCTCTTCAGATCTGCCTTACTGTTCTCCTGACCAGATCTCATCTATTACCCCCAGGGAAGGAAGGGGCAGGAGTGTGATGGAAACACAGATTAAGACAGACAGGTGAAAACCAAAACTCAGACACACTACAAACTCACAGCAACAAACAGTAAGAGACTAAGTAGAAAAGCAAGAGCAGAAAGGCAGCAACAAAACTAGAACAAGGGTTAACACCACAACCGCTCACAGTAATAATGCACAACAACAGTCTGGATCACAACATCTCACCAGACCAGTATAGGGGAGCAATAGCTGGCATTAAAGGAAGAATTTAGCCAGCATATATGTGGCGCCCTGGACTAGCCAGGTAGCCACAGACAGAACACACACACACCCCCACCCTCGGACAGTTACATTAGTCAGACACAAAACCCTTGTTGCCTCCCTCCAGGGTCTGATGTCCACACCAGGTGGGGCGGAGCCAGGTGGTTGGCCCCGCCCACTGAGGAGTTCACAGGCCTGGAGGCGGGAAAAGTGACAGTTGAGTCTTGGAGGTGAAAGTGAGAGGAGTAAACACTTGGGTGTCTGGGTTGGAGCCCAGGCACTGAGAGCAAGGTTGGCAGACGGTGGTGGCCGTCTGCAGGAGTTAGTGGAACTCCGCAGAGCCGTAAGGACCGGGGCTGGGCGGTGGCCCACTGGTACAGGACAGGGGAACAGAGTGAAGCTAAGCACACACAGGCAGGGCCATCGGATCCCGACCAGGCTTGGAGCCGCCGTCAATAGTCAAATCCGAATGTGACAGGAACCCCCGGGGTTCTCCAACAACAAAGTCCCGATTGAAGGCAACCGTCCACACCGAGAGGATATACAGCCACCGCCACAGGCTAGAGATCCAAGGGCCAGCGCCTGCGGGCAAAACGGGCTCCTCTGGCATCTATACACCGGGGAGCAGACTACCGTTGGGAAGCCATTGGAGTCAAAACAGTACACAAAGGTGCAGGGAAAGACAGCCGCCATCACCTGTCCGGGGAGAGACACAGCAGCCGGCTGTGGGATCCATCCATCCAGCCGTTTGGTTTACCGAGGACTTTGTGCCTCTTTTGCTGAGTGAGTACACCCGTGCCATCCGGCACCGCGCCGCGCTGTCCCTGCAACCCTGCACCTCCCCAACCCTGCCTCCCCGTCACATTATCGGGCCCCAGGACCATCAACCCCTACCCACGGAGGGGAAAAACAACATCCTAGCTGCTCCCTGCCATCGCTCCCAGGATCCCCGTCACCAGCAGCGGTGGTGCCATCATCACCACGACCCGTGGGTGGCGTCACGGACTAAATCCCCAAACAAACCACCCCCCTTTTCACTCACGGGCGAGGAGCGCTGCTCGAGTCCCCGGAGCTCAGAGAAAAACAGATAAAAGTGATACCATTTCTCCTGTCAGACTAAGCTCTCTGATGGATTCTCAGTTAACTCATTCAGCTGCCTGGAATAGATACCATATAGCTTAGACTATAAGGCAAATGGTGCAAAATTTTTAATAAAACCTGATTCTAAAAAGGATTTGTAGCCACAATAACAGGCATTTAGGTAAAAAATTATCCAAAAAGGTGGAAAATTCCTGTAAATTCTGGATTTTTGGACATTCTGGTCACCAGCAGAGGGAGCCGAGGTGTTAACTGCATATAGTTTAATACTGAATACATTATATCTACGTCCTGATTGCTCTTTTTTGATAGTTACCCCATAGATATAAAAGGTGACATTGGAAGCCTCCGATGCAAAACTACGGGAAGTTACATTGGTGAGTAATTAACCACGTTTTGGACTCAAATCTTGTTTACCGCATTTGTAAGTTTTATATAAGTTTATTTTTCGTTCATTAAAAGGGTTGTCTCAACTTCCCAAATGGGCAAAATTGCAAAGTGTTAGTAAAAATAAGCAACTTTTCAATTTGCCTCTTAATAAAAAATACTCCTCATTCTCAGGTACAGAGAGATTTTTAGTGTTAGCCTTCACCGGTCATGGCTTAGGTCACTGCTGAAGTTTGTCAGGGGCGGCTGGTTTCCACGGTGAGGAACACAAGCTTGTAAGTTGTTTGCTAAACAGACTGCAGGTGCTGCGCTGAAACCTCCGGATCCCGGTGCTCCTCCGATGCCGCAGAGGCAAAGCTGTGACGGCTGAAGCAAGTGAGAGCTATCAGATCAGCTGCACAACCGCGCGCAGGTCTGAAACGTCAATCCTCAGGAGCGCACTGCCCCCAGCGGGAAGGAAGGTAGAGGAACGGTGCGCTCCTGAAGAAGGAAGTGTGACAACCCCTGTAAAAGGAAACACGAGTCTGAAGAATGAGAGGCTGGCACTCTATGGACTATCCAGACACATACATCATGCCAACTAACTCACCTCCTCCTCTTGTACAATGATTGATAACACCTCTATATACAGTAGATAACACAGGATCCAAGAGTCACAATAGGTGATGTCACAGCTCACCTCCTCCTTCTGTTCAATGATTGATAACACCTCTATATACAGTAGATAACACAGGATCCAAGAGTCACAATAGGTGATGTCACAGCTCACCTCCTCCTCCTTCGGTTCAATGATTGATAACACCTCTATATACAGTAGGTAACACGGGATCCACCATTCACAATAGGTGATGTCACAGCTCACCTCCTCCTTCTGTTCAATGATTGATAACACCTCTATATACAGTAGATAACACAGGATCCAAAAGTCACAATAGGTGATGTCACAGCTCACCTCCTCCTCCTTCGGATCAATGATTGATAACACCTCTATATACAGTAGGTAACACGGGATCCACCATTCACAATAGGTGATGTCACAGCTCACCTCCTCTTTCTGTTCAATGATTGATAACACCTCTATATACAGTAGATAACACAGGATCCAAGAGTCACAATAGGTGATGTCACAGCTAACCTCCTCCTCCTTCGGTTCAATGATTGATAACACCTCTATATACAGTAGGTAACACGGGATCCACCATTCACAATAGGTGATGTCACAGCTCACCTCCTCCTTCTGTTCAATGATTGATAACACCTCTCTATACAGTAGATAACACAGGATCCAAGAGTCACAATAGGTGATGTCACAGCTCACCTCCTCCTCCTGTATAATGATTGATAACACCTCTATATACAGTAGGTAACACAGGCTCCACCATTCACAATAGGTGATGTCACAGCTCACCTCCTCCTCCTTCTGTTCAATGATTGATAACACCTCTATATACAGTAGATAACACAGGATATACCATTCACAATAGGTGATATCACAGCTTACCTCCCCCTCCTGTACAATGATTGATAACACCTCTATATACAGTAGATAACACAGGATCCAAGAGTCACAATAGGTGATGTCACAGCTCACCTCCTCCTCCTTCTGTTCAATGATTGATAACACCTCTATATACAGTAGGTAACACGGGATAAACCATTCACAATAGGTGATGTCACAGCTCACCTCCTCCTTCTTCTGTTCAATGATTGATAACACCTCCATATACAGTAGGTATACAAGATCCACCATTCATAACAGATGATGTCACAGCTCACCTCCTCCTCTTGTACAATGACTGATAACACCTCTATACACAGTAGGTAACACAGGATGCACCCTTCACAACAGGCTATGTCACAGCTCACCTCCTCTTCCTGTACAACAACTTCCATTATACTCAGTACAAGCCTCTGACCTTCTTAATTCGAGTAACATCCCGTGGTAATGAGTGAATACTAACTACTGCTAACACCTCTTTATACCGTAAATAACACAGGATCCATCATTCACAATATATATATCACTGCTCACCTCCTCCTCCTCCTCCTGTACAATGACTGATAACACCTCTGTATACAGTAGATAACACAGGATCCACCATTCACAATAAGCGATGTCACAGCTCACCTCCTCCCCCTCCTGTAGAATGACATCACACTGCTATATATAGTAGATAACACGGGATCCACATTCACAATAAGTGATGTCACAGCACACCTTCTCCCCCCTGTACAATGACTGATAACACCTCCATATACAGTAGGTATAGAGGATCCACCATTCATAATAGATGATATCACAGCTCCCTTCCTCCTCTTGTACAATAATTGATAACACCTCTATATACAGTAGATAATGCAGGATACACCATTCACAATAAGCAATATCACAGCTCACCTCCTCCCCCTCCTGTATAATGACTGATCACACTGCCATATATAGTAGATAACACAGGATCCACCATTCACAATAAGCAATATCACAGCTCACCTCCTCCCCCTCCTGTATAATGACTGATCACACTGCCATATATAGTAGATAACACAGGATCCACCATTCACAATAAGCAATGTCACAGCTCACCTCCTCCCTCTCCTGTAGAAAGACTGATAACTCCTCTATATACAGTAGATAACACAGGATCCACCATTCAAAACAGGCGATGTCACAACTCACCTCCTCCTCCTTTACAATGACTTCCATTATACTCGGTACAAGTGTCCGATCTTCTCAATTCGAGTAACGCTAACGACTTGTTATGATGAGCAGATACTAACTATTTGGGTCCGGGTTATTCATTCCGAATACCGAGTACTATTCCAGTATTCATCATGAATTGCGGACCTAATGCAAGTCAATGGGGAGAGTGAGCATTATTTTTGAAGCTGCTCGGAATCCTCATTAGCGTTCATTATTCGTGGTGACTACTGGAATAGTACTAGGTATTCGGAATGAATAACCCCAACCCAAGTATTTAGTATTCTCCCATCATCACTAGTAACGAGCACTCGAGCATTCTACTGATCACTCATCAATAATATTATCACAAAAACCTGATTAAAATACATAACCCATTCTTAAAGTTAAAACTGAATTTCGCCAATATACTCACTGTCATCTAGAAGCAGCTGCCGTTTATTTCTACATGTGTAAGTGAACAGCAGAGCGTTGCAATACCAGGCAAAGCCTAGTGACAAGGGTGGCGCTGTTTATGGAAGAAGTGCAAACCTTATTTTCTCATCTCGGAATCCTTAATTTCTTTCTCCCCGCACAGGTTCACAGAACATCACATTTTCCACATTCAACAAAGGAAAGTATGTTTATTGTGCTTATTTGTTATACAATGTAGTTTTTAAATACAAAGGCCCCAATTAATTATTGCATTTTCTCTTCTTTTTCTCCAGTTTCCGGTGTTTTTTACCTGTTTCTCATTTGCGCTTTAGGCGGCTTTCACACTACGTTTTTTTAGCATGCGTCATGAACGTTTTTTTGTTGTAAAAGTGGATCCTGTTTTTACAAAGAAAAACGCATGTGTTATTTTGCAGGATCCTGCCACTTGAAGTTTAGGGGCGGGCATTGAAGTCATGTGATCGGGAGTGAGGGGAACTGAACGTGATAGACTGGGAGCCGGCATCTGACAGCTGCAGACGCTGGTAACCAAGGTAAACATCGGGTAACTAAGCGAAGTGCTTTGCTTGGATACCCGATGTTTACCTTGGTTACGAGCATCCGTAGCTGCTAGGAGCCGAGCTGCCTGCTACCTGCACACGTAACCAAGGTAAACATTGGGTAACTACGCGAAGTGCTTTCCTTGGATACCCGATGTTTACCTTGGTTACGAGCATCCGTAGCTGCTAGGAGCCGAGCTGCCTGCTCCCTGCACACGTAACCAAGGTAAACATTGGGTAACTAAGCGAAGTGCTTTGCTTGGATACCCGATGTTTACCTTGGTTACGAGTATCCGTAGCTGCTAGGAGCCGAGCTGCCTGCTCCCTGCACACGTAACCAATGTAAACATCGGGTAACTAAGCGAAGTGCTTTGCTTGGATACCCGATGTTTACCTTGGTTACGAGCATCCGTAGCTGCTAGGAGCCGAGCTGCCTGCTCCCTGCACACGTAACCAATGTAAACATCGGGTAACTAAGCGAAGTGCTTTGCTTGGATACCCGATGTTTACCTTGGTTACGAGCATCCGTAGCTGCTAGGAGCCGAGCTGCCTGCTCCCTGCACACGTAACCAAGGTAAACATTGGGTAACTAAGTGAAGCGCTTTGCTTGGTTACCCGATATTTACCTTGGTTACGAGCATCCGCCGCTCTCAGGCGGGGGGGAAGGGGGAGAGAGGGAGGGGCATGCTCTGGGCTCAGTAGATCAAGCAGGATCCTGTCTATCAGCATGCCAGCGTTCACATGCGTTTGCGGCCAGTATAGTCAGGATCCAGTGAAAAACAGTATTTGGACGCAGCTCAAAAACACTACAAGTAGCGTTTTTGAAAAAAGTTAAAAAACTGCAAGTCGCTGGATTCTCACTATAACGCACGCAAATGCAGGTGAACGCATGTTGACGCGAGTCCATTGCAAATGCATTGAAATGAAAACGCATTTGCACTGGATCCGTTTTTGCGTTAAAAAAACGTTCATGACACATGTTAAACAAACGTAGTGTGAAAGCAGCCTAACTCTTTTTTTTATTTTTTGCCTTTTTAAAGTCTGTTCTAAACATCACTAGCTCTTTTGTTTTTTTTCAATGTCTTTGCTCACTTTTTTATGTTTGTCCAGATTTCAGCTTTTCAGATGTTTATTAATTGCCACCTTTTAAAAAATTGCACTCACATGTACGCTAGCGCCCCCTAGAGTGATTTTAAGAACATCTGCAATTTTTGCCCAAATTTGATATCATTTTAACCCAACATGTGACTCTTTTTCCACTAAAAAGTCATAAAAAAAGGTAAAAAGAAAAAACTTAAAAAATAGTTTAAATTTGCCCAAAATTCTTGAACCTCATGAGCCAGTTTGAAAACTTTGCCTTAAAAAAAAAAAGTCAACAAATAGAAGACAAAAAAATGAAAAGTGATTTAAAAATAACCAAAAATAATGAATCAATCACAATTTTTTTTAATGAGATGTAAAATATCTGCTCGTCTTCACGATGAGTAGTCAATGAAGAAAGAGTTGAGGCGAGCACAGATTTAACTTTTAGAATTTCATTAGTTTAACATGTTTAAAGGGGAAATCTACAAAATAAAATTAATATATTTTTTTCCCAAAAACTATGGCGCTCTTGTATATGGAGTGGTGCTGTTTCTGCAAAAAAAATAAATAAAAGTGCTCGGATGGGCGCAACTGGAGTACCTGAATATAATGGAAGTCAATGGAGACTTTAGCATTTTTCCACGAGATTTCCTCATTGACTTCCATTCATTATACTCGGTACTTGAGTCGCGCCCATCCGAGCATCCAACTTCTCCTTACGAGCATGGTAGAGCTCGCGCATCACTAATTATATAGTATCACTGATGGTGCTTTGTGGGGGTCAAGTTCCTTTCTCATGCCTTATTGTGTGATCTTTGTGGACAGGTCCATAGTGAGAAAAGACGCCTGGAGGATCAGTGCGAAACAAGAATTGTTTCTATATCAGACATTTTCAGGTATAGTTTTACTTAGGTTTTATTATTCCTTGTTTTCGATAAGGCTAGTTTCACACTTGCGTTGAACGGCATCCGTTGCATTGCGTTGTGTGACGGATGCAACGGATGTGTTGCATATAGTGGCACAACGGATGCAATGGATGCTGCAAAACAACGGAATCCGTTTCGATTTTCTATTTTTTTTTTTTACAGTTTTACCGGCGGCAGACTATTGTGAACGATCAGCTGATCGCTCCCAGTAGCCGGCCGCCGGGTGATCAGCTGATCGCTCCCTGCAGCCGGCCGCCGGGTGATCAGCTGATCGCTCCCAGTAGCCGGCCGCCGGGTGATCAGCTGATCGCTCCCTGCAGCCGGCCGCCGGGTGATCAGCTGAGCGCTGTCACTTGCCGGCCGCCGGGTGATCAGCTGATCGCTCCCTGCAGCCGGCCGCCGGGTGATCAGCTGATCGCTCCCTGCAGCCGGCCGCCGGGTGATCAGCTGAGCGCTGTCACTTGCCGGCCGCCGGGTGATCAGCTGATCGCTCCCTGCAGCCGGCCGCCGAGTGATCAGCTGATCGCTCCCTGGAGCCGGCCGCCGGGTGATCAGCTGAGCGCTGTCACTTGCCGGCGCCCGGGCATGCCGGCGGGCGGGCACTCAGCTGAGCGCTGTCACTTGCCGGCGGCCGGGCATGCCGGTGGCCGGTCGCTCAGCTGAGCGCTGTCACTTGCCGACGGCCGGGCGCTCAGCTGAACGTTCAGCCACCGCGAGCCAAAATAAAGTTTGTGATTTTAAAAAAAAAAAAAGAGCATGCGCAGTGAAATCCAGAGGATTCCGCTGCTCAAAACAACGTTACATGCTGCGTTCCTCCCGCTGGGCGGAAGCAACGGAGCATCGCCCAGCGGAAGCAACGCAGGTCCTTTTGGTACAATCCATCATCCATACAAGTCTATGGGAAACAGCGGAATCCGTTAACGGATTCCGCTGTTTTCCAAAAGGGCGGATTGTAACGGAAGGAAAACAACGCAAGTGTGAAAGTACCCTAAGCCTACATGAAATAATCCTTTGAGCGAAAACCCCAAAATGGGCAGAGTGCAATCGATCCAGGAATTGTTGGACTGTAGTAGCAGGGTGCAGTACTCCCTGAATACTCAGGCACTGGGTGGGTATCTGAGCTGGCCTTAAAGACACCATGATGATTACATCAGTAGTGCTCACTTGGCTACCACTGTAACCTGGTGCAACCTGGCACAGAAGGACCCAACCATACGGGAAGGAAGCAAAACCTGGTCCTGGAGCCAAGAAGACAGTTGAGTTCAGGAAGGGGACAACTGTTAGCAGCTTGATGCAATATCTTACTCCTGCTACCAATTTCTTCGGTCTGGGTCATGCAGGTCAATTGAATAAAAAGAAAATGTAGCTTGAAAATTTTTGACAAAAATAATCATTTTATAGGGGTCTACGAAGATGGCATTACAGTCAAAATCTACTGCATAACCATTCAGATAAATGAATGAATTCTTACTGCTGCAGTCACCACAAGGTGGAGCTGTTGAGCTTACGGGGGTACGGTTTATTATTAAGATCAATTTGTAGACAGTATTCAGTATTGCTCCCTCTAGTGGTGGCTGCTGGAAGCCAAAATTTTATTTAAAACTCCTCCTCCTCAAACTGGATGGAAATGGTTAACATTGCAAAAGTTCTGTGCAACTCTCCATTGCAGAAAAATGTTGAGGCTTTTTAAAGCTTTTATGCTCATTATATAGCGTTAAAGCTTTGATTGTATCCTGGTGTAATTTAACAGGTAGTTGTAATGTCAGCTGCAACCACTCCCTTCTGCTATAACTATCCACTCCTCACTCCTCCCTTTGTCAGTTATAGTTCATACTATACTGCCCGCTCTTAAGAAGACTATCTATAGAAGAAGCTTAGGTGTTTCTTTATGTTGCTGCTGGAGAAGCTGTGGAGTTCTATTTGTTGTGTCTTTCACTTCCTGTTTGTCTTACCTCCCTCGTGTTGTCTTACCTCCCTCGTGTTGTCTTACCTCCCTCGTGTTGTCTTACCTCCCTCGTGTTGTCTTACCTCCCTCGTGTTGTCTTACCTCCCTCGTGTTGTCTTACCTCCCTCGTGTTGTCTTACCTCCCTCGTGTTGTCTTACCTCCCTCGTGTTGTCTTACCTCCCTCGTGTTGTCTTACCTCCCTCGTGTTGTCTTACCTCCCTCGTGTTGTCTTACTTCCCTCGTGTTGTCTTACCTCCCTCGTGTTGTCTTACCTCCCTCGTGGTGTCTTACCTCCCTCGTGGTGTCTTACCTCCCTCGTGTTGTCTTACCTCCCTCGTGTTGTCTTACCTCCCTCGTGTTGTCTTACCTCCCTCGTGTTGTCTTACCTCCCTGGTGTTGTCTTACCTCCCTGGTGTTGTCTTACCTCCCTCGTGTTGTCTTACCTCCCTCTTGTTGTCTTACCTATCTCGTGTTGTCTTACCTCCCTGGTGTTGTCTTACCTCCCTCGTGTTGTCTTACCTCCCTCGTGTTGTCTTACCTCCCTCGTGTTGTCTTACCTCCCTCGTGGTGTCTTACCTCCCTCGTGTTGTCTTACCTCCCTCGTGTTGTCTTACCTCCCTCGTGTTGTCTTACCTCCCTCGTGTTGTCTTACCTCCCTCGTGTTGTCTTACCTTCCTCGTGTTGTCTTACCTCCCTCGTGTTGTCTTACCTCCCTCGTGTTGTCTTACCTCCCTTGTGTTGTCTTACCTGCCTCGTGTTGTCTTACCTCCCTCGTGTTGTCTTACCTCCCTCGTGTTGTCTTACCTCCCTCGTGTTGTCTTATTGCCATGGCGAGATTAGTGTCTTGCTGGCCTTCACACTAAAAAAATTGAATTCAGTGCCAGCAAGGGCCTAGGCACGTGACGGTGCATCGGGGAAGGACACGTCTAGTGACATTAGGGAGTGCAAGGATCAGCTTCAGCTGAGTGTTGCCTCTCCTACTCCAATGGAGTAGGAGAGGCAAAAAGTAATATCCCCCAGTGCAGTACCCAGGGATATGGGGTACTCGGTTCCGGGTAGGATCTGTCCTGGGAGAGTCACAATGGTGGCCGTTACCCGGTTCCGTGCCCTGGGCCCTTTTTGTAATGGGGATACTTACAGGGGAGAATAAGATAATGTTCACTTGTGACGCCACTTGCGGTGTTGCGGCTCTGTGTAGGGAGCCGCCGCTGCAGAATGTCTCTACTGGGGCTGATGTTACTGGCAGGAAAAATGGTAGACCCTCCGCAAGTAGAGTTTTTGCCCCAGAGTGTGTATAGTGCAGTGGGCGCCGGAAGAAGGTAGTCCACACAGGTGTTCAGTGCAACTGGTTTTACTCACTGCTGGTAGATGTTGACTGGTTGCCCGAGGCCGGCTGATTTCGCCTCCAGGTCCCCTTCGTCCCAGTACCAGTGTGGTTCTCTGGTACCTTCTTCCCCTGCACCTGTCTCTGGTAAGTTAGGTTCCCGTGGTATAGAACACTGGGGGTCCCCGTCCGGTGGTTTGTCCACTTCTGTCCGCCTGACGGTAGAGTGAACCCTGTTGGGTTGGAGTCTCTGGTCCTGTCCCCGGTTCTCCCTTTGCTACTGAGTTTTCGGATTCTTTAGGGTCAGCAAGGTCCTTGATGGTTCTCTCGCTGTGCAGGTGTTAACAGATCGGCTTGAAGCTCTTTCCTGTCTTAGGGTCCTGTACCCCGTCGGTGCATAGTTCCGGGAGTACTCCACCGGCAACTAATTCTCCTGGGTACCAGGTCACTGTTAACCCGCAACAGACAGTCTTTACACTCCCCCTCTCTTTGTCAGCTCACTCCGACTACTGTCAACTCTGAACTGACTATGTCCACAGTCTGCCCCTCCCACCTGGTCAACTAGTGGACTGAATTGGCTCCACCTTCTGGCGGCCATCCATTGGTCCCACCCTAGCTAGGTACCATTGTATAGGGGATTGTTGGGGAAAACTGGGATTACCTGGGTTCTTGGTGTTACTGACACTGGGGTTCTGGGTCCATAAGGGTGGTAGGTTCTGCATCCCTGGTGGGGGATGCAGAACCTTGTAGCTCCCTGATGGTCTCAGGGGCGCTACACCAGCTTCACTGTTGCATCTGGAGTCATTTCATCTTTCCTTTGGTAGAAATCCACTCTGTGTATCCAGAGAGCGGCAGTGTAGGAGGAGGAACAGACGTCACCATCAAGGGAGACTTCTTTATGGATCCCGTCACAGTCAGCATTGCAGGTAAGACAATTCTCTTTTAATGGTCTTTCAATCACATGATCCTGAACTTTCCAGGTTTGTATCCCAAAGTCAGGGAAATCTTGGCAAATCTGGAACTGTTGGCAGCTACAGTTAGGTCCAGAAATATTTGGACAGTGACACAATTTTGGCGAGTTGGGCTCTGCATGCCACCACATTGGATTTGAAATGAAACCTCTACAACAGAATTCAAGTGCAGATTGTAACGTTTAATTTGAAGGTTTGAACAAAAATATCTGATAGAAATTGTAGGAATTGTCACATTTCTTTACAAACACTCCACATTTTAGGAGGTCAAAAGTAATTGGACAAATAAACCAAACCCAAACAAAATATTTTTATTTTCAATATTTTGTTGCGAATCCTTTGGAGGCAATCACTGCCTTAAGTCTGGAACCCATGGACATCACCAAACGCTGGGTTTCCTCCTTCTTAATGCTTTGCCAGGCCTTTACAGCCGCAGCCTTCAGGTCTTGCTTGTTTGTGGGTCTTTCCGTCTTAAGTCTGGATTTGAGCAAGTGAAATGCATGCTCAATTGGGTTAAGATCTGGTGATTGACTTGGCCATTGCAGAATGTTCCACTTTTTTGCACTCATGAACTCCTGGGTAGCTTTGGCTGTATGCTTGGGGTCATTGTCCATCTGTACTATGAAGCGCCGTCCGATCAACTTTGCGGCATTTGGCTGAATCTGGGCTGAAAGTATATCCCGGTACACTTCAGAATTCATCCGGCTACTCTTGTCTGCTGTTATGTCATCAATAAACACAAGTGACCCAGTGCCATTGAAAGCCATGCATGCCCATGCCATCACGTTGCCTCCACCATGTTTTACAGAGGATGTGGTGTGCCTTGGATCATGTGCCGTTCCCTTTCTTCTCCAAACTTTTTTCTTCCCATCATTCTGGTACAGGTTGAGCTTTGTCTCATCTGTCCATAGAATACTTTTCCAGAACTGAGCTGGCTTCATGAGGTGTTTTTCAGAAAATGTAACTCTGGCCTGTCTATTTTTGGAATTGATGAATGGTTTGCATCTAGATGTGAACCCTTTGTATTTACTTTCATGGAGTCTTCTCTTTACTGTTGACTTAGAGACAGATACACCTACTTCACTGAGAGTGTTCTGGACTTCAGTTGATGTTGTGAACGGGTTCTTCTTCACCAAAGAAAGTATGCGGCGATCATCCACCACTGTTGTCATCCGTGGACGCCCAGGCCTTTTTGAGTTCCCAAGCTCACCAGTCAATTCCTTTTTTCTCAGAATGTACCCGACTGTTGATTTTGCTACTCCAAGCATGTCTGCTATCTCTCTGATGGATTTTTTTCTTTTTTTTCAGCCTCAGGATGTTCTGCTTCACCTCAATTGAGAGTTCCTTAGACCGCATGTTGTCTGGTCACAGCAACAGCTTCCAAATGCAAAACCACACACCTGTAATCAACCCCAGACCTTTTAACTACTTCATTGATTACAGGTTAACGAGGGAGACGCCTTCAGAGTTAATTGCAGCCCTTAGAGTCCCTTGTCCAATTACTTTTGGTCCCTTGAAAAAGAGGAGGCTATGCATTACAGAGCTATGATTCCTAAACCCTTTCTCCGATTTGGATGTGAAAACTCTCATATTGCAGCT
Organism: Anomaloglossus baeobatrachus; assembly: GCF_048569485.1. Lineage (NCBI taxonomy): Eukaryota > Metazoa > Chordata > Amphibia > Anura > Aromobatidae > Anomaloglossus > Anomaloglossus baeobatrachus. Next base: position 670,408,844 of record NC_134355.1, on the reverse strand, counting down.
GGGAGTGTGCACTTTCAGCCCATATTATATATATAATTGTATTTCTGAACATGTTTTTGTAAACAGCTAAAATAACAAAACTTGTGTCACTGTCCAAATATTTCTGGCCCTGACTGTATATGGGCCTCTTACTGGCTATGGACACCTTTGACATGGAAAAAAATAATAAATGTACATATTGGAAGGTGGTTACCTTTAACTAATAAAATGAATAAAGTTTGAGTATGCGATCATTCATTTTCGGCCCCTCAGTTATGCAGTTTCAGTCTGTTTCAAGTTTCAGATTTTTCTCATGTGGGATTGTCTCTCCCTGTAATATAGGCTGGATGTGAGCTCTCTGCGTATCCAAGGTGCTGCTGTCCTCAATAGCTCATATATCAACACAGCTTCTATCCTGCACTTATTTCCTCTTCAAGTTCTTGCCTCCTTATCTACAGCCTGTTTTCTTTGCCCTCCCTGAGACTGTATATGCTTTCTTCGCTCACAATACTGGGGAGATCTGTGTACAACACGCTCCTCATACCTGCTGCTATCTGTAACACAGAGAGAAGAAGGAGAGCACAGAGCTCCGGTTTTGTAATATTTTTGCAGGATAAAGTAATTACAGACACTCTGCAGCAAAAAAGGGTGACACCAATGGCTAACCAACAATGGAACATGGTGGCTCATAAATGCTTCTCTGTCACGCTAGGTACTGGGAAGTACCAAGTAAATGGCAAAAGGGAAGGGAAACTCTGTGTTCCGCATCTATGCACTGAGCTGGATACCCGGGCCCTAGACTGACCCTAATCTGGGTCCTAGGTAGGGAGCGGATGGGATGAGCTCTTCGTCAACTCTACTAGGCACTAAAGGACACACAGGGATAACACACACACGGGAAAACAACAAACAACTTAGCTCCAGTTAGCTCAGGAAGAGAAACAGCAACAACCACAAAGCTTCTCCAGATGGATGCAAGCCGCCTGCTTGCACTGAAGATTTGATAAGTGTATGTGAAACATCACCAGCACCAAGTAATAGGAAGTCAAGGTATATAAAGAAACAAGGAAAGTGCTGATGAAAAGCTGCTGACAGGCTGTGGAACTCTGCAGGGTCCTAAAGGGAAAGGGATGAAAACCATGCAGGAATGATACAAGGTCAAGGAGCAGTTTGTGCACCCAAATTCTGTGACCTTCTGTAGCCAGACACCACAGGACTGTGTCACCCGTGACACACCTGTGACATTCCCTGCTCTTTTTCCACAAAGTTATAGTAAATATCTGAAGCTTCAATAGGGAAAGCTTACCGAAAACAGATACGCCTCCCAATGAGATCAGCCCTGGCTGCGACCATCCATAGCTCCTCTAATTTTCATCCTATGGGAGAGCTTTATCCTCTAACAATGAAAAATAAAGACTAATGTTATAAATATTTATTATTTTATTTATTTATTGTTTTATTTATAATAATTATTATTATTATTATTATTATTATTATTATTATTAATAATAATAATAATAATAATAATAATAATAATAATAATAATAATAATAATAATAATAATAATAAATATTTCCATTTAATATGACAGGAAACGCCTGCAAGATCAAATCCCTGACAGCCCAGGTCATCATATGTACAACTGCCCCATCTGACCAATATGTTAAAGCTCCATATCCAGGTACAGTATATTTCTTTTGCTTTTTTTTTTTATTATTATTATTTTACCTTTAGAATTTTTGAAAATTATACTTAAAAACAATAATTAAAAAAAAACACGTTTTAAAGGAAGACATCATGAGAACGCCTTTCGTGTAACTCAGGATTTTGTGCTTGTTAAAACCTTTTGGCAATGTTTTTCTTTTTTCACATCACAATTTTTATAAAAAAACCCCCACCAAAATAATTAATCTTGCCATTTTCAAACTAGTTACTGGAAATTTTTTCGACGTATACTTGAAGGAGAGTTTACAGCAGACTCTTTATCATCAGAGTCCGGATTACAATGACAGGTAATATCGTCATACATACACAGGATCCACCAATCACTGTAGTTAATGTCACAGCTTTGTTCCATCTCCCTTCACAATGACTTCTGCACACGCTTATTAAATTATTATTATTATTATTTATTAGTATAGCGCCATTTATTCCATGGCGCTTTACAAGTGAAAGAGGGCATACGTACAACAATCATTAACAGTACAAGACAGACTGGTATAGGAGGAAAGAGGACCCTGCCCACGAGGGCTCACAGTCTACAGGAGGAGTGAGGACCCTGCCTGCGAGGGCTCACAGTCTACAGGAGGAGTGAGGACCCTGCCCACGAGGGCTCACAGTCTACAGGAGGAGTGAGGACCCTGCCCGCGAGGGCTCACAGTCTACAGGAGGAGAGAGGACCCTGCCCACGAGGGCTCACAGTCTACAGGAGGAGAGAGGACCCTGCCCACGAGGGCTCACAGTCTACAGGAGGAGTGAGGACCCTGCCTGCGAGGGCTCACAGTCTACAGGAGGAGAGAGGACCCTGCCCACGAGGGCTCACAGTCTACAGGAGGAGAGAGGACCCTGCCCGCGAGGGCTCACAGTCTACAGGGAATGGGTGATGGTACAATAGGTGAGGACAGAGCTGGTTGTGCAGTGGTCTACTGGACTGAGGGCTATTGTAGGTTGTAGGCTTGTTGGAAGAGGTGGGTCATCAGGATCCTCTTGAAGCTTTCCACGGTAGTGGAGAGTCTGATGTGCTGAGGTAGAGCATTCCAGAGTATGGAGGAGGCATGGGAGAAATCTTGTACACGATTGTGGGAAGAGGAGATAAGAGAGGAGCAGAGAAGGAGATCTTGTGAGGATCTGAGGTTGCATGCAGGTAGGTACCGGGAGACTAGGTCACAGATGTAGGGAGGAGACAGGTTGTGGATGGCTTGGTAGTCATGGTTAATGTTTTGAACTGGAGTCTTTGGGTGATGGGAAGCCAGTGAAGGGATTGGCAGAGTGGCGAGGCTGGGGAGTAGCGAGGGAAGAGGTGGATTAAGTGGGCCACAGAGTTTAGGATAGATTGGAGGGGTGCAAGAGTGTTGGAAGGGAGGCCAGAGAGCAGGAGGTTGCAGTAATCGAGGCGGGAGATGATGAGGGCATGCACTAATGTTTTTGCTGATTCTTGGTTAAGGAAAGCACGGATCCGGGAGATATTTTTGAGTTTTACTCTGCATGTGGTGAAGAGGGCTTGGATGTGCGGCTTGAAGGATAGAGCAGAGTCGAGGGTTACTCCAAGGCAATGAGCTTGTGAGACTTTAATAAAAAGATAGGGTGTGAGTCAATGTATTGCTGCTAAGGTATATGTGCATTTCCTGAAACAACAGGAAGTTGGAGTCTAAAATAGCCCCAGTGGCCGGTTTGAAAATTACAAGATTTCTATTTTCTATATAGATTGTGATACGGGTGGAAAAAAAACATTGCCACTGTGACGCCCCTGGACAAGTCAGGGTGTCACAGGGAACTGCACTCCTTTTTCTTATAGTGCAGAACTCACCCTCCATGTTTCTGGGATCCTAATCTTTGGTGTTGCTCCATCAGCACTAAAATCCTAGTCACCTTACACCACATCTTGTCAGGCACACCAATGGGTGGTCTAGCTGAAAAAGGGCCACCCGCCTAGGGGTCAGGCAGACTGGTGGGAGGGACTTAGTCAGTCAAATAGTACTCCCATAGAGTGAGAAGCTGGTGGTAGCTGCTCCCTGAAGTCTAGTGGTAGCCCTCAGAGAGTGAGGAGCTGCGGGAGTTGTAGCTCACTGGGAGAGTTTGGCTAGGCTGCAGACGGTGGTCTCGGACCGGAGGAGTCGGAGACCCGGTCGCAGGGTATTAGAAAGGGGCCAGACTTACTTTTGGATAACAGTCGGCACCAGAATATCTAGTAACTGGACCGGTACCGAGCACGGTGGGGTACTGGGACTCTAGATCAGGGAGTAGCTTTACGCAACCTGATAATTCATCTGTGGAGGATAGTCTCTTTATGAACTTTCCCTAAGAACTCAGAAATCGAAGGCACCAACACAATGAGGGGGATAGGGCTTTCCAACCCATGCGGCCTACTGAAATCCCAAGTGTCAGCCATCAAGAGCACAGCTCACAGGGGAGCGGGACCCCGAAAGCTTCAGGCTGAGGGGTCACTCAGAAACATTTAACATCAGTGCATGGAGGCAGGCTCCGGACCACCAGCAATACCAACGGGAGCGGATTCCTGGACGAACTCCCCAGAGTGGCAGCGGCACCCAGAGACTTGGTTTACTCATGTGTCAGTGTCTATTTGATGGTCGCACCACCATTCACGTGGCCTGAGTGAGTACACTGCTCTCCCCCTGCGTCCTGACTGCTGCTCCGTCTTCACCACGCATTCCTGCAAAGCCATCATCCAGAGTCCCGGGGTCACCCCCTACCCGTGGAGGGAATGTCATCTGGCAGCCCCCACTCCATCTCCTCTGGGTACTCCCATCGGCAGTGGTGATACTCCCCTTTACCGCGAACCATGGGTGGCGTCAAAAACACTAATCCCCTGTACATAGAACTCCTTTTTACTTTCGAGTGGCCGCGAGCCCCCAGGTCCGGAGACCCTCGAGCCACAGCAAACCCAGGATCCGAGCAGTCCGACTGCTGCAGGGGCGGTACACCACTTTTTTTTTTTTTTCTATAAATACTTTTAACAAACCTGATTGGTCACTTTCTGATGACAATTTCCCTTTAAGTCTACGCCTTGTGAAGAATATTTAAAGTGGGAGGATATGTGACAACTATGGGAATACCAATAATCAGGGCAGAGGGCAGATAGAGGCCTTTTACCGGCCATAAGACAAGTGATTGTACAATGTCCGGTGTAATCCATGCTGGGAAGTGAGACAAGGGAAGTTCCTGCACCTATAGTTCTGGCAGAATGCTGAAGAAGAGGAATCATCCAGCGTGAATGGTGAGTTTCAGAGCATGAGAATTGGGACATTTTAATCTAATATGTATGAAGTGTTACCAGTTAATGGTTTCCGCTGTTTTTAATCCTGTGATGTCTACTCTCATATCACTGGTGGACGTTAATCGCAACGGGTCAGATTTCCCCTGTCTTACTGCAGGTAACAGAGGCCTTCTCTACGAGATGTGGGTTGGACCTCGATCTTCGGATATGGATGAGCTGTCACTTCAACAACGCTCATTGGTCCTCAGCGCACGATCCCCACCGGATGTCCCATTGACCCCAGGACAGTCTTTCAGGTATGTGAACAAAAACTGAAAAAAACTGGATATTATTACATAGAAGGAAATCAAAGAGTCAGGAAAATATCCCGTAACACTAGCCGGCGACGACACGGTGATGAAGTGTTTAGACAATGGGGTGAAGGCCAAAATATAAGATATTGCTTAAAAGCAGGAAGCTTCTCTGAAGGTAGAAACCTGGATGGTCAACTGGTCGTCTCCGATTCAGCAGCTGAAACAAGTGGTAACAGCGGCCACTAGTGGGTAAATATAGTATTACACATAAATATGGATGAGCCAAGTCCTTCAGAGCAGAAGTTCTCAATATATTCGGAGTAAGCTTTATTTCCTTATAGTAATATACCCCTTTGTGGATATCTGAGGTTGCGGGTTATATTAATCACCTAGGCAGGTTAGATATGCAGCACTTTTTATTTCTTCCGTACATGGCCTTACAGCAAAACATAGTCCTTATGATGGATACCATAACGGTAGCATGTGTATCGAGCATCAGCCATCAACAATAGTCCTTAGGATAGTTCCTCAAATCCAAACAACGGATATCACAGCCATAGAACATGTATCCAGCATCAGCCGACAACAATAGTACGTAGGATAGTTCCTCAAATCCAGACGATGGATATCACAACCGTAGCATGGGCATCTAGCTCCAGACGGAAACAATAGTCCTTAGGATAGTTCCTCAAATCCAGATGATGGATATTACGACCGTAGAACATGTATCCAGCATCAGCTGACAACAATAGTCCTTAGGATAGTTGATTGAAGGCAGACGATGGATATTACAAGCGTAGAACAGGTATCCAGCATCAGCCGTCAACATCAACAATAGTCTTTACTATAGTTCTTCAAATCCAGACGACGGATATCACAATAGTCCTTAGGATAGTTCCTCAAATGCAGACGATGGATATCACAACCGTAGAACACGTATCCAGCATCAGCCGGCAACAATAGTCCTTAGGATAGTTCCTCAAATCCAGATGATGGATATCAGGACCGTAGAACATGTATCCAGGTCCAGCAGACAACAATAGTCCTTAGGATAGTTCCTCAAATGCAGACGATGGATATCACAACCGTAGAACATGTATCCAGCATCAGCCGGCAACAATAGCCCTTAGTATAGTAACTCTAATCCAGACGTTGGATATCACGACCGTAGCGCATGTATCCAGGTCCAGCAGACAACAATAGTCCTTAGTATAGTTCCTCTAATCCAGACGACGGATATCATAACTGTAGAACATGTATCCAGCATCAGCCAGCAACAATAGCCCTTAGGATAGTTACTCAAATGCAGACGATGGATATCACAACCGTACCATGGGTATCCAGCTCCAGCCGGCAATAATAGTCCTTAGGACAGTTCCCCAAATCCAGACGACAGATATCACTACTGTAGAACATATATCCAGTATCAGCCATCAACAATGGTCCTTAGGATAGTTCCTCAAAGGCAGACGATGGATATCCCAACTGCAGCATGGGTATCCAGCTGGCAATAATAGTCCTTAGGATACCTCCTCAAATCCTGGCGAATAATATCACAACCGAAGAACATGTATCCAGCATCAGCCGGCAACAATAGTCCTTAGGATAGTTCCTCAAATACTGACGATGGAAATCATTACCATAGAACATGTATCCAGCATCAGCCGGTAACAATAGTCCTTAGGATAGTTCCTCAAAGGCAGATGATGGATATCACACTGATGCACGTATTTCCAGCTCCATTCTCTATAGTCCATTCTTGGGCACCAGGACCTGGCTGCAACAACATAGCCTCTTCTCTCCACGTCACAACACCAACTCCATCCACGAACATGTGTCTCCTCGCTTTTCTACCTGTTTTGGGATCAGCCCCTTGTATCACGAGAGTTGATCACATCCTACCCCCTAAAACATCTGTTTAATGTATCTCCAAGTAAGAAGGAGGGCAGTCTCCAGCCAGTCTGCAGGGTTGTGTATCAGGGAGGCCCCCTGTGGAGGGGAACTATAGACTCACAACCCCACAAAATAAGCAGGACAATGAATCCTACTGTAAGTAAGAGATAGACCTAGCTCCACTATATAAATGGTGCTCTGAAGCAAATAAGGGTCCAGGAGAACAACAATAACCTTCTGAACTCATACAAAGTGAATAACTAAAACAGCGGTTGTCATTGCCTTTCGTTTTATTGTGTATGAAGATGTTTTTTTGTGAATGAATCCTACTGCAGGTCTGATTACATTAGAGTACTAGGAAGCCAACTAATGATATTGTGTCACAACCCCTTCCCCATTCTAATTGTGTACAGACAAGGGAACTTAAACTGACAAGAAAGCACAATAAAAAACACAATGACATAGATATAACCAGCGCTGCAAGCTGGAAAAAGTCCAATAGTCTTTAGTTTGTGGCCATCTCCCCACACCCTGTGAGTAAGAGCAAGGTGAAGATGTTAAAAAAAATCTTTCCTGAAGGTTATCACAATAAATAAAACCTTCCTGATCCGCTCATCTCTAGATTTCACCAATGACAGGAATACAAAGTAGATGGTCACTCCTGTAGATGGATGACTAACTGGATTTTCTCAATTAGCAGGCAGAATATATTAATGACTAAATAAACTCTGCACTAGAATGCATTACTTAGTAGTTGTGTAGTTTATCTACAAAGTCTCCTGTATATTCATATCCATTGTATATTCTACACACAGATCAAGATTAAGCGGTTTCTTTGTATCTCCGGAGACAAACAACTATACATTCTGGATACAATCAGACAATAAAGCTCAACTGCTTATAAGCCAATCACATGAGGATGGAGTTATGGTAAAATAGGAGAAACTGTGCCATATTAGTATTGTATGAACACCAATAATTTCACTGGGTACATATGTTAGATTTACCTTAGTTATATCTTATATTATACTCCAGAGCTGCACTCACTATTCTGCTGGTGCAGTCACTGTGTACATACATTACATTACTGATCCTGTACTGATCCTGAGTTACATCCTGTATTATACTCCAGAGCTGCACTCACTATTCTGCAGGTGCAGTCACTGTGTACATACATTACTGGTCTTGTACTGATCCTGAGTTACATCCTGTATTATACACCAGAGCTGCACTCACTATTCTGCTGGTGCAGTCACTGTGTACATTACATTACTGATCCTGAGTTACATCCTGTATTATACTCCAGAGCTGCACTCACTATTCTGCTGGTGCAGTCACTGTGTACATACATTACATTACTGATCCTGTACTGATCCTGAGTTACCTCCTGTACATCTTTTATTATAAAAGTAAAAAAACATAACAATAACAGAAACATAACAAAATATCAATCAGAACAGCTGCATGTAACTGAGCCCTGGTTCAGCCGCTCGCTCTCTCCACGCACACATTATTACATACAACCCTCCTATATACACAATAATAATAAATGACATCACTGACTTCTGGTCCAGCTGCCAAAGAAAATAGCAAACATAAAACAGGAAAGAAAATAAATAGCCTGTACGGCAAATTTTTTTTTTTTTTTTTTTTTTTTTCTTTATATACACACGCGTAAACATAAATAAAATCAATACTGACTATATACAAAACTAAATCTATAAACGAACCCCCCACTCCAGACCACCATCCCCACCCCTGCGTCGACCTGAGAGCTGGTCCTGCGTCTCATGCTTCAGTCCATGTCCAACGTCCTTGGACCAGATCAGGCAGCGCCAGTGTGTAACCCAAACCTCAATGTCCCAAAGTCCCAAAAGATGAACCCACCTCCCCCCTCCTGCCACCACCCAACCTAACACCTACACCCCTATCTATATACACAATATATACAATATATACAAACCAACAACAAATCAACAAACAAAACAAACAATCAACAAAGCCCAGGTTCGGCGCCTGCAGCCCTACATCACTGTATACTGCTCAAAACAAAAATCTAGGGTGTCAGCAGCAGCCCCCCACCAGGAAAGGAGAGGAGTAGACTAAGGCACACTAAAAGAAAAGCCCCTCCAGAGGAGAGCCGCCCTCCGCGCGCCCAGTCTCTCATACTCCAGAGAGCGCACCTTCACCAGGTCACCGAGTATGGTCCTAAACACATCATCCACTGGGAGGATTTTCCGTTGCGTCGATACTAAGCACCGTGCGTTCCACATGTGATACCTAACCACTACGCTAACTAGAAATAAAGTGCAGCGGTCCCGACCACCCAGGTCTCTGAACGCTCCATAGGCCCATTCCGCATAGGAGAGACCGGCCAGCCGAGGCCAGCCAATGGAGGCGCCCACCCTGTTGTATACCTCTGTGTTAAAGGGACAACGAAGCAGGAAATGGTCCATGCTTTCCAGCACAGTACCACACTGCTCTCGAGGACAATTCCTATCCTCAGAGCTCCTACACTTCAGATTGTCCCTCACACACAGTTTCCCATGGAAGCAGCGCCAAGCCAAGTCCCAAAACTTCGAGGGGATTCTGATAGAATTTAAAAGATGCAAACCCACCCCAAAATCCCGACTTGGGCAGTCTCTGAGCGCCAGAGGCCTCTGGAAATGGGTCAACAGAACCCTTTTGTCAAGGAGCTTCCTTGGCAGAGTCCTAATCTCCCACATTCCCAGTCCCCACCGGCGAATTACCTTCAGAACCAGGGTAGCATAAGCCGGAAGATGTCCATGCGGTGTGCGAAGATCCTTCACTTGCCCTCCTGTCTCCCATTCCTGGAAGAAAGGCTGAAACCATCCACTACAGGAGAATACCCACGGAGGAGCCCTATCTTTCCAGAGGTTTGCAATATTGATCTTAATCAAGGTATTCACAAGGAATACCACAGGGTTGACCATACCCAACCCTCCTAGTCTCCTCGTACGGTAAGTAACCTCCCTCTTGATCAGGTTCAGTCTATTCACCCATAACATCTGGAAGAACAAACTGTAGATCCGAGTCCAGAGAGGCTCCGGCAAGATGCACACGCTGCCCAGATAGATGAGTAAAGGGAGCAGGTAAGTTTTGATCAGGTTTACCCTTTCCCTTAGGGTCAAAGACCAACCCTTCCATTGGTTGACCTGAGTGGCGATCTCTAGCCTGCTTTCCCAATTTTGTTTGGGGTAATCCCCCTGGCCAAATTCGATGCCAAGAACTTTTGCAGAAACTTTGGGTCCTGGAAGGGTGTCCGGGAGATCAAAACCAGGATCTCCTCCTCCCAGCCAGAGACTCTCACACTTATCCCGGTTGATCTTGGACCCAGATGCCTCAGAGTAGCGATTTACCTCTGACATCAGCCACTCTGCCTCCCCATCCGAGGAAACAAAAATGGTGACGTCATCAGCATACGCCACCACCCTTAGAGTGGATTCCGGTGCCGTCCGGTCCATCTCGACCCCTGCCAACGGTCCACTCTCCACCCTCCGAAGGAAAGGATCAATCGCAAACACGTACAGCAGGGGGCTTAAGGGACAACCCTGGCGAACACCAGAACCAACCTCAAAAGAGCTGCCAATCCAACCGTTCACAAGCGGGAAACTCTCTGCCCCAGCGTACAAGGTCTTAAGCCAATCAACAAACCTCCCCGGCAGGCCATACCTCAGAAGGACAGACCAGAGGTACTCATGATTAACCCGATCAAACGCTTTTGCCTGATCCAGGGACAGCATGTACCCCTTCCAGTGGCCAGCCCTACCCTGCTCCACTGCCTCTCGGACACAGAGCACAGCACTAAATGTACTGCGGCCCGGAACAGAGCAATGCTGGGCCCCTGAAAGGAGCTGGGGTGCAAACTTCACCAGCCGATTAAACAGCACCTTTGCCAAAACCTTCCTGTCTGCATTGAGAAGCACTATGGGACGCCAATTCTCAATGCAAGACGGATCCTTACCCTTTGACAAGATGATCAGGGCAGACCTCCTCATTGACTTCGGCAGAGTGCCCAAGGAAAGACACTCATTGAATACCTCAGTCAAGAGGGGAACCAAGGCGTCCTTAAAGGTCTTGTAGAACTCAGATGTTAAGCCATCTGGACCTGGCGATTTCTTTAGGGCTAGCCCTTCAATCGCCAACCTAACTTCCTCTTCCGTGATCATCTCCGTCAAAACATCAAGAGAAGGGTCTACCCCTGGTTCGGGGACAGCTTCAGCCAGGAAAGCCGACATCTCATCCCAGTCTAGATCCCTCTTCCCCAAGAGGTGCGAGTAGAAGGATCTGACGACCTCCAGGATCCCTGATCTGGATCTCCTCAGGGACCCTGTACTGTCAATCAGTCCTGTGACAACTTTACTATTCACTGACATCTTGCAGTTCCTGTAAGGGTCGGGCGAGCGGTACTTCCCATAATCCCTCTCAAAAACCAAAGATGCGTGCCTATCATACTGACACCTCCTCAGCAAAGATTTCACTCTGGAGATCTCCTCACGGCTACCTCCAGCTGAGACAAGATGCTCGAGTTTCCTCCTCAGGCCCTGGTACAGGCGGTACCTGTCCAGACTCCTGAGGCTTGAGAGCTGGCGGAAGAATCTCGCCACCCTTTCCTTGAACATCTCCCACCACTCTGACTTACTACTACAAAGATCCAGTAAGGGTACCTGGCTCTGAAGAAAATCCTCAAAGGACTGTCTTATCTCCGCTTCTTCCAAGAGAGACGAATTCAGCCTCCAAAAGCCTCTTCCCATCCGGGGGGTCTCTGTAACATTCAGAGAAAACAAAATTAAACAGTGGTCGGAGAACTCCACCTCAACAACAGATACTGCTGAAGAGACGGCTTCCTCCTTTAAATAAAACCTGTCTATTCTGGACCTACAATTACCTCTATGATAGGTGAACCCCTCGTGGCCCGGGGTGTGCCGGATGTGGACATCCACCAGGCGAGCCTCACTAGCTATACTATTAAGAGCGACGCTATCATAAGTCAGCTTGCCTCTGGCACCTCCTCTATCTCGGGGTCTCGTGACAGTGTTGAAATCCCCTCCAAAGACAACCTGCCGACTCGTAAAAAGGTAGGGCTTGATCCTCATAAAGAGACACTTCCGGTCCCACTTAGATTGGGGACCATAGATATTAATGAGCCGGAGCTCCTGTCCCTTCAGGAGGACATCTAAGATCAGGCACCTCCCCATTTCTAACTCAATAACCCGTCGGCATTCTACCGGTGCGGTAAAGAGGACCGCCACTCCGCTATACGGCTCGGCTGCAAGAGACCAATAAGAGGGCCCGAGTCTCCACTCCCTTTTGGCTTTAAACACCTCCGCTGTGTTTGACAGCCTGGTCTCTTGCAAAAAGAAAATGTCAGCTTCAACCCGGCTGAAAAAATCAAAGGCCGCAAATCTAGCCGTATTTGACTTAATGCTGGCGACATTAATGGACGCCAGCGTCAACGGAGTGGGTACCGCCATCATTGGTGATTGAGTTAGACGGCTTTCTTTTTCCCGCTCCCCTTCCTATCTTCTGCCTCCGAGGAGGAATCCTTCCCCCTCTTGAGGGACACAGATACGTCCATTCCCACACTCTTGCTTCTATTATCGTCCTCGTCTCCGGACTCTGGGCCAGTCCCTCCCCCCGTGGACCTGGCATCCCCAGGAGAAGGAGACTCGGCGCCTCCTGTAAGCACCGCCGAGGCCGGAACCTCACCCTCGTCTTCCTCTTCAGAGGAAGAGGTGTCCTCAAGGGCTTGGAACTGGTTAGAGAGACCCACCAGAGGGGAGTCGGCTTTACCTTCCTTGGGTACCTTAGTCAGAGCAGGAGAAGATGTTACATCTCCCTTGTTTTTCTTTTTCCTGGTGCCGCGCTTACGCTTTTCCTGTAGCCACTGCCTATTATCCTCATCCATACTTTCATAATGGGAGGATTCTGAGGAAGTGGCATTTTCCTCCCTGTGGATCCTCCTGGCCTCCTCATCCAACTCATTGTCCCTCGGGGCCTCAGCAGCAGGCCTGGCATCCAGAGCAGGGGTCACCCTAGTTGGCCGGGGCTCGCCCACCTGCCTCTCCTGTCTGCGCTTATCTAGACGCCTCAGCTGGGCAGGCGTCTTTTGCCTGCTTTTCCTCCCTGGCCCCTCAGCTCCTTCACCTCTGCCAGTCCCTTCCCCAGCAGAATCTGCCTCTCGACTTTCTCCCACCGGGGTCCTGACTGTATTAGCAAAGGAGCGAGGACAACGGCTGAACGGATGACCTAACTCACCACACAGGTGGCACCTAATCTCCTTACAAGATGCGGCGAGATGGCCGACATCCCCACACAATGCACATTTCTGCACAGTGCAATTTGCACTAAAGCGCGTGGGGTCGCCACACTTGTGACAGAGCTTCGGTTGCCCCTGGTAGTGGACCAGGATACGATCCCTACCCAGGAAGGCAGATGATGGGATGTGGGCAACCGTACCACCTGAACGCTTAAGTTTTACCAAAAACGTCCAGGCCCCTGACCAGATACCAAACTCGTCTCGGTTTTTCTTCGGCATTTCCACCACCTCCCCGTACCGACTAAGCCACGTCATGATGTCAAAACAAGAGAGTGACTCGTTACAAGTCATCACGGTCACTCTCTTGACCTGGTTTTGGCGAGACACTGCCTGAACGTCAAAGTCTCGCCAGCCAGGCTCGTTCTTTACCAGCTCATAATTCGACCAGAAGAGCTCAAGCCCCTCCGGCCGAACAAAGCTGATATCAAACTCGGTCGTGCCATAGAAATGTAAGAAAGCGTAGATGTCATTCGCCTTGAAGCCCATCCCCAGCAGGAGCTCCACAACTTTTTTCCGTGGAAGACACGCATCACTGCCCCTCCACTGAAGATGGACCACATTCCTACGCACACGGGCCGGCCCGGCTGTCGGGAGGGACCACACAGTATCCCCCTCTCTTTGCTCTCGGAAGGCCCCGAGGCCATGCCTCTCTATCCAAAAGGATAGATCAACCTCTCGACCCTCTACATTTAGTGATCTCTCACCCCTCTTTAGAGCCTCCAGGAGGCGCCGTTGCAATATGCCGTCCACAGAGGCCGGAGACGAGGAGGACGCCCTGGTTCCCCCAGCGGTGACACTGGCATAACTCCTGACAGGTGCTGCCACCACCGGGGGGACAACTGGACCAGTAATTACCTCATCATTACCCACCTCCATCTCACCATCCATCATACCAGCACCCTCACCAATATTCACACCCTCAGACTTTTCCTCACTTGCCCCCACCACCACATTCACACCTGCTGAACCAGTACCTTGAGTGGGTGACATGTTAACCTCAGCATCATCGGGCACAAGGGGCTCAGCCACCTCCATAGAACTGGAGGCGCCCTCACCCCTGGTCTTATGAGTGCCCTCCGCGTCATCAGTTAGTGACTTCTGAGCAGGGCGCCGCTGATCCTTAGCTGTTGTGAGGTGCCGCTGATCCTCACTATCAGTATCCGGTTGACCAGCGGCACCAACACAGAACAGAGGCTTCGTGGGAGGACTGGGATTCTCAGCCCCAGCAGCCCCCTCACACTGCCGCCGCTTCTCAACTGAGTGATCAGCAGCAACAGTATTTAGAGGCGCCGAGGCTTCCGCAGCTGCCCCCGACACTGGGCTGCTCCCCCCTCCCACAGGGGAGCGCACCACAGTATCGCGGCCTGACCGAATGCCCGCCGCCGGGCCGCCCTCACTGTCCAGCCTCTCGGCTGATGCATCCCCTGCTACGTCCCCACTACTACAAGCAGAAACGCAGCTCTGCACCTCGCTATCTCGCTTTGTGATCTCCCCGCGCCTTTGCACCGAATCCACAGCAGGACCCGGGCTGGGCTGGGCAACGGGGCTTATACAGCAAGCTGACCCTGCGGCCGGCTCTGGGGGTACAGGGAGGGGGGCATACACGTAGCTTACCGTTTCTTGCGGCTTTGGCTTGTTCTTTTTCGCCTTGCTCTTGCCCCCAGGTGCCTCCTCTGGTAGATCATCACCAAGGTGGAAGTTCTGGAGGCACACTGGGGACTCCAGCAGCTTGATCTCCGCCATTAGCGCCCCTCCCTGGCTGCTGTGGTCACTGTCCTCCCCAGAGCCAGCAGGACCGCGACTAGATGGCACTGCCGCCTGTCCCGCAGGAAGCTCGCTGCACGTGGCCTGCGGGTGGCTCTGCAGGCTGCCAGGTGGGGCTTTCTGCTGGTGGTCATCATCATCATCATCATCATCATCTACCTGGCTCTCAGGCTGCAGACCCATCAGCCTCTGCTCTCTGTTATCAGCCATCTGCCGGAACCGGTCCTCACTCATTAGTTTTTCTTTAAACGGTCCACTTTTTTCTCTAATAAATGCTTTTCTCACCTCCAATTCATTAATTTCCTGCTTTAAGCTGTTAATTTCTGCCAGGAGCTTGGTCTTCCGGGCCCTGGAGGCTGTGGCAGCTTTGGCGCTTGTGCAGCGCAGCTCCTCCCGGAGTCTCCTGATGGTCTTGCTAGCCTCTTCATACTCACGGAGATGATTCATGACCCGGGAGCCATAGGTGGACACAGACTCCCGGGGTCGCTGCGAACCCCATCCCTCCTCAGCAAGGTCGGCCTCACCTCCGTGAGTACTCGGCTCTCCTCCGGAAGGACGGCTATCATGCACACTTGCAGGCATTTCCTCTATGCTGGAAGCCTTGCAGCTTCTCGGGGTCTCCACAGACCCGGGGGGAGTAGGAGCCACATTACTGCGACTCCTGGTGAAGGGCCTCACCCCCGAGTCCTCAGATGAGCAGGCCGGTTGCTGGCTTTTCTTGATCCCCGCCGGCCTGGTTCGGGGAACAGAAGCAGGGGTCTTGGCTCCATCGCCCATGCCCAGCAACCCGCTCCCTCCCTGGGGAGGAGAGAGCAGGTCCCTGGTGGAGAGGTCTTCCTTCTCAGGAGCTCAGGAGCACACACCAGGATCAGAAGCGACCACACCTCAATTACCACAGTGAGCAGCAGCTGAGCAGAGCTGCACTCACTGTTCTGCTGGTGCAGTCACTGTGTACATACATGACATTACTGATCCTAAGTTACCTCCTGTATTATACTCCAGAGCTGCACTCACTATTCTGCTGGTGCAGTCACTGTGTACATACATGACATTACTGATCCTGAGTTACCTCCTGTATTATACTCCAGAGCTGCACTCACTATTCTGCTGGTGCAGTCACTGTGTACATACATGACATTACTGATCCTGAGTTACCTCCTGTATTATACTCCAGAGCTGCACTCACTATTCTGCTGGTGCAGTCACTGTGTACATACATGACATTACTGATCCTGAGTTACCTCCTGTATTATACTCCAGAGCTGCACTCACTATTCTGCTGGTGCAGTCACTGTGTACATACATGACATTACTGATCCTGAGTTGCATCCTGTATTATACTCCAGAGCTGCACTCACTATTCTGCTGGTGCAGTCACTGTGTACATACATGACATTACTGATCCTGTACTGATCCTGAGTTACCTCCTGTATTATACTCCAGAGCTGCACTCACTATTCTGCTGGTGCAGTCACTGTGTACATACATCACATTACTGATCCTGAGTTGCATCCTGTATTATACTCCAGAGCTGCACTCACTATTCTGCTGGTGCAGTCACTGTGTACATACATTACATTACTGATCCTGTACTGATCCTGAGTTACCTCCTGTATTATACTCCAGAGCTGCACTCACTATTCTGCTGGTGCAGTCACTGTGTACATACATTACATTACTGATCCTGTACTGATCCTGAGTTACCTTCTGTATTGACCATTGACTATGACTGCACCGAAACCAGTAACATTGCTAAGTATGTATTTCTAGTTATTGAAAAAAAAACCCATTGCCGAACCTTGTGTATTGGATGATAGGTTGACGTTGCCTCCATACCACAAGGCATCCGCACATGGACTGAGCACTGGGAGCTGCACTGGGACGTGCAATGGAAGCAAAAATCCCCCAAACTTGAACTTGTAAAAGGCAAAAAATATTACATTGAAATGTTGCAGCACGGAGAAGGTCCAAAATCCAGTATGAAGATTGGGGTTCAGATACACAATACATGGCTGAACCCTGACATTGTACATACATACCAGAGAGAGACACATCAGATAGTGGCGCAGTCATCCTGGGTTCCTGAAATTCAAGTAAGAATCAATATTCTCAGCTTCATAGTATATATACAGTATATAAAAGTATGAAATATTTCATGCAACAACAAATTTAATTGCTATTTCCGTACAGCAAAATATAAAATACTGTACTACCACTATATAAACAGGACTAAAACTCCTCTAATACTGCCCCCTATGTACAAGAATATAACTCCTCTAATACTGCCCCCTATGTACAAGAATATAACTACTATAATACTGCCCCCTATGTACAAGAATATAACTACTATAATACTGCCCCCTATGTACAAGAATATAACTACTATAATACTGCCCCTATGTACAAGAATATAACTACTATAATACTGCCTCTATGTACAAGAATATAACTACTATAATACTGCCCCTATGTACAAGAATATAACTACTATAATACTGCCCCCTATGTACAAGAATATAACTACTATAATACTGCCCCTATGTACAAGAATATAACTACTATAATACTGCCCCTATGTACAAGAATATAACTACTATAATACTGCCCCCTATGTACAAGAATATAACTACTATAATACTGCCCCTATGTACAAGAATATAACTACTATAATACTGCCCCTATGTACAAGAATATAACTACTATAATACTGCCCCCTATGTACAAGAATATAACTACTATAATACTGCCCCCTATGTACAAGAATATAACTACTATGATACTGCCCCCTATGTACAAGAATATAACTACTATAATACTGCCCCCTATGTACAAGAATATAACTACTATAATACTGCCCCTATGTACAAGAATATAACTACTATAATACTGCCCCCTATGTACAAGAATATAACTACTATAATACTGCCTCTATGTACAAGAATATAACTACTATAAACTGCCCCTATGTACAAGAATATAACTACTATAATACTGCTCCTATGTACAAGAATATAACTACTATAATACTGCCCCCTATGTACAAGAATATAACTACTATAATACTGCCCCTATGTACAAGAATATAACTACTATAATACTGCCCCCTATGTACAAGAATATAGCTACTATAATACTGCCCCCTATGTACAAGAATATAACTACTATAATACTGCCCCCTATGTACAAGAATATAACTACTATAATACTGCCCCCTATGTACAAGAATATAGCTACTATAATACTGCCCCCTATGTACAAGAATATAACTACTATAATACTGCCCCCTATGTACAAGAATATAACTACTATAATACTCCTCCTATGTACAAGAATATAACTACTATAATACTGCCCCTATGTACAAGAATATAACTACTATAATACTGCCCCCTATGTACAAGAATATAACTACTATAATACTGCCCCCTATGTACAAGAATATAACTACTATAATACTGCTCCCTATGTACAAGAATATAACTACTATAATACTGCCCCCTATGTACAAGAATATAACTACTATAATACTGCCCCCTATGTACAAGAATATAACTACTATAATACTGCCCCTATGTACAAGAATATAACTACTATAATACTGCCCCCTATGTACAAGAATATAACTACTATAATACTGCCCCCTATGTACAAGAATATAACTACTATAATACTGCCCCCTATGTACAAGAATATAACTACTATAATACTGCTTCTATGTACAAGAATATAACTACTATAATACTGCCCCCTATGTACAAGAATATAACTACTATAATACTGCCCCCTATGTACAAGAATATAACTACTATGATACTGCCCCCTATGTACAAGCATACAACTACTATAATACTGCTCCCTATGTACAAGAATATAACTACTATAATACTGCCCCCTAAGTACAAGAATATAACTACTATAATACTGCTTCTATGTACAAGAATATAACTACTATAATACTGCCCCCTATGTACAAGAATATAACTACTATAATACTGCCCCCTATGTACAAGAATATAACTACTATAATACTGCCCCCTATGTACAAGAATATAACTACTATAATACTGCCCCCTATGTACAAGCATACAACTACTATAATACTGCTCCCTATGTACAAGAATATAACTACTATAATACTGCTCCTATGTAAAAGAATATAACTACTATAATACTGCCCCTATGTACAAGAATATAACTACTATAATACTGCCCCCTATGTACAAGAATATAACTACTATAATACTGCTTCTATGTACAAGAATATAACTACTATAATACTGCCCCTATGTACAAGAATATAACTACTATAATACTGCCCCCTATGTACAAGAATATAACTACTATAATACTGCCCCCTATGTACAAGAATATAACTACTATAATACTGCTCCCTATGTACAAGAATATTACTACTATAATACTGCCCCCTATGTACAAGAATATAACTACTATAATACTGCCCCTATGTACAAGAATATAACTACTATAATACTGCTTCTATGTACAAGAATATAACTACTATAATACTGCCCCCTATGTACAAGAATATAACTACTATAATACTGCCCCTATATACAAGAATATAACTACTATAATACTGCTCCTATGTACAAAAATATAACTACTATAATACTGCTCCTATGTACAAGAATATAACTACTATAATACTGCTCCTATGTACAAGAATATAACTACTATAATACTGCCCCCTATGTACAAGAATATAACTACTATAATACTGCTCCTATGTACAAGAATATAACTACTATAATACTGCTCCTATGTACAAGAATATAACTACTATAATACTGCTCCTATGTACAAGAATATAACTACTATAATACTGCCCCTATGTACAAGAATATAACTACTATAATACTGCCCCTATATACAAGAATATAACTACTATAATACTGCCCCCTATGTACAAGAATATAACTACTATAATACTGCCCCCTATGTACAAGAATATAACTACTATAATACTGCCTCTATGTACAAGAATATAACTACTATAAACTGCCCCTATGTACAAGAATATAACTACTATAATACTGCTCCTATGTACAAGAATATAACTACTATAATACTGCCCCCTATGTACAAGAATATAACTACTATAATACTGCCCCTATGTACAAGAATATAACTACTATAATACTGCCCCCTATGTACAAGAATATAGCTACTATAATACTGCCCCCTATGTACAAGAATATAACTACTATAATACTGCCCCCTATGTACAAGAATATAACTACTATAATACTGCCCCCTATGTACAAGAATATAGCTACTATAATACTGCCCCCTATGTACAAGAATATAACTACTATAATACTGCCCCCTATGTACAAGAATATAACTACTATAATACTCCTCCTATGTACAAGAATATAACTACTATAATACTGCCCCTATGTACAAGAATATAACTACTATAATACTGCCCCCTATGTACAAGAATATAACTACTATAATACTGCCCCCTATGTACAAGAATATAACTACTATAATACTGCTCCCTATGTACAAGAATATAACTACTATAATACTGCCCCCTATGTACAAGAATATAACTACTATAATACTGCCCCCTATGTACAAGAATATAACTACTATAATACTGCCCCTATGTACAAGAATATAACTACTATAATACTGCCCCCTATGTACAAGAATATAACTACTATAATACTGCCCCCTATGTACAAGAATATAACTACTATAATACTGCCCCCTATGTACAAGAATATAACTACTATAATACTGCTTCTATGTACAAGAATATAACTACTATAATACTGCCCCCTATGTACAAGAATATAACTACTATAATACTGCCCCCTATGTACAAGAATATAACTACTATGATACTGCCCCCTATGTACAAGCATACAACTACTATAATACTGCTCCCTATGTACAAGAATATAACTACTATAATACTGCCCCCTAAGTACAAGAATATAACTACTATAATACTGCTTCTATGTACAAGAATATAACTACTATAATACTGCCCCCTATGTACAAGAATATAACTACTATAATACTGCCCCCTATGTACAAGAATATAACTACTATAATACTGCCCCCTATGTACAAGAATATAACTACTATAATACTGCCCCCTATGTACAAGCATACAACTACTATAATACTGCTCCCTATGTACAAGAATATAACTACTATAATACTGCTCCTATGTAAAAGAATATAACTACTATAATACTGCCCCTATGTACAAGAATATAACTACTATAATACTGCCCCCTATGTACAAGAATATAACTACTATAATACTGCTTCTATGTACAAGAATATAACTACTATAATACTGCCCCTATGTACAAGAATATAACTACTATAATACTGCCCCCTATGTACAAGAATATAACTACTATAATACTGCCCCCTATGTACAAGAATATAACTACTATAATACTGCTCCCTATGTACAAGAATATTACTACTATAATACTGCCCCCTATGTACAAGAATATAACTACTATAATACTGCCCCTATGTACAAGAATATAACTACTATAATACTGCTTCTATGTACAAGAATATAACTACTATAATACTGCCCCCTATGTACAAGAATATAACTACTATAATACTGCCCCTATATACAAGAATATAACTACTATAATACTGCTCCTATGTACAAAAATATAACTACTATAATACTGCTCCTATGTACAAGAATATAACTACTATAATACTGCTCCTATGTACAAGAATATAACTACTATAATACTGCCCCCTATGTACAAGAATATAACTACTATAATACTGCTCCTATGTACAAGAATATAACTACTATAATACTGCTCCTATGTACAAGAATATAACTACTATAATACTGCTCCTATGTACAAGAATATAACTACTATAATACTGCCCCTATGTACAAGAATATAACTACTATAATACTGCCCCTATATACAAGAATATAACTACTATAATACTGCTCCTATGTACAAGAATATAACTACTATAATACTGCTCCTATGTACAAGAATATAACTACTATAATACTGCTCCTATGTACAAGAATATAACTACTATAATACTGCCCCTATGTACAAGAATATAACTACTATAATACTGCCCCTATGTACAAGAATATAACTACTATAATACTGCCCCTATATACAAGAATATAACTACTATAATACTGCTCCTATGTACAAGAATATAACTACTATAATACTGCTCCTATGTACAAGAATATAACTACTATAATACTGCTCCTATGTACAAGAATATAACTACTATAATACTGCCCCTATGTACAAGAATATAACTACTATAATACTGCCCCTATGTACAAGAATATAACTACTATAATACTGCCCCCTATGTACAAGAATATAACTACTATAATACTGCCCCCTATGTACAAGAATATAACTACTATAATACTGCTCCTATGTACAAGAATATAACTACTATAATACTGCCCCTATATACAAGAATATAACTACTATAATACTGCCCCTATGTACAAGAATATAACTACTATAATACTGCCCCCTATGTACAAGAATATAACTACTATAATACTGCCCCCATGTACAAGAATATAACTACTATAATACTGCTCCTATGTACAAGAATATAACTAGTATAACACTTTCTGCCATACTTTGTCATTTTGCTATATGAACCCATTCCATCCTTCCCCAGATGTTGACTTTTGGTGGCTTTGGACAAGTCCGGTTCTGTTGGGGTAACACAACCAGTGAAGCTTTTTATACAGACAGTACGGCTGAGCAGGTGAGTGCTGATATTAGTCAATCAGTCATTCTTTCGTTCTGTAGACTGTTACTAATAAGTGAACCTTCACCTTCTGGTCTTGTTCCATTAGATACAGGCTGTCATAGAGGACATGCTCTCGGTGCACTGTGTTTCGGACCTCGTCTCGGAGGATGTGTTCCTGTACAGCGGCTTTGAAGATGGTGAGTGGTGGTCAGTGACTCGGGTCATTGTTGGATCTGATGACTTCTGTCTCCAATTTTTGACCTCATTGACTTCTATGGGATACAATCCTGAGCTGATATGGATACCTTGTCATACGATTAACTCTCTCATCTCTTCTCTTGCATCCTGTAGTTAATTTGTACCCAAAGAGTTTCCAGTTAATAAACTTTTTTGTTTGAATTCCAAACTGTTACCAAAAACTTTTTTTACTTAATGTAACCATGACAAAGCCCCCCTTAATAGCAGACACAGAAAAAGAAGAAGGACCCAGGCGTGATGGTGTACAATAGTGTATACATATGAATTAATTGTTATTTTTCAGGGAGGAATATCACTGATACAGAAGGAGAGCGTTCCTCATGGGCGGAGCCATATTGTGGGAGATGCAGTGCCTTCAACCCTAATTATATTCTGAAAGGTTCACGTGCCGTGCAAACCAGATATGAATTAATCAGGTACCACTATGTAAGTACTTAGGCTAGTGACCTGATCCTAAGTGTCTCTTGACATGTCATGATAACTAAAAAGAAATTAGGAAAATATTTATGCGCGATACAATACTGTGTGTCCAATGCAATGTGAACATAATATATTGTTGGAAATCACGGTTGACACTGTGTCACTGTCATGCGATGTTCAGCACATACGTGCTAGCATGGTGGTGTCAGACTCTGTTCACACTACAGAGCCTGACAAGCAACCTGAGGCTTCTGCATTGTTTACTCACAGCCGGGCATCGGCTGATTCAGGTTCACTGGTCTGCAGCTCAGCAGAAGTTAATGCCTGCAGACTGGTGAGCAAGACCTAAATGCTCAGGTTGCTGATTGCCATGTGCAGCTGTCTCCTCCCTATATTAAGCACACCTTTCTTCATGTATGTGCCGATTATAGCTTCTACGATCCTGGTCTTCGTGTTTCTCCTGCACTTCTGAGTGGTGTGAGTGTGGCACCCCTGAGGCCTCGGTCACCACAGGGTACTGCATTTGATTTGGAATGCTGTGCTGATCCAGGTGAGAAAGGGATAAACACTGGTTTCTGCAACTTTACACAAACATCTAGCATGAGTCACCACACACAGGAACCTAGGCTGGGAAATTCCCATTGAGTCATTGCAAGGGTGGGGGCACGGATTGAATTAGACTAGAGTGTGAGCAATAACAGTTTCACTTTAGAACAGACTTCAGTCAGAAAGAGAACAGCTTGGGACAGAGAAACATCAACAGGTCCTTGAGAGGGGGGGGGGGTCTGTGACCCAGTTCCCCCTCAGGGAGACGACCAAGCAGAACAATCAGTCAGAGACACTGAAGAAGAGAGAGTACCAGGACATCATGGATTCGTAGAAGCGGGCAGACTGGAGGGAACCGGGAGTAGCTGCAGACGGTTGGGTGAACCAGTGAGACTGAGGAGGACATGGCAGCCAAGGGGAAGCTTACTGAACCGCTCCCTTGGTGGCCGGCGCAGACAGGTTGCAGATCCCTACGATGGACCATACTTCATGTTGCTTCATCAATTTTGCAGGGCTGCGGATAGACTAGGTAGTCCCCGCGCGGCTAATTCCTGGCCGCGCACCACGGGTGGTGCTGCAAAGCATCCCCCATGCCCATCCAACACTGCTCCAAGGGGAGGAGAAGTCGCAGGGGCTGGGGGTCAACGGCCGAGACTCCCCAGTCACCACTGTCACCGGTGACGCTTCCCAGGGATCCTTCACGCTCCTTTCATCCCACTCTACACCGGACAACCTTGCACCCGCCTGTTTGCCTTTTCATGTAGCCGACGGGGCCACGGAGCCGGGTCAGGCCAGTCACAGCAGCAATCCCAAATACTACTGGCCCAGTGATGAGTAACCCCCTTAGGCCCCGTGGAGCACTACATGAGCGTCCCCCTGTTGTGCGTTACTTCCTCCCCTTTTTAGTTACTCCCCGGTACACATATTGTCTAACCTGTGTGTTGAGTGCGATGTGTACAAGTTTCCGTTCTCCCTTGTCCGTGTCGTTTTGTGTGGTTTTGTCTTTGTGTTTCATGGACCGACACGTGGGTTTGAGAGAGAGGGAGTTAGATCAGGGCCTGGACAGGGGCTCAGAACTGGTAACCATCAAACCTACCTCCGAGATAAGGGACAGCGCAGGGTCGCAAGTCTGAAGAACAGTTTAAGGGTCCCTGTCACATCTCCATATACTCTGTGACAGTCTACCACGCGGAAGCTAGGTGTAAAAGCGCCGGAATAAGAGGATTCTTTTACTATCGATAAAAGGAGAAGTCTGAAGATCCGTGGTACGTATATGAATACTGCTGTATATGATGCTGTAGAGTCCGGGATAGATCAGGTAGGTCCGAAGATTGGGGAGAAGTGTTTTTAGCTTTCCAGCTGGTAGCGCTGATGCAAACCCTTCAAGAAGAAAAGGGTAAACTGCATTTTTCAGTAAATGTCACATCACCTGCCATGTGATTATCCGTGAGCACAAGTTGCAAAATGATCCTACACGTTTCAGAATACCTCATGAAGGAGGACGCGTGGGAGCGCTTCGAAACTTGTGCTCATGGGTAATCACATGGCAGGTGATGTCACATTTGCTGAAAGTGCCAGTTCCCCCTTTTTCTTCTTGAAGCCTTTTGCATCAGCACTACCATCCGGAGCGCAGGAAACACTACGCCCAGACCCACCCGATCTATCCCGGACCCTACAGCATTTTACTCATATTCAACAGTGAAAACTTTTAGAATTTCAATTTATTCCTGATTTTTTTTTTTTATAAACACGTTTAAATCCTTCGCATTATACGAGGGGCGATCCAAAAGTAATGATAATCAATAATAAACACAATGAATATATTAAAAAAAAAAATAATTTTCTACATAGTCTCCTAACAAATCTATACATTTAGTCCATCTCTTTTCTAAACTTAGAATTCCCTTCGAAAAAAATTCTTGATCTTGACCCCTCAAAAAAAATCCCCAACAGCGGTTATCACGTCGCTATTGTCGTCAAATTTCTTGCCCCGGAGGTGTTCCTTGAGGCGAGGAAACTGAAAGAAGTCACTGGGGGCTAGATCTGGCGAATAGGGGGGTGTTCCACCAGTTCAAAGCCCGCTTCTTGAATGGTTGACATGGCAACTGCAGCTTTGTGAGCCGGCGCGTTATCTTGGTGAAACAGCACTCCAGCCCGCAGTTTGCCGCGCCTTTTCTCCTTGATAGCCTCCCGCAATCTTCTTATTTGTTCTGCGTAGTAGGAGCCCATAATAGTGGCTCCCTTCTCCAAATAGTCCACCATAATAATTCCTTCAGCGTCCCAAAAAACGGACGCCATAACCTTCCCTGCTGAGCTTGACACTTTGAATTTCTTCGGCGTCGGTTCGTCGGCTCGTTTCCATGTCATCGATTGTTGTTTAGTTTCGGGATCAAAGTGGTGGATCCAGGTCTCGTCCATGGTCAAAAAACGTGACAAAAAATTCTCCTTGTCTGCTTGGAACTTTCCGAGATTTGCTCTTGAAATGTCAACTCGTTTCTTCTTTTGCTCGTCGGTTAATATTTTTGGCACCCAACGCACGGAGACCTTTCTCATATGCAATTCTTTTGCAAGGATTCTTTGAATACTGCCATATGAGATCCCTGTGACCTCAGATACATGCCTGATAGTCACTCTTCCATCTGCCAATACAACTTCTTCAACTTTTTTCACGTTTTCTTCATTGAGGGACGTGGATGGGCGTCCTTCACGATTTTCATCTTCCGTCGATGTTCTTCCCAGCTTAAATTCCTTGGCCCAGCGTGCAACTGTGGAATATGGAGGAGAAGAGTCCCCCAATGTTTCCACCAAGTCGCTGTGTATGTCTTAGGCAGTCATTTATTTCAAGCAGAGGTATTTGATGACAGCTCTGAGCTCGTTTTTTTCCATTTTGATGTTCACTCCTCGGCAGTTCATATTCAAATGAATGTAGCTCCCGGGAATCGTGGCCTATTTAAGTGATTTTTTTTTCCTAGACTAGTGGGTACCTAAGAGAGAAGAAAACATTTTATTTTAATTTCTGTGTGCAATAGAAATAACCGATTATCATTACTTTTGGATCGCCCCTCGTATTTACGGTATAATTTATGCTCCCACTAACATCCAGAGCTGCGTTCAGATTTCTGCTGATGTCCTGTTCACCTTCAGTAACAAATTTCTTTCGAATTCGATGACTGAACAAGAACAAAAACATTTCCTACATTGATGTGCAAATACAAATGTTATTTTTAATGAGGAGTTAAGGAGACCTTTCAGGATCAGTAACTTTTATTGCTCTACCTAATCCTGTTATCTTGTTGTAAGCTTTGTAGAATTCAGTGTCTCCTGCACACTGTCAAGTGTATGTAAATACAATTTGGATATTCACAGCTCCCAGTGCATTTACTATCACTGCTGATAGGTGGCAGGGAGTATGGGTGGGGCCAGAAATGCAAATTTAGTTCAGATTTACTTTCACTGATGCCAGCACTGTGAGGTGGGAGTAGGGAGTAGGGCATATGCAGTTTGTATTTACATATGCTAGACTACTTACTAGGTCACACTGCATTCTACGGAGCTGACAAGATAACAGGATAACATAGAGCAATAAAACTTACTGATCCTCAAAGGTCTCATAAAGCCCTATTTAAAGGGAGTATGTGTGGGGGCAGCAGTGCAAATTCAGTTCAGATTTACTTTCACTGATGCCAGCACTGTGAGGGGGAGCATTGCAAATGTGACGCCCCTGGACTATCAAGTCGTCACAGGGTATTGCACAATCTGCCCTCCCGTGCAGTATCCACCTCCTTCTTGGTTTTGGGTCCCTAACCATATGGTGTTGCCTACATCAGCTAATCAAACCCTAGATACACCCTGCACCACACCCACCAAACACACCAGTGGACGGCTTGAGTGGAATAGAGTCACCCACCTGGGGTTTTGGAGAGGGGAGGGGAGGAGTGTCAAGAAGAAAGTAGTCGAGGAGTGAGAGTGAGAGGAGGTTGGGAGTGGGGTCCTGTGAAACAATCTAGGTGGCAGACGGTGGTCTGGGCCTAGAGGAGTTGGACCCCCGGTCACACGGGATCGTGGCAAGGGGCATGGATCTGTTGAGGAGGACAGCTGGCGGCCTTTCACTATTACTGGGCTGGGACCAAGGCACGACGGGGTACGTGGACCCGGAGTTGGGGAGTAGCTTCAGGCAACCCGATAATTTACCCGTGGAGAACAGAGCCTTCAAGATTCGTTCCCAACTGCTCCAAAATCGGGGCACCAGCACAACGAGGGGGATAGGACTTTCCAATCCAAAACGGTCCAGAAAATCCTAAGCGTGAGCCCTGAGAGCAAGCTCCCACACTTAGCCATAGTGGGGAGCGGGACCCGGCATGTTTCACACTATCGGGACCACCAAAGAAGTAAACTGAGTGCCAGGAGGCAGGTCACGGATCACCAGGCAGCACCATTGGGGATGGGACCCGAACTAAGCTCCCTTCAGCGGCAGCGGTATTCAGAGACTTGTTTTACCAGTTGTCGGTGTCTGCTTAATAGACTGAGTGAGTACCAAAGTGACCCCCTGCATTCCACGGCACCCCTCACTGAGTCCCGGGGTATTGCCCCCACCTGTGGAGGGAGTTCTAACACCTGGCTGTCCCATTCCATCATCCCCGGGTACTCCCAACTGCAGTGGTGGTACTCCTAATTACCACATACCACAGGTGGCGTCACAAACTCTATAAAATCCCTTGTAAATGCTGCCTTCATTTAAGTGGCCGCACGACCCCCGGGTCCGGAGACCCTTGAGCCACTGAGAAACCAGATCCGAGCAGCTCGGCTGCTGGCACGGGAGCGGCACACATATGCAGTTTGCATTTACATATGGTAGACTACTTACTAGGTCACACTGAATTCTATGGAGCTGACAACAAGATAACAGAATAACATAGAGCAATAAAAATTACTGATCCTTAAGCTCTATTTAAATATAACATTAGTATTGTACTAAAAAATCACCAGATTCCCTTTAAAGGGAACCTGTCACCACTGAGCAGGGCAGATCAAAGCATTGTAGTGCGCCTGCACGGGACTGGCGAGTGTGTAGACACGTCATGCACACAGGCTTCAGAAGGAGGACGAAGATGGCCGAAAGAGGCGGTGCCGACACCGGAGAACATAGATGCCCATCTGACTAGAATCCACCGCAGTGACCGTTTAGGTGAGTATTAGAAAGTTTTTTGTTTTGTTTTACACAGCGGCCTGGGCTCTTATATACAGCATGTTAGAATGCTGTATACAAGAGCCCAGTGGTGGTGGCCACAGCTTATAGGCTGAAAAAGTTGTGACAGGTTCCCTTTAAGTAATGTGTTAGTAGTATATCGTTAAATCGTGGCAAAGTAGAAACATGTTGTCATGGGAGTGTCGGGGTAACTGGAGCAGGGACATCTAAACTCGCCCTCAGACAAGAGACCGCGCGCTGTCCGTTATCTCAGAGGTAGGCTTGATGGTAGCTAGTTCTGGACTGCCAGCGTTACCCTAACTCCTCTCTGAACGCTGATCTAACACCTCATCCCCAACCTCAGGGCCAGGAACAGAAGAGCATACCCCACAAATACCACAGACAGGGAAAGAACCAAAACACATGCACACTGTAGCCAGACACAGGGGGTAGACAATACATGCCCAGGAAGAAATAAAACACAGGGAGGAAATAAACTATCAACAGGGATCTTTCCACACCATGTAGGAAAGCACACAACAGATCACTAGGCTCTGGATCACTACAATAGGGACTGGTATCGCTTAAGTACTGTTGAGCTATATTCAATGACAAGCAACCAGTACCTTAGAAAGAGTGAAGGCGGCTGTGAGAGGTAATAGCAGTCTGAGCTCCTAACTGCAGTTCACAAGCCAACAGGAATTAACTCCTGCTGAACTGGAGAGCAGTGAAGCTAAAACAGCCGACGCCCGAGTCAGGCTAAGCAACTAAAGAGACCTCAGGCTGCTTGTGGTGTGAATAGAGTCCGAAGCCGCCATAACACCCAGCGAGTGCAAAGCCGAACACCGCATGACACCTGTTGGGTAAAGTATATGGACACCTTTTAAGACAATATTATTAAATGTTAGTTTTTGGAAGCTAAAAAATATTTTTTGCTGTTGGGTTTCATTAAACCTCTTGCACTGTTTGGCTTTTACAGACACTTTGCTTCCCTGCAGACTGGAGGTTGTAGAATTAGTTTACCGTAAATCCATCAGTTTGATCTTTCTGACGGGGAGTTTGTAACTCTTTTGCTTGTCCCTTTTCTCGGCTCCTTTTTTGAGCTGATTTATGACCACAAACCACATCAAAGTTGAGATGATCTTTGATGTGGTCATAAATCAGCAGAGAGAAGCTTAGAAAAGGACAGATGAAAGAGTTACAAAAATAAAGAGCCTATAAAAGGTAAATCATACCATATTTTTAATGAAACACAAATGCAAATTATATTTTTAACTCATGCATTTATGTAAATGGGAAAAAATGGCCACAAAGATTTCCTAATGTTATGCTTCATCCCTGGGTCGGTAGGGTATCACCAGCATCAGCCACTATGGAATTCATAGGAGCCCAACTCATTGTGCACTCACCATGTATCATTAAGCGTTAGTACATATGTGGACAGTCTGGATCTGCTTTTCCGGAGTGAAGCTATGGAGATGTCGTGCTTGGTAAAAGAGCAGGGTGCACCAAGTGTCACACTAGGTAAGGGGAAGTACCAAGCGAATGGCGTGGCGTAAGGGAAGGTAAACCCTGTGTCTAGGGAAGGGGAAGATGGTGAATCCTGACCAAACCTACTGCTGGTCCCTGGGGTCCCTCACCACCCTAAATAGGTTCCGCACCTATGCCCTGAGCCGGACACCTTACCCTAGGTATCCCTTGTGCTGAACCATACCTAAGGTAGGGGTGGGATGAGCTCTTTGTCAACCCCACTAAACACTAAAGAAGACACAAGGAGGACACAAGGGGGAAAAACAAGAACTACTTATCTAGAGATGACTCAGGTAGAAGTTCAGCAAGCTTCAGATGAGACCAAGCCTCCTCCTTGCAACCAGAGCTAGAATAAACTGAATAATATCACCAGCACCAGTCCTGGGAAGATGAGAGTATTTAAGCACAAAGGAAATACTGATAATCAGCAGCTGGATGAAAAGAGGCCTCTGCTGGGTCCAAAAGAGGAAGAGATGAATCCAGCAGGAAAGCTATCTAGTACAATGAATATAACAGCAAGAACAATAGAAAGTCAGGGAGCACTTTGCACTGCCAAACGATGTGACCTTCTATTGCTGAACACCACATGACCATCTGTCACCCGTGACACCAAGTTTCCATGGCTATTGTCATTACATAGTTAAAGGCAACAACTAAATCTTTATCTCATCTCTAACAGGTGTGTTTTGCATATAAGGGATATTTGGATGACTACTTGATGGTCTCGGTCACCTACAACAACCGTTTTCTAAATACGGAGACCAAAAATTTTACCTGTCAATGGAAATTTAATAAAACCAACACAGAAAGGTAAGACGTCTACAGAAAATGTAATTTTTAAAAATTGCCGAAAAAGTTGCAAAGTTTTGTGATGTACAGTGGTACCTCGCTTAACGAGTAACCCACTTAACGAGAATTTCGCTTAACAAGCAAAGCTTTCTGTAAATTTGTAACCCGCTTTATGAGAAAGCTTTGCTGTACGAGCAAAATCCTCACCTCACACACTTCCGGTTTTGTGCATCCACCGCACTCTGCCCCGCACTTGCAGTCCACACAAACACACACAACAAATGCCTGGAGTCATGCGTTGTCAAGGTCCGCACACGCAGATTATTT
The DNA here is from genome assembly GCF_048569485.1 of Anomaloglossus baeobatrachus. Taxonomy (NCBI): domain Eukaryota; kingdom Metazoa; phylum Chordata; class Amphibia; order Anura; family Aromobatidae; genus Anomaloglossus; species Anomaloglossus baeobatrachus. The sequence continues at coordinate 670,376,793 of NC_134355.1, read as the reverse complement.
CTAATGTGTCGGACTCTGTTCACATTGCAGAGTCCAACAGGGTAACCTGGTCTTTCTTAAGTGCTCACCTTTGCTGGGCGTCGGCTGAATTGTTTCACTGCTCCCATCCGTGCAGGAGTTAATCCTTTTTTGGAGCCGTGTGCAACTCTTCTGAGAGCCAGGTTGCTAATTACCATCCACAGTTGGTCTCTTCCTCTTTTAGGGTGGGGAGTGTAGGAGCAGATTGCCGAAGATAGCTTCAGCTTAGCTCCAGCGATCCCGGTCTCAGTGGTTATTCCATTTATGGTGAACAACAGTTGCTGTTCTGCGTGGTGTGAACGTTCCCCTGTTGTGAGTTTATTCCCTACCTTTTTCTTTATTCCCCTGTACACATATTGTCTCCTCCTTTTGTTCGAGTGTAGTGTGTACGAGGTTTCGTTCTCCTTTGGCTGTGTCTTTTCTGTGGGATTTTATTACTTGGTTTTCGGGCTGCTCCCTGGGTGGGGGAGTAAGATCAGGGCTCGGACAGGAGTCAGGGTCATGCTGGGGGCTCGTACCTGGCTACGATCAAGCTTACCTCCGAGATAAATGACAGTGTAGGGTATCGAGTCTGAGGGCTAGCTTAGGGGCCCCTGTTCTGTCAGTACATACCCCGTGACACTTGGTCATTAGAGGATGTGGATACTTTTGGGGGCATTTTTTAATAATTTAAATGGATGCATTAAATACAATGTTACATTGTTCTGATAAAAAACAAATAAAAGACTAAAAGGTTTCTTATCAGCTGCTCTGTGTTGATTTATGACTAAAGGTGAGAAAATATTTTTCAGGACCCAGTCGAGCGGCCATGTTAGATCTTTCAGCAGCAAGCAATGTTCAAGAAAACAAAAAACTGTAGAAGTCAAATGGTGCAAAACTGTTAATTTAACTGCAAAATATAATTTCTAGCTTAAAATACAAGTATAAAAAAATTGTCCTCGAAGGTGCCCATATCCTTTAACAGATGTCAAGTTCAAATCGGCGGCATACAAAGTGTGCTACATAATCTTAGGTTACTTGGTAGAATTTTAATCACACTTTCTAGCTCTACAATTCCACGCACAATATTAAAATATATGCCCTATACATTACCCGTCAATGTCCATCTTGTCACTGTAACAGTCTTTGCTGTCCTCACTAAAATTATCTACAGCTCTAACGGGAGTCTAACGGCATTCGGCCTAGTTTCCTCGTAAAGTCATAAGTGGAACCAGCTACCGGGGTGTAGCTTAAGTCTGTACAGTTACTGGGACCTTTTAGCCTTTAGCTATCTCAAATACATTGTCCCTCAACTTGGGATCCTGGTCTTTTCAGCTCACATAGTCACTGTGATGGTGGAATATGGGAGTTGTGTATCATGTTGTGTAGGTTCGTATATTAGGCGTGGTTCTCTGTCCATTTTCTGTATTGCTTGTGTGTACATTGTATTGTCTGTCGGTAATCACCCCCTGTAGTGTTTCTGTCCCTAAGTCTGGGGGAGGGGGGCCTGTGAACCATCTAAACTCTCTACTTACCTGAAGAATTGGGCAGTCAGGCTGGGAAGGACAAGAGAGAAGGATTGATCCTCTGAGGGAAAAGCTTCGGCTCCCCAGAGAGACCTGGATACTAATCGCTTACTGGACTATATTGGACTATTTTTATCCTCTGTATGGTGGATTATGTTATGGACCATTTGATTTACTCAGAATAAATGTTCAATGGAATGTTCATCCATCTCTCGCTCTGTTGATTATGTGATATGGGAGAAGGACCCCGTCACAGTCGCGTTCTTCAGTACCTCGGTCCCTTCAGTTCATACGGTTATCCTCTTCAGTAACTCAGTCCCTTCAGCTCACACGTTCGTCCTCTTCGGTAACTCGATCTCTTCAGCTCACACGGTCATCTTCTTTGGTAACTCCTTTCAGCTTTCACACAAAACTGAAAACGTCCAGCTCAATGAACAGATTCTTCTTTATTTTTTTGAATTTTCAAACATGGGACATTACATTATTTTCTAAAAAAAAAAAACCCACTATGATATGATTCTCATCTACACGTTTCAGGTAAAACCTTACTTCAGCTGGCACGGTCATCCTCTTCGGTGACTTTGTCCCTTCAGCTCACACGGTCGTCCTCTTGGGTAAGCTGGTACTTTTAGCTAATACAGTCATTGACTTTGATTGCTTGGTCCCTTTAGCTCACATGGTCATCTTCTTCATTAACTCTGTCCCTTCAGCTCACATGGACATTCTCTTCTGTAACTTGGTTCCTTCAGCTCACATAGTCACCTTTTCAGTAACTTAGCCTTCTCACCTACATACTGAGTCTGTGGACGTTCGGCGTGGCCTGGGAACCCATGTAGGCCGCATACTGCCGCTGACATTAGCTGGCCAGGAACGGATGATTACACACTCACAAGAAGATCAATAGTTCACTTTAAACCACAAGTCTTTACTTTACGGTTCCTTCTCTTTCACCATTTTATGTTACAGATAGTGGGCACAAATCATCCAGCACGTTACAGTTTTACTCAGCAGTAACAGACACAGTTCATCTTCCTTCTGGTTTGCGTCCAATCTAACTCGGTTGGTGAGTACCAGTGCATCCAACTCTAGCATTTCAGTAGACACCATGACAGTCACCTTCCTTGTATGCAGTCCACTTCCAGTCTCCTTAGGTGTCCCATACTTGATTTGAGTAAAGCCTTGCGGTCCCAGATGTCTAGCGGGAAACCACTCGGTTGGTGGACTATATTCACATGCCAGTAGAAGTTATCCCGGTACCTTGACATAAAAGAGGCCTTGTTGCTAGGGTTCGGCTCCTGTCGTCTGGGGCCACTCAGTTCGAGGATCAGTCTCTTACAACGCTGTTCACACTATTTCACCTTTGTCTCCTGTTCTCTTTTGCCACAAACCACACACTGTTGATCGATGGACTACACGTCTGTCACGTTCGCTCACTAGGCTTTCATTGACTTTCTAGAATGAACTGTCATTTTACTTCTCATTTGATCCCTCCCAGGGTGGGCTATTCACAACACTTAAGGTCCTGTTACACGCAACGATATCGATAACGAGATATCGCTGGGGTCACGGAATTCGTGACGCACATCCGGCGTCGTTAGCGATGTCGTTGCGTGTGACACCTACGAGCATCTGCTATTGATCAGAAATACTCACCAAATCGTTGATCGTTTGATGTCGTTCATTTCCCAAATATCGTTTCTCGTTCTAGACGCAGGTTGTTTGTCGTTCCTGAGGCAGCACAGATCACTACGTGTGACACCCCGGGAACAACGAACAACAGCGTTCCTGCGTCCTCCGGCAATGAGGTGGGCGTGTCGTTAATTCGGCTGCTCTCCGCCCCTCCGCTTCTATTGGTGGGCCGCTGTGTGACGTCGCTGTGATGCCGCACAAACCTCCCCCTTAAAAAAGAGGTTGTTCGCCAGCCACAGCGACGTCGTTAGGAAGGTAAGTACGTGTGACACGTACCAGTGATATTGTTCGCCACGGGCAGCGATATGCCCATGACGCACAAACGACGGGGGCGGGTGCGATCACAGCGTGTAAAGCGGCCTTTAAGTACTAGTCCAGCAACTTCTTTACTAATCATCCTAATATAAATAATGTATATTACATTACACTTTATACATTATCACAATATAAAACAACTCACATGACACAATATTTACAAAAGACGCAAGACATTTTTCACACTATACAATATAACAATACATTGACATGATTGGTGTCTTCTGGGGTAGAAACGCGAACGCCATAGTCCACCACTCTTACCGGACAATGATGCTCACTCTGCTGTGGCGTCAAGGGGTTTTATATTTTCAAACTGCGTCACAGATGGTCACATGCTCTAACCCCCTCTTGACTCTGTTTCCCTCTCCTCCTCATCTTAGTTCCTGTTCAAATTTAGGAGTTCCTATTTTTCAAACTTTGTCCACCAAATGGCGATGTTCACTCATACAGACTTCACTTGTGCATTTTCTGTTGTGGGAATCATCCACTTCCTTAAATTCCTCCTCTCCTTAAACTCGCCAGTCCTTGAGTGAGAAAAGTCACTTCGACCCTAAATACTCTTCAGGGCTGGCCCCAGTGTTGCCATGATTTGAGCGCACTCATGTGTTTCTTGCATTATAAACTGCCAGATGAAGTTGTCTTCTGCATAACTTGTGGGTGGACCACCATCACTAGCATGTTCTGTTCTGCAAGGCCCCTGATCATCTATCCCTTCTGAAGCACCGGGGCCATCCGCCATTCTTTCTTTTTGCTCAGCCCTTGGCTCATCATCCAAGCTGCATTAGGATGGTAGTGCTACTTCTGTTGGCGCAGCAGGTACTACCCACCCCTCATCGTTGTTAATTGCAGGTACCTAACTCACAGACCTAGTTTGTTCTCTCAAGGGTTCATCAACTCTCTCATCGTCTGACACAAAGGGCTAAAGCATATTGCGGTGTAGCACTTTTCTAGGTGCTTCATCTTCCTCTTCATATTGGACTTCGTACAAAGAGTTCACACTTTTCGTCAACTGATGAAGAGCTGCCTCCCATCTGTAGCTCAGTTTGCCTTTAGGTCATTTCTCTTGCTCCATGTGTAACGCCCCTGCAACTGGGTCGTTACAGGGTATTAAATGTTACCCCATTTTGTCCCGGGCAGGAGGAGTGAAGTCCACACTCACATCACACTGGCAGGAAGGATTTAATAGGTTTTGCAGCATGTAGTTGTGAGCCTCATGACTCATCCTGTATCCTTAATGAGCAGGTGGCTGCACACGGGCAGGTTTCCATAACAACCCAAGGGGAAGGGGCCTGAATAGGAGTGAGTTTAGTGCAGAACATACAGAAAGTTTAGCAGAACGTCAGAGGCTGCAGGAGAGTGCAGATCTCCACAGAACAGCTCCCTGCTGAGGAGATGCCACGAGACCAGGGCTGATAACATCTGAGGAAGGGAATGGAGCTGAGGACTGGGGATCTTTGGAGAGTGTTGTACACGGTGGCAGTTGGTGTTACGCTACCAGGGAAGCGAGTGACAGTGAGGCGGAGAGTTCCCAAGATGCTCCATGCCACGGGGACGGCATTAACGCACCGAGAGGGACCCCAGATCACTCCACCGTACCCTTCCTCCTACATGCCTGGGACTGACCAGAGGTTACAGGCGACGAGGACCAGCACCCGGGTGCGATGTGGAACGGACTTTAAATAGAGAAAAACTGGAACCCGCACTCCGTGACTGGTGTGAGTAATGCCGCCGCCCTGTGCCCCCAGTGTCCCTGAGGACTGTTGCCCTGGGTCGCATTAACCTCTCGGGGTTCCCCCGTTCCACCCGTGGGGAGCGATTCCATCCGGCTGTCCGTAACACTTGCCCCGGAGAGAGACTGTGCAGCGAGGGCTGAACACCTGGCCGCATACCACGGGTGGCGCTGCTAGCACCCCGTCCCCGTCCCGTACTGTTTCCTGGGGGAGAGGGCCGATACCGCAGTGGCCGCTGTGACTGATGGTGTACTCCCCAGGAACCCCATCACCCTCCTTCGATCCCCACCTTGTAACACCGGACTGACTTTGGGACTTTCCTTTTATTGAAAACCGCCGGGGTCATGGAAGCCGGGTCGGGCCACTCACAGCCTGACCCCGAATACCACCGGCTCGGTGACCGTGCGAGCCCTGCAAGCCCCGGCGCGGGTGTTTCACATGTCTATAGCAGTGTTTCCTGGAGTCTCTTATGTGCACAGTGTCTTATGTCCTGGAATCTCTTTTCCACTAGTTGCCTAAATTTCTGTAGTCTATATTGGTGCTCCTGCATCCAATAGGAAGAATTCATCTTTGTACAGTCTTCATCAGAATCGCGTTCAGCTCAGTAACTTTGCGACCATTACGACCAAATAGCAGCATATTGGGGGTGCAACCAGTTGTGGCATGTACCCATTTATTATACACCAACACCAGTTCCGGTACAAATTCATGCCATTTCTTCTGTCAGTCATCTTCTATAGTCCTCAGAATCTTCTGTGATAACGTTCTGTTGAAACCTTCACAGGACACATTTCCCTGAGAGTGACAGGGATTCTTTTCTGCACTACTCTATGCCGTACAGTCGGTGCAATTCTTCCATGACTGTCACTTGAAAACAGGCTCATTGATCAGAGTGAATCCTATTCGGGCATCCGTATACCTGACTGAAGTCACAGCAGATAGCACAGGCCACTGACTAGGCCGTTTGATCCCTGGTAGGGGTTACGACTGCAAACTTTGTGAAATAATTCGTCATCACTAGGCAGTACTCTCAACCATTGTTGGAGGGACCATTTTTGGAGGACCCAATCATGAGATAGTCCGCCAGCAAAACGCCCAATGGCTCAGATGCCTGTATCACCTGCATGGGGTCTTTCTGCTCTCATTGACGGCAATTGCAACAAACATCTTCCACCACTCTATGTAGCTGTGGCCAATACACAAACTGTTGTAGCCTTTGAAAGGTCCTCTCTGTTCCAAAATGGGCACCCCTCTCATGGGTTTGCTAGACTGGGTATCATCCCTTCCGGAATCACCACTTACTGCGTGGTCCTAAATTCCTTGCTAACTCATTTTTGTATAACAGTTCATTCTTCATACAGAGCCATTCCCATTGTCCAAATGTCTGCAAGGCTGTAATAGACAAGTTCGTTGACTCTTTGTAACCAGATTTCTAACCTAAGGTCACCCACTTCCACAAACAACTCTGGATAAGCCAGCAGTAGTTGTACCTATTCATCTTGTGGGTGCCCCAGCACTAGATTCCGTCAGCATTCTTTCATCAACTCATGAGAAGCCACAAGGGCTGTGGCAAACCATCAGAAATCTGGCATCTTATCTCCCTCCAACCCTTCGTCCATATTTTGAACCGATCATTCATGGGTTACCCTTTAGAGCACCATCAGTGTGGGTATTTTCAGCTTTTGCCTCATTGGCTATCCGATACTGGTATTTTGGTCTCGCAACCACTGCTGTCCTGAAGTTCCCAGTTTTGCATTCTACAGATGAGCTAGCGGGTCTACACACGAACATTAGACCCCCCCGACATATATTCTGCTAATTTCTCAGTCATAGCCCATACCTGGGCCAGGAGCTCAAGTTTGAATGAGCTATAGCTCTCAGGATTTCTCTTTGTGTCCCATAGGGATTGGTTGGCATAGGTGATTAGTCACTCTTGTCCATCTTGAATTTGTGTAAGGACTGCCCCCAAGCCATAAAGACTTCCATCTGTGTATAACACGAATGGTTGTGAAAAGTCTGCATAGGCCAAGATGGGGGCAATCGTAAGGGCGAGCATCAAGAGTTCCAATACTTGGAAGGCCTCTTCCTGTCATGGCCCCCACTGTAGTCGACTGATTCTTGAGGCTTCCCTCACAACAACTCGGTTCCTGGGGCTACAGCCTGAATGAAGACCTTTAGGAATTTACTATAATAGCCAGACAAACCCAGCAATGATTTTTACTTTCCTAGAGTAGTTAGAGTAAACAACTTATGCACGGTAGCTACCTATTCATTTGTGGGATATACGTACACCATCACTGGTGACCGTGTGCCCCATTTGGAATAAAGGCTCTCCAACTGGAGCACATGAGGTGTCAGAGTCTGTAGGTCGTGAAGATCGCATACAGTGGGTGGTCTACGGCAGCAAAAGAAAGAAAGGAGACTCGACATGAGAACTGTGAGTGTTGATTGAAATACGAAGTGACAGCGCTGAAACGCGAGAACAAACTTCATAAATATAAACCAACCAAAATCTTTATGAAGTTTGATAAATATGTAATACTCTTTTGACCATTGGGGGTACCGTATTGACACATACTAATATCAGTTACCCATCTATTTGGGTATATACGATTATTCCACCTGCTCCGGTTGATCACTAATGGTCAAAAGTCAGCCTTTGTGAAAACACAAGCTATATGCTCTGACAAAGGACACCTCGTCTGAAACGCGTTGCATTATAATTGCTGATTTTACCCCTGCATCATTGTCCTGTTACCTTGGATTTTAAGCTTTTGGAATATAGAAAAAAATATTTGTTTATGCACATGGAAGCTGGATTCTTCTTGTTCTAGTTCCTGCATCTGCAACACTGTCATGCTTTAAGTGGGGATTTGTTCCTATACAGTTGAGCTGGTTTCCTCCTCCTGTTTTATTCTCTATTGGCCAAGCCCCTCAACCGTCAAGGTAACAGGTTAATCCTAACTGCTGTGTGAACAGAATTGGCTTACTATAGTGAGTTGTCCCCAAGCATGTAGTGTCTACTCTGACCCTGGTGATAGGAGACTAGATGTGAAGCCACTGCAAGAGATAGTGCCTGGCATAAGTCATACTGTAGCGTTGGGCTGGATTGTGCTGGAAATCATAGGACCAGTAAGATCTGAAACAACCCAATGGGGACTGAGAATGTGTCTGAATATGCGTTGTACAATTGTAACGTCCTAGAAGAAGTGTAAAATTATTGCTGAGAATGAATAGTTGAGTAAATTACCTTTGCTTGAAACTGTTGGTCTCCTTGAGGTATCGAGTTGCCGTCCGATCCTGGCCAGCCAACATCGGTGGAAGTATGCGGCCTGCATGGGTGCACAGCCCACATGACACATCTACACACCTAGCCTGGTCCAGCTCTCATGTAGCATGCCGAGAGGTCCTTGCCTACGATTATTGCCCTGCGCCACTCTACATAGTCAACTGGGACTCCATATCCAGGAGGCAGCAAATCCTCTCTCTGTTCAGTTTAGCCCACATAGTAAGACTTTCGGAGATAGCATCCTTTGAGCTTTTAGTCTCTCTTGTATTGGGACCTGCCCCCACAGTGTGCTCCCTCACTGTGGTGCATTTTAGTTTTTGGCCCATTGCAGATCGGGCAACTGGTGGATATATGGCCCAGAATTGAATTCTGCAACTTTCTTGGGGGCGTCAAGGTTCGGCTTGGTGATCATTAGGCGGAGGATACACTTTACTTGGTAGTTGTCTTTATCCAAGTACTGAGTCCACTGATAGAAGAGCTGCTGGGGCTTTCTTTATACTTGACAGTTACCCTTTCGAATCTCTCTCATATCCTTGTGCAATTCACCAGCCCACTCTGGTTAGTAAGAGAATCCCCTGAGGATGTTGCATTGTGGCTCTGGGCCAAGCTGGCCACGGTTGGAGCTTCTTGTTCCTGTACTCTTGCTTCTGCTCCAAGCTTAAGGAAACTCATATTAGGGTTGTAGAGCAGATGTTCTTCATGGCCTGGCTCAGAAAGGTATCTCTTAGGCCTGCAACTAACTGACCGCTTAACACTTCATCTTTCGGGCCTAACCCCCTTGCTTGTCTTCAGTTTTTTCAGTAAGGTGAGCCATCGCGTTCTGCAATGCATTCAAATATTGGGTCACCATCTTGCATTACTTCTGGAATTGACGAAGATGGCGCATGCGCAAATTACCTAAGTCAGTCATGTTGTCATGCATGTCCTGTAGGATTTTCACCACCTGATCTACTGTGTTACGGTCCCTTGAACTTCTAATAATGAATGTCTGTTGGGCCTCTCCCATCCATCGTCAACAGTGCTAGCTCTGCCGATAGAGCAGGCGTCATCGGGTGCAGCAGTAACATGCTCCTCAAAGATTTAGCCCAGTCCCTCTGTGGTATGTTGTCAGTCACCTGTAAACTTTGGTATACAGATGACCCCAGCTCCCAGGGGAAGATTTCCCTCTGTTGACTGACCAGTGCTTTTTTTGCGGCGGTACGTGCTGGTACGGCGTACCAGAAAATCTGAAGAGCGCTGAGGGCCAGCACCTCTGGCTCTGTCCACATGGCTAATTTGTAAACTATACAAATTAGCCATGTGTGGAGCGGAGGCAGAAGCAGAGCGGCTACTGGAGCTGCAGGACCTGCGATGATGTCACGTACATGTGACTCGGGTAGGTGGAGCCATGGAGTTTTGCCCAGCGGGAAAGAAGCTGGAGAAGATGGAGGAGTGCAGGGTATGTGAGAGAGGGGTGCAGAGGGCGGCAGGCTGTGCAGGGGGGAGAAGGATGCAGGAGGGATAGAGTGAGATCAGGGGATTGGAGAATTGAGAGATGAGGGGGATGGAGGATGGAGAGATCAGGGGGATGGAGGATGGAGAGACCAGGGGGATGGAGAATGGAGGGTTGCACCGTCCATTGCACAAGTTGAGCAGTTTGCTCAGGCGGCACTATATTCAGGGGGGCAGCAATGCGGCCGGGGGGCGTAGCTGTATGGGGACTGCCGTTTTCCGCCGCCCAGTGCCTCAACAGGTAAACCGTGCATAGGATCTCCCGGCCGCCCGAAAGCACCCCATCCCTGCTCCTCAATCTCGGCCGCCAGCGCCTGACAGAACCCCCCCTCTCCTCGCCTCAGAGATGCGTACTGGCAAATCTTTTTTTACAAAAATAGCGCTGTGACTGACTATTCAGCCAGTTTTGAGCCCCAGTACTGCACCCTGCCCACTATGCCAAGTATAATCAGGTAAAAGTATACAGCAGTATAGAAATTGCACAATCAATGATAGCAGTGGATAAAGATGATTTTGAGTTCCTATTCTTCAAACTTTGCCCTGCGGATAAAGATGTTCGTCCACACAGACTTTATTTGTGCAGTTTCTGATGTGGGAATCATCTACCTCTTTACATCAGTGCACATGGGCAACTATTCTTATGGACTGCTGGTTCATGTTATGGACCATAGTAGAGCATGCAAAGGAAGGCAGCTTCAGCACCCTTCTGCAATACGGACAAGCACATAGGATCACACAAGCAGCCAGATGTCTAAATTTAGGATGTGAATTACCTCTTTTTTTTAATGCAGCTGTCAGAAACCGCTGTTCCATCCCTTTTTAATAAAAAATAATATTTCTTTACAGATGGAATTATGTGTGTGTCAATCTCTGGATGTGTCTTCAAGATTCAATGGAAGAAATCCAAAGAAAATCATCCGTATATGTGGATCAGATTATACTGATGCAGACAGAAAATGGAAAGCAGCAGGGGTATTTTATTGATGAAATCATTATCGCAAATAAAAACATAACAGGTACTGGTTTCATCCTCCTATCCTTAGGGAACTTAGTAACATTCATTTTCCTATCCGTAGGGAGCTTAGTAATATTCATCCTCTTATCCTTAGTGAGCTTAGTAACATTCATTTTCCTATCCTTAGGGAGCTTAGTAATATTCATCCTCTTATCCTTAGGGAGCTTAGTAATATTCATCCTCCTATCTTTAGGGAGCTTAGTAATATTCCTTCTCCTATCCATAGGGAGCTTAGTAATAATCATCCTCCTATCCTTAGGGAGCTTAATAATATTCATCCTCTTATCCTTAGGGAGCTTAGTAATATTCATCCTTCTATCCTTAGGGAGCTTAGTAATATTCCTCCTCCTATCCATAGGGAGCTTAATAATAATAATCATCCTCCTATCCTTAGGGGGCTTAGTAATATTTATCCTCTTATCCTTAAAGAGCTTAGTAATATTCATCTTCCTGTACTTAGGGAGGTTAGTAATATTCTTCTATCCTTAGGGAGCTTAATAATATTCATAATCCTATACTTAGGATATTTAATTTAAATGGACATCATAATTGAGTAAAATGTACTGTAAATAATAATATAATTAGATATATCAATGCTGTGTTTATTTTGTGTAGATTACAGGTTTTCATTCGTCATCAAGTAGATTTACATGACTGTAAAATATATCCAATTGCAAGTTCATATATACAATTTTTTTTTATTTAGTTCAACGTGTGGATCCTAAACAAGCGCTGCCGGGGGGTCATCAACTCATTAGCACAACTATTACTGGAAGTTACCCATCCTATAATCTCACCGCCTTGGTGGCCAATTGCGGCATCAATCTTCCACTTATAGAATTATGGTAATTTAAATGATCATTTTTTATTTAAAGTTATGATTGATATTTTACATCATGGTAGTAAAAGACATCTTCTGTTAATTCAGTGGGGCTTCAACTGAATCCATTGGAGATAATCATCATGTGCAGAAGCTAAGTACAGGAGGAGAAGATATAAGCCTAGCAGTTACAAGGTCGCAAGCAGCAAGTCCACCAATTGGCGGCACATTTTCTATCAATTTATCTGGCACTCTAATATCAGGTAGGAATCAACACACCCAAAGAATCAGTGTGAACAGGACACACTGAGACTACAAGGTTTATTTGCCCCATTGAATAGTTCCCCAAATTTCCCTTAAGCGGGGGCACATTTTCATCAGATTAGGGTCTGTTTAGATCATCTTGCCCCATTTGGTCTTTAATTCTTTTCTTTGACATCTTGCTCATAGGGTACGTCAACTTTTTTAGTAGTCTGCGTCTTATAATATAACCATAATAATGGTATAATAACTAGAAAAAACAAGTGTAAAACTTCAGAGTATAGTTGGCCATTACATATATACATCAGGCCCGCAAATTACCCACTCCCGACCCGGGGAGGTTGTGACGAAAAATAACAATACAGAACTCTTTCGAGGCTCTTTAATTGGAATGAGTACACTTTAAATCCTATAACAAGGATCTATTGGAGGGCAAGTCTGGTGCCAGCAGCCGCAGTAATTCCAGTTCCTGTAGCGTACACTAAAGCTGCTTCAGTTAAAAAGCTCGTAGTTGGATCTTGGGATTGAACTGGCGGTCAGCCGCTAGGTGTGCTACCGCCCAGTCCCAGCCCCTTTGCCTTGGGGTGCCTCCTCGATGCTCTTAACTGAGTGTCCCGGGGGCCCAAAACATTTACTTTGAAAAATTAGAGAGTTCAAACAGGCAACCACGCCTGAATACTCCAGCTAGGAAAAATGGAATAGGACTCCGGTTCTATTTTGTTGGTTGTCGGAATTGGGGCTATGATTAAGAAGGACGGCTGAGGGCATCCATATTGCGCCGCTAGAGGTGAAATTCTTAGACCAACGCAAGACGAACCAAAGCAAAAGCATTTGCCAAGAATGTTTTGATTAATCAAGAACGAAAGTCGGAAGTTTGAATACGATCAGATACTGTCTTAGTTTCGACTATAAATGATGCCAAATGGCAAATCGGTGGCATTATTCCTATGACCCGACAAGCAGCGTCTGGGAAATCAAAGTCTTTGGATTCTGGAGGGAGTATGGTTGCAAAGCTGAAACTTAACGTTGGTCATTACCACCATGCCACTGTGTTGGTTTTTACTGGTGTCATTTTATCCATTGAATTAGAGGGAAAGGGTCTGAAAGGTGCTAGAGAATTGGTTAGGAAAAGATTGGTTGGGGAGGAATTAGGGAGAAGTATGGATTGGATATGGAGGGTGTTGGACAATTGGTTATTGAAAGACAGGTTGGGAAAAACAGAAAACTTTGGGGAGGTAGGGTATCGGACACGGAAGGAGAGGAAGTATTGATAGGTTTCCGTTAGGAGAAAAAAGAGGAAGGACATGATTACCAAAAGTGGTCGAAACCTTGATACAGCCCATCCACCCTTGGTAGTGTGGACGTTTTTTCCCATGCCCTACTCATGTCACCTTGAGGAGAAGTGGTTTTACATGACAATTATTGAAATGGTTTGAAGCCAAAGCAGGTACATTTGGGAGAATGGTTGGACGTTTCCTCCTGGAAAAAAATAGAAATAGAAAATTGGGGGGTAAAGAATAATATGTCATATGAAATCTTAATGATCTCAATAGATGGTAAGGTGGAGGATAAAAAACCATAAGTGGCAAGCCTCATACTGAACCTCAAAGGATATATAGACTCTATCCAGGATCTCGAAGACCCTTAGAGCTGCTCAAGACCACCATAATGAACCACAAAGACCCTTAGAGCTGTTCATGACCACCATGGTGAACCAAAAAAACCCTTTGGGCTGCTCATGACCACCATGATGAACCACAAAGACCATTAGAGCTGTTCATGACCACCATGATGAACCACAAAGACCCTTAGAGCTTCTTATGAGCACCATGATGAACTACAAGGACCCTTAGAGCTGCTCATGACAACCATAATGAACCACAGAGACCCTTAGAGCTGCTCATGAGCACCATGGTGAACCGAAAGACCCTTAGAGCTGCTCATGACCACCATGATGAACCACAAAGACCGTTAGAGCTGCTCATGACCACCATGATGAACCACAAAGACCCTTAGAGCTGCTCATGACCACCATGATGAACCACAAAGACCCTTAGAGCTGCTCATGACCACCATGATGAACCACAAAGACCCTTTGAGCTGCTCATGACCACCATGATGAAACGCTCTTACATTAATATACCAGTTGAATTGAATTGTCAGTTAATGTCCTACAGATCACAGATTATGGTTTTACAGGGATTCCAGTCAACATCTCTCCCAGTGATCTCAGAGAATTACTTATCCATCATACCGATGACATCACTCGTCTTTACATCGACGTTGACGACTTCACCATTACCAAAGACGTCGACACTTGTCACAAGATCATTTGGACATTGACATGGAAAAATATGACTGGGGATCTTCCAAATTTCCTTCAGGTATATTTTTTACAAACATATATTAGGTATTTTTTCCATGTCATTAAAGTGGTATCCCATCTCCAAGAGCCCATCTCAATATATAGTAGATATAATATTAGCAAATACCTCCAATTAGAAATATAGTATAGTTTTCCTGATACAGCCATGTCTCCTACCTCATGTGCAGAGCATTGGAGCTCAGGTATCCATGGTTATGACCACTCATAGTGACAGTTATTTAGTGGCTCATGGTCGTAACCATGGATGCTAAGCTGCAATGGGCATTCAGTAATTAACTATCAGGCCTGGAGATCATGACACCAGAGGCCTTATCAGCACCCGGCAAAGTCCACAATCACGGAGTATATGAACTATTAAAAATGTTCTGAGTATAGATTTCTATGACAAGGTTCTGAAATTTCTGCCATTATTGGTGTAAGACAATACTAACATGCTCTCTGTCCTCTTACACAGGTCTGCGCTGAGAATCTGACAGGCCTGGAACCTTCTATTGTAGCGCGAGTTGTCTACGATGGCGGGGTGCTTATATGGCCAATATTCGGGGACATGCTCGCTACCTCCCACCCCCGGCCTCAGGTCTGTAACAACCATCCAGTAACTTTATTAATGACAGAAAGTCTTCACTGCTGCTGGTTAGAGCTTTTTTTAATGATGGCTCTCTGCAATATCTTCTCTCCACAGGTCATTGTTGGTGTGAATGATATCCCGGCCCAATGCTCAGGATACTGCGCTTTCCAGAGTCTTCTGAATGCAACTCCTGTAGTGACTGACATTCAATATACCGCAGGTATCCAGAATGCAAATAGTCCCTTCTTTTCCTATGAGAACAGACACATAAGTATTATCTCACTGCACATTTCTAGACAAGAATATAGCTACTATAATACTGCTCCTATGTTCAAGAATATAACTACTATAATACTGCCCCCTATGTACAAGAATATAACTACTATAATACTGCTCCTATGTACAAGAATATAACTGCTATAATACTGCCTCTATGTACAAGAATATAACTGCTATAATACTGCCCCTATGTACAAGAATATAACTACTATAATACTGCCCCCCATGTACAAGAATATAACTACTATAATACTGCCCCTATGTACAAGAATATAACTACTATAATACTGCTCCTATGTACAAGAATATAACTACTATAATACTGCCTCTATGTACAAGAATATAACTACTATAATACTGCCCCTATGTACAAGAATATAACTACTATAATACTGCCCCTATGTACAAGAATATAACTACTATAATACTGCCTCTATGTACAAGAATATAACTGCTATAATACTGCCCCTATGTACAAGAATATAACTACTATAATACTGCCCCCCATGTACAAGAATATAACTACTATAATACTGCCCCTATGTACAAGAATATAACTGCTATAATACTGCCCCTATGTACAAGAATATAACTACTATAATACTGCCTCTATGTACAAGAATATAACTGCTATAATACTGCTCCTATGTACAAGAATATAACTACTATAATACTGCCCCTATGTACAAGAATATAACTGCTATAATACTGCCCCTATGTACAAGAATATAACTACTATAATACTGCCCCTATGTACAAGAATATAACTGCTATAATACTGCCCCTATGTACAAGAATATAACTACTATAATACTGCCCCCCATGTACAAGAATATAACTACTATAATACTGCCCCTATGTACAAGAATATAACTGCTATAATACTGCCCCTATGTACAAGAATATAACTACTATAATACTGCCCCTATGTACAAGAATATAACTGCTATAATACTGCCCCTATGTACAAGAATATAACTACTATAATACTGCCTCTATGTACAAGAATATAACTGCTATAATACTGCCCCTATGTACAAGAATATAACTACTATAATACTGCCCCCCATGTACAAGAATATAACTACTATAATACTGCCCCTATGTACAAGAATATAACTACTATAATACTGCCCCTATGTACAAGAATATAACTACTATAATACTGCCCCCCATGTACAAGAATATAACTACTATAATACTGCCCCTATGTACAAGAATATAACTACTATAATACTGCCCCTATGTACAAGAATATAACTACTATAATACTGCCCCCCATGTACAAGAATATAACTACTATAATACTGCCCCTATGTACAAGAATATAACTACTATAATACTGCCCCTATGCACAGGAATATAACTACTATAATACTGCCCCTATGTACAAGAATATAACTACTATAATACTGCTCCTATGTACAGGAATATAACTACTATAATACTGCTCCTATGTACAAGAATATAACTACTATAATACTGCCCCCTATGTGCAAGAATATAACTACTATAATACTGCTCCTATGTACAAGAATATAATACTGCTCCTATGTACAGGAATATAACTACTATAAGGCTATGTGCGCACTAGGCGTTTTTGCCGCGTTTTTAGCGGCGTTTTTTACCGCGTTTTTGTGCTGAAAACGCAGTGACATTGCTTCCCCAGCAATGTCAATGGGTTTTCAGAAGTGCTGTCCTCACACAGCGTTTTTTTTTTAGCTGCGTTTTTGTGGTGACCACAAAAACGCAGCATGTCAATTATTTCTGCGTTTTCCACTGCGTTTTTCACTCATTGAATTCAATGAGATGTTAAAAACGCAATGAATAACGCATATAGCCGCGTTTCTATGACTAAAAACGCAGCTATAAACGCAAGGGGTGGGTACTACAGTGACGTGTACAGGAAGAGGATTCCTTCTGTTGGTAAACACAGAAGCATGAATCCTCCCGGTACCGTCACCGCTGCCTCCACCTCCCGTCCTGTGCACGTCAGCTCCGTGCGGCGCCATGTCTGGGCGGGAGGTGGAGGCAGCGGCGAAAACCAAAGTGAACAGTAGAAAAAAAAAAATGTCATATACTCACCTGTCCGCAGGGTCCCGGTGCCATGCCCGCTCCCAGCTCCTCCCGGTCCCGCCGCTCTGGCTGTGTGCAGTCTCCCCGGGGCAGGACCTTGCTTGCAGGACCTGGCGCTGATCACCTGATGCAGTCACCTGACGCATCAGCTGATCGCGGTGTCGCCGGCTTTTTCGCGCCCGGCCGGCTATCAGCTGCTCCTGCCGTCAGGGGACTTCATCAGCTGATTACCGGCAGCTCCGGCAGCGATCGTATAGGATCAGACTCCTGTCCAATCGATCGCTCCAGGAGCTGCCGGTCATCAGCACAGCACATAAGTGAGTATTATTATTTTTTTTTTTTTCTACTGACACATCATCTGATCGCTTTGCCTTCCAGCAAACCGATCAGATGATATTGGATCCGGATTGGACGGCGCGGGACCCTGGCCCAGGATTACTGCGGAGGGGGGTTTATTTCAATAAAGATGGAGTCACTAATTGTGTTGTGTTTTATTTCTAATAAAAATATTTTTCTCTGTGTTGTGTTTTTTTTTATCATTACTAGAAATTCATGGTGGCCATGTCTAATATTGGCGTGACACCATGAATTTCGGGCTTAGGGCCAGCTATACAGCTAGCCCTAACCCCATTATTACCCAGCTCGCCACCCGGCTTCAGGGCAGCTAGAAGAGTTGGATACAGCGCCAGAAGATGGCGCTTCTATGAAAGCGCCATTTTCTGGGGTGGCTGCGGACTGCAATTCGCAGTGGGGGTGCCCAGAAAGCATGGGCACCCTGCACTGTGGATTCCAATCCCCAGCTGCCTAGTTGTACCCGGCTGGACTCAAAAATTAGGCGAAGCCCACGTCATTTTTTTTTTAATTATTTCATGAAATAATTAAAAAAAAAGGGCTTCTCTATATTTTTGGTTCCCAGCCGGGTACAAATAGGCAGCTGGGGGTTGGGGGCAGCCCGTACCTGCCTGCTGTACCCGGCTAGCATACAAAAATATGGCGAAGCCCACGTCATTTTTTTTTTCTTTTTGGGCAAAAAACTGCATACAGTCCTGGATGGAGGATGCTGAGACTTGTAGTTCTGCAGCTGCTGTCTGCTCTCCTCCATACACTAGTGAATGGAGGATGCTGAGACTTGTAGTTCTGCAGCTGCTGTCTGCTCTCCTGCATACACTAGTTCTGCAGCTGTCTGCTCTCCTGCATACAATGAACATTTTGAAGAAGGAAATGACATCAGACCTTTTTTTTTTTTTTTTTTTCATCAACAATCTTTAATGGCATTGTGCACTGATTAAAAACGCAGTGAGCAAAAACGCAGCAAAAAACGCACCAAATCGCGGCAAAAACGCATGCGTTTTTGCCGCGTTTTTTAGACAAAAACGCACATAAAAACGCAGCGTGAAAAAAACGCCTAGTGCGCACATAGCCTAATACTGCTCCTATGTACAAGAATATAACTACTATAATACTGCCCCTATGTACAAGAATATAACTACTATAATACTGCTCCCTATGTACAAGAATATAACTACTATAATACTGCCCCTATGTACAAGAATATAACTACTATAATACTGCTCCTATATACAAGACTATAACTACTATAATACTTCCTCTATGTACAAGAATATAACCACTATAATACTGCTCCCATGTTCAAGAATATAACTATTATAATACTGCCCCTATGTACAAGAATATAACTACTATAATACTGCCCCCTATGTACAAGAATATAACTACTATAATACTGCCCCCTATGTGCAAGAATATAACTACTATAATACTGTCCCCTATGTACAAGAATATAAATGCTATACTGCCCCTATGTACAAGAATATAACTACTATAATACTAACCCTATGTACAAGAATATAACTACTATAATACTGCCCCTATGTACAAGAATATAACTACTATAATACTGCTCCTATATACAAGAATATAACTACTATAATACTGCCCCTATATACAAGAATATAACTACTATAATACTGCCCCTATATACAAGAATATAACTACTATAATACTGCCCCCTATGTACAAGAATATAACTACTTTAATACTGCCCTCTATGTACAAGATTTTAACTGCTATAATAATATAATACAATCATGTCTCATGTGTGCTCTTTGTTTCTTGTACAGGTGTCAGTTGTGACTTTAGTGTTAATATTTTGGGATCTGGATTTCATGGACGCTCTCTGGAATTGGATATAAAGATTAATCAGACGCATTGTCGTGTTACCGAGGCTAATACATCCAGTATAATATGCTGCATTGAGGCTCCTCTGCCACTAGGGGAGCACCAAGTCTTTGTTCAAGTGAAACCTCAAGGTTTTGCTATTAATGGACACGGGAGTAACGTTATTTTGCATGTTGCTCCGAAACTTTTTGCTGTTTTTCCATCAGTCATTCCACAAACTGGTGAGCTAAGAATTTTTTTAACATTATTTATTTTATTCTGTGTTCTGACATCTATTGTCTAATTTATAGAATTCGTATTTTGAGAAAACTATGTAAATGATTGCAGCTATTATTTCTACCACTGGGTGGTGCTGTAGAGCATTGTCCTACACTTGCTTCATATGGACAGCACTCCGTGTGGTCAGGAATGGTATAGCAGTGGGAACTTTTATAAAAAAATTTTTTTCAGATTTATTGTTTTTTTTTAGCTTTTTCTACCTACAGTTATTTTATTATTTAGGAGGTCAACTGGTGACGTTGAATGGGGTCCGTTTGGATGGTGCAACAGCTGTAGCTTTTGGGTCTTATCTGTGTCCAATTCTTACAAGTAATTCCACTACAATCGGTTGTAGAGCGCCTCCGCTGGTAAGTGCATGAAGAAGAATACTAGTCATTACCCAAGTATTATTAGATTATTTTACCTTCATACCATTACCAATCTCATTTATTAATGAGGATTGTTTCTTACCAGCGTGACAATGTGTCCAAGAAGAACGTCAGTATCAATATTGATCGGCGATGGATCTCTTTTCCAGACTGTATCTTGTACGATTCTTCCTTAAATCCAGTTATTCTATCCATTAGTCCAAACACAAGCAGCACAGCAGGTAATAGAAATAATTATTAAATTGTGTCTCATTAATATGCATGATCTCATTAGTATTCATAAGTCAATTTGCATAGATTGTTAAATAAGCAAAGTCGCTGCCCTGATTAATTTGCTAAAAAAAACAAAAAAAAAACTAGTATAACATATTCAAAACTGGATGCAAATGGATGAGTTTCCTTACCTTGCCTTGTAATTGTTAGTAATTATCAGCACATTTCCCCCATGCCAAAAAAGTGTCACTCTAATCCTGTATTTAGTATTAGCATATGGTTACCATTCAGCTGCAATATCAGACACGTCCTGTAGACAAGAATGGCACTATTTTTGAGGATATTTTTGTAATCATGGACAATTCCTTTAAATCAGATGATTGTCACAGGGTATGTACTGACGGAACAGGGGCCCCTAAGCTGGTCCCCAGACTCGAGACCCTGCGCTGTCCCTTACCTTTGAGGTAGACTTGATGGTAGCCAGGTCTGAGCCCCCAGCGTGACCCTGTCTCCTGTCCGAGCCCTCATCTTACTTTCCCCACCCTGGGAGTGGACCAGAAACAAAACACCCTCCGAAAAGAAACGGACCAGAAGGAACGAAACCTTGTACACATTTCACTCACACACAATGGGGAGACAATACGTGTACAGATGAATAAAGTTCTGTAGACAAGAGTGACACTATTTTTGAGGAATGAAGCAGACCCTTTTTGTAATCATGGACAATCCTTTTAAATCAGGTGATTGTCACTGGGTATGTACTTACGGCACAAGGGCCCTTCAACTGGCCCTCAGACTCAAGACCCTGCGCTGTCTCTTATCTCGGAGGTAGGCTTGATGGCAGCCAGGTCCGAGCCCCCAGCATGACCCTGACTCCTGTCCAAGCCATGATCTTTCTCCCCCCACCATGGGAGCAGGCCGGAAACCCAGTAACAAAACCCTCTCAGAAAAGGCACGGATAAAGGAAAACTACACACTGCACTCAAACACAAAGGGGAGACAATATGTGTACAGTGGAATAAAGAAACAGGTAGTGAATTTATTCACAACAGGGGAACGTTCACACCACACAAAACAGCTAATGTTGTTCACCATGAGCAAAATAACCAAAGAGACCAGAATCGCAGAAGCTATCTTCGGCGATCTCCTACTACACTCTCAGCCTTAAATAGGAAGAGACCGCAGAAGAGTAATACACTGGATTAACTCCTGCATGGCTAGGAGCAGTGAAACAACTCAGCCGACGCCCAGCAAAGCTGAGCACTTAAAAGCAACCTGGTTGCCTGTTGGACTCTGCAATGAGAACAGAGTCTGATGCCGTAGAAGTAATCTGCATGAACGAACCCGGACAGCGTATTACAGTGATCTCTTGAAGATTCAGGTCCAGAGTCTACGCTGGAAGTTGTCCTCAGGTATAGAATACATCTAGAGCTTTCTTAGACATTTTTGGTCCAGACAAGGTCCTTTTTACAGGCCACTTCTCCTCTATAGCCATTCTCCTTTCACTTCACACCCAGTTTTCGCCAACTCGACATGTCCTGCCCGAACTCAACCAAACACCTGGTCAGAAGAATCTTTCCTGAATCGCTGGTTTCGGGAAGACTCGTTGGCTCGTCTTGCAAAATATTGGACTCCATCTATAGTATATGTCTAAAATGGGAATGAACACCCCTTTAAGTGACAGTTAATTGGCCTCACATGAGAGCCCCTCCCTAATAACACCGTTCTTTACTTCTTTTTCAGGTTCTCAGGTCATTTTCATCAAGCTGTCAAATTTTAACAAGGTTTTCCCTGCAAAGATTGAGATGACACTTGACCTGGCACCGGTCGGGAAAGTAAACGTAACATCTGATGGGTTAGAAGTGACCCTGCCCCCACGGGCTCCTGGATTTTATAATGTGTCTGTTATAATGAATGGGATCCCCCTTTCAGCCAATGGGTAAATAGATCCTTACATTGTGCATTAGACAAGAATTAGTGCTAATCTTTTCCATGGACAAATATAATCTGATGATTGCGCTTGGTAGTCTGAGGCGTTGGATTAAGCATTTGATTGTTGAGTTTAAGTCTGAGCAGGACATCCCCATAGATCTTTGGGGATTGAATATGGTGGCTCAGTGGTGGGCATAGTTTAAAATCTAATCAGATCACCTTCATGGCCATATGGGATCTGAGCATTGTGATTAGTGGTATTGTCACGGATGTGAGACAGTCCTGTGGTGTCCGGCAATAGAAGGTGACAGCATTTGTGACTGTCTATTGTTCCTGCTGTCAGTAATCAGTATACTAGGTATCTCCTCTGCTGGGTTTTCCTCCTTTTCCCTTGGAGACCCAGTGGAGCTCCTCTTCCATACCTTCTGCTGGTGAGGGACCCCAGGAACCAGCAGAAGGTATGGTCAGAGGTCACCATCTCCCCCTTCCCTAGACACAGTGTTTCCCTTCCCTTTCGCTTGGTATGTCCCCGTATTTAGCGCAACACCAATTGACCAATAAAGTAGAGAAACGGGAAAAGGCAAGCCCAAATGTCTATATAAAGCATTTAGCAACATCCAAAGTGTCGAGGGACCCCAGGGACCAGCAGTAGGTTTAGTCAGGAGTCACCATCTTCCCTTTCCCTAGACACAGTGTTTCCCTTCCCTTTCGCCGTTCGCTTAGTATGTCCCCATATTTAGCGCAACGCCAATTGACCAATAAAGTAGAGAAACGGGAAAAGGCAAGCCTAAATGTCTAAATAAAGCATTTAGCAAGATCCAAAGTGTCGAGGGACCCCAGGGACCAGCAGTAGGTTTGGTCAGGAGTCACCATATTCCCTTTCCCTAGACACAGGGAACAAATTACGTGCTCTCCTTGATTTCTGACCCTCGGATATTGACCTGACTACGCCTCTGTTTACTCCTTATGTTCATACGTGTCCTCCCGTTACCAGACCCCGGCTTTCCTGACTACTCTTCCGTCCATACGTCCCGTAAGTAGTGGCTAGCATCACAATACCCTTGTACAACATCCATGGTGACCCTACTTAAGAACTTTGGATGGATAATTAATGTTCTTCTAAGACATCGTCCCATGACCTCCACCACCACCACCCTGCTTAGATATTTAGGCTTGTTTTTGGGGAAATGGCTTTCCGAGCCTGTCATGTTTTCTTTCTCAAAGCGATATAAACACCAATTGAACCGGAGTGGTTGCATGTGTTGACCGTGTTATGTGCCTCCAAGTTCATATGGACTTAGTGCGGGTGGAAGACTTTGATGACTTCAATTATCCTCTCCATCGTTATATGAATAATTAGTGGAATTAATCAGCTTTGAAAAGCCGTTTGAGTCTGTGATGAAAGGAGTATCCCGTGGAACGCTGGTAGCGCTGTTGCTGTCGGCAAGGGCGCTGTTTCTGGAAGGTGCAATGTGACCTGCAAAAATGTGACATCACGTAGACAGATGACAATTATCATTCATAGGGAGCCGGGAAAGTTTACCGCGCTGACAAGTTTCCATCCGCTTTCTCCGTGTCTTTCAGGTTTCAGCCAACAATCCGCTACGTCCTGGACATGTACAGTTTGGAGCCGCGCTGTGGATCCTTCCTCGGTAATGATGGGGGCTGGGATTCTATTCATCTGTGCTAAATACGTGGCCGATACCCATGTAACTGTGTAATATGGATTCAACTGAATGGGGGGACCTGGTAAATTAGCTCTCATCCGGAAGGAAGGAAAGTAATATATGGATAATACCAATCTATCTGTGTATTCTGCATCACATGAATGGGGTGACTAGGCAAATTAGCTCCCCTCCAGAAGGAAGGAAGGTCATAGATGGCTAATACCATTATGGCTGTATAGTATGGATTCATATGATGGATATGACCAGGAAAATTAGCTCTCGTCCAGAAGAAAGGAAGGTCATAGATGGCTAATACCAATCTGTGTATTATGGATTCACATGAATGGAGTGACCTGGTAAATTATCTCTCCTCCAGAAGGAAGGAAGGTAATGTATAATATGGATTCATATGATTGATCTGACCAGGCAAATTACCGCTCCTCCAGAAGGAAGGAAGGTCATAGATGGCTACAACCAATGTAGCTGTATAGGATGGATTCATATGATTGATGTGACCAGGCAAATGAACTCTCCTCCAGAAGGAAGGAAAGTAATATATGGATAATACCAATCTATCTGTGTATTCTGGATCACATGAATGGGGTGACTAGGCAAATTAGCTCCCCTCCAGAAGGAAGGAAGGTCATAGATGGCTACTACCATTATGGCTGTATAGTATGGATTCATATGATGGATGTGACCAGGAAAATTAGCTCTCGTCCAGAAGTAAGGAAGGTCATAGATGGCTACTACCAATGTAACTGTATAGTATGGATTCATATGATGGATGTGACCAGGAATATTAGCTCCCCTCCAGAAGGAAGGAAGGTAATAGGTGGCTAATACCAATGTAACTATGTAATATGAATTCAACTGAATGCGGTAATACCAATCTATCTGTGTATTCTGGGTCACATGAATGGGTTGACCAGGCAAATTAGTTTTCCTCCAGAAGGAAGGAAGGTCATAGATGGCTACTACCAATGTTGCTGTATGGTATGGATTTATATGATTGATGTGACCAGGCAAATTAGCTCTCCTCCAGAAGGAAAAAAGCAATGTGAATTTAAGAATATGGACTTAAATATATGGGGTGACCAGACAACTTAGCTCTGCCCCAGAAGGAAGGAAGGTAATATATGGTTAATACTAGGGATGATCGAATACCACAATATTCGCCTTCGCGAATATCCGATGAATAGATCGCCGCTATGCAAATATTCGATGAGCAATGTAAGTCTATGGGAATTTGGGTTTCCCATAGACTTACATTGTGCATCGAATATTCACGAATAGTCGAATAGCGGTGATCTATTTGGCGGATATTCAGCGAAGGCGAATATTGTGGCATTCGAACATCCCTAGTTAATACCAATCTATCTGTGTATTCTGGATTCACATGAATGGGGTGACTAGGCAATATAGCTCTCCTCCAGAAGGAAGGAAGGTCATAGATGGCTAATACAATCTATCTGTGTATTCTGGATTCACATGAATGGGGTGACCAGGTAAATTAGCTCTCCTCCAGAAGGAAGGAAAGTAATGTGAAGTTGAGAATATGGACTTAAATAAATGGGGTGACCAGCCAAATTAGCTCTCCTCCAGAAGGAAGGAAGGTCATAGATGGATAATACAATCTATCTGTGTATTATGGCTTCACATAAATGGGGTGACCAGGCAAATTTGCTCTTCTCTAGAAGGAAGGAAGGTCATAGATGGATAATACAATCTATCTGTGTATTATGGCTTCACATAAATGGGGTGACCAGGCAAATTAGCTCTTCTCTAGAAGGAAGGAACGTAACATCAATCTATTTATAAAATATCGATTCAAATTCAATGGTGACCAGGCAAATTAGCTCTCCTCCAGAATGAAAAAAGTAATATGAAGCTGAGAATATGGACTTAATAAGTTGCGTGACCACACAAATTAGCTCTCATCCAGAAGGAAGGTAGGTGGCTAATACTTTTTTGGCAATATAACAGTGTCATGGTCATCTCTCTGCTATGAGAGTTTAGTTACAGGTCTGGGTATGAGTTTCACTTTTCCTTGTGAGACTCTGTTATTTTAAATGTATTCCCTTTCCTTTGGAGAAGAGAGGGTTAAAGTTAACATTCTCTTCCAGCAAGCGGTCTCATTATGATCTCAGGTGTTTCCAGGTTGGACCACTCCCAGTCCCTTTATATACTCTCTACTACCAGAAGATGGTGCTGGTTATTATAATTCATTTGGATGCTGGGCCTGGAGGTGAAAGGAGCTACTGTAACCCTCTGTTGGAGTTGTTTTGTTGGCTGCAGTCTATGTTGTTTTCCCCCTGTCTGTCTTCCTTCCCTGGTGTGTTATTTCAGTGCAGTGGGGACTAGTGATCCTTACCTACCTACTCCTTAGCCCGGACTATTGTAAGGTTCCTGCTCGGCAACAGGTGAGGAACCTGTTTAGGGACTGGCTAGGCGTGCAGGGTACAGCGGTAGGTAAGTGAAGGAGGTGACCATCTTCCCTCTCACTAGCACTAGGGTCCACTGTTGTTAAAGTGTCCCCGATGTACCCCTTGTTTGTCATGGTGTTACCTCTGTTAAGTTGTATGTTTGGCCTCAAGCCTGACTTTGCCCAGTCCACGTCATGACATATATGGACTACAATTACAGGATTGACCAGGCAAATTAGCTCTCCTTCAGAAGGAAGAAAAGCAATATGTAGCTAATACTAATCTGTATAATATGCAAATCTGCTCTAGTCCAGAAGGAAGGAAATTCAACAGGGATTATCCAAGATTTAGATTAGCCTGAATCCACAAATTAGGGAGAATTCTATATGAATTTGATTAGTTTATACACATATGGTCAAAATTGTTGGTACCCCTTGTTTAATGAAAGAAAAACCAACAATAGTCACAGAAATAACTTGAATCTGACAAAAGTAATAATAAATAAATTGATAAAAAAAATCTATGAATATGAACAGATGAAAGTCTTGCTGCATTTCAGCTTCCACAGAATTTAAGAAAATGAAATAAAACTCATGAACTAGGCCTGGACAGAAATTATGGTTCCCACCTTAACCCCTTCAGCCCCCGGGCACTTTCCGTTTTTGCGTTTTTGTTTTTTGCTCCCCTTCTTCCGAGAGGCGTAACTTTTTTATTTTTCCATCAATCTTGCCATGTGAGGGCTTGTTTTTTGCGGGACGAGTTTTACTTTTAAATGAAACCATAAGTTTTACCATACAGTGTACTGGAAAACGGCAAAAAAATTCCAAGTGCGGAAAAATTGCAAAAAAAGTGGGATTGTACAATAGTTTTTGGGATATTTTATTCACCGTGTTCACTATAGGGTAAAACTGAGGTATATATGTGATGCCTCAGGTCGGTGCGAGTTTGTAGACACCAAACATGTATAGGTTTACTTGTATCTAAGGGGTTAAAAAAAATTCACAAGCTTGTCCAAAAAACGTGGCGCACGTTTTGCGCCATTTTCCAAAACCCGTAGCATTCTCATTTTTCAGGATCTGAGGCTCAGTGATGGCTTATTTTTTGCGTCTCGACCTGACGTTCTTAATGGTACCATTTTTGCGCAGATGCTACGTTTTGATCGCCTGTTATTGCATTTTGCGCAAAATTTGCGGCAACCAAAAAACGTAATTTTGACGTTTGGAATTTTTTTGCCGCTACACCGTTTACCGATCAGATTCATTGATTTTATATTTTGATAGATCGGGCATTTCTGAACGTGGCGATACCAAATATGTGTGTATTTTTTATTTTTTTAACCCTTTAATTTTCAATGGGGTGAAAGGGGGGTGATTTGAACTTTTAAGTTTTTTTATTTTTTTTTAATTTTTTAAAACTTTTTTTTTTACTTTTTTTTTTATTTTACTAGTCCCCCTAGGGGGCTATTGCGATCAGCAATCCGATCGCTCTGCAGTATCTGCAGATCTCTTATTGTATTCCGACATTGAGAGGAAGTGAGTCATGTTAGCTACAGGCGTCATCACATGACCCTGTGCTACCATGGCAACCGCCGAAAGTCACGTGATCATGTCACGTGACTTCCGGTGGGGGCGGGGTAAGTCAGTCATGGCGGCGCCCATATACATATCGCTGCCAAGATTTTGGCAGTGAAATGTAAGGGGTTAATGGCCGCGGGTGGAAGCGATTCCACCCGCGGCTAGCAGGCACACATGTCAGCTGTTGATAACAGCTGATATGTGCGCGTCTCACCGCCGCCTGCCGGCGGCAGGGGGCGGGGCTTACCAGCACACGATCCATGACGTACCCAGTACGTCATGGGTCGTTAAGGGGTTAACTTAATATTTGGTTGCACAACCTTTTGAGGCAATCATTGAAATCAGACGATTCCTGTAACTGTCAATGAGACTTCTGCTCCTCTTGACAGGTATTTTGGCTGCTCCTCAAGAGTAAACTGCTCCTTGTGTCTGGTGTGTGAAGGTCGCCTTTTCCAGATGTTTCAGCTCTTTCTAAAGATGCTCAATAGGATTTAGGTCAGGGCCCATAGAAGCCACTTCAGAATAGTCCAATGTTTTCCTCTTAGCCATTCTTTGGTGGTTTTTATTTGGGTGATTTGGGTCATTATCCTGTTGCAAGACCCATGACCTGCGACTGAGACCAAGCTTTCTGACACCGGGCAGCACATTTCTCTCTAGAATCCCTTCATAGTCTTGAGATTTCATTATACCTTGCACAGATTCAAGACACCCTGTGCCAGATACAGCAAAGCAGCCCTAGAACATAACAGAGCTTCCTCCATGTTTCACAGTAGGGACAGTTTTCTTTTCTTGATATGCTTCATTTTTCCGTCTGTGAACATAGAGCTGATGTGCCTTGCCAAAAAGTTCAATTTTTGTCTCATCTGTCCATAGGACATTCTCCCAGAAGCTTTGTGGCTTGTCAACATGTAGTTTGTCAAATTCCAGTCTAGTTTTTTTATGTTTTTTTTCAACAATGGTGTCCTCCTTAGTAATTTCCACTTTGGCTCAAACAAGGACGGTTGGTGCAATCTGACACTGATGTTCCTTGAGCTTGAGGTTCATCTTTAATCTCTTTAGAAGTTTTTCTGGGCTCTTTTCTTACCATTCGGATTATCCGTCCCTTTGATTTCTCATCAATTTTCCTCCTGCAGCCACGTTCAGGGAGGTTTGCTACAGTCCCATGTATCTTAAATTTCTAAATAATATGTGCAACTGTAGTCACAGGAACATCAAGCTGCTTGTAGATGGTCTTATAACCTTTACCTTTAACATGCTTGTCTATAATTTTCTTTCTAATCTCCTGAGACAACTCTTTCCTTCACTTCCTCTGGTCCATGTTGAGTGTGGTACACACCATGTCACCAAACAGCACAGTGAGTATCTGTTGCCCAATATACAGGCCCACTGACTGATTATAAGATTGTATACCCTTGTTATGGTAATTAGTGGATACACCTTAATTTAACATGTCCCTTTTGTCACATTATTTTTAGGGTACCATCATTTCTATCCAGGCCTGTTTCATATGTTTTATTTTTTTTTTTTTAAATTCTGTGGAATCATGGTTTAAAAGCAATGTATGACTTTCATTTGTTCATTTTAATAGATTTTTTATTTATTATTACTTTTGTAAGATTCAAGTGATTTCTGTGACTATTGTGGGTTTTGCTTTCATTAAACGAGGGCAGCCAACAATTTTGACCACGGTGTATTCCATTCAATTAATTTATCTCTAGAAATCAGTCATGTTTTGGCATGTGAGGACTCTGCTTCACATATTAAAGTAAAAACAGTCCCGTGTAATCCTCTTTTCCTCTATTTTAGGTGGGACTGTTATTAACATCTTCGGTAAAGGATTTGGTTGCAACACATCCAACATTTTAGTTCACGTTGGGCAAGATCCATGTACCCTGCTGAAGGTCACCGATGAGATTATTACCTGCCAGACACCACCTTACACCTTCTTTGACCTTAATGAGGAGAACTTCACTGTTCCTCTTAATGTTTTCATTGCAAATATGATGAGCAAGAAAGTAATTTTTGATCTCCCTATCACTGCCAATGGGAACCTTACCTTCACTTATCGTAGAGACTTCACACCGACTATCTATAATCTGTCCTGGTTTTTAGAAAATGGAAGTCTTTGGTTGAATCTTTCAGGAGCCAATGTGATGGACTCGGTAATACTTTTCGAGAACGAGGAATCTATAGTAGAATATGAAACAACCTACCAGAACTTGCAGAGCTCAGACTTTGCGATTTCTCTCAATCACTTCACAGCTGGAAAATACTGTATAAAGGTGTATCAGGACAATCTTGGATTTGCTAACATCACATCGGAAAAGGTGTTTAAGCTCGAACCTCAAGTCTCCTCTTTATCGCCTCGAGAAGGTCCATTGTGTGGTGGGATCATTCTTACTATTTCAGGATCTTTCTATAAAACCTTTAATACTTCGGTTTTTGTGATCATCTCAGGAGATTATCAATGCCTTCTTCAGAGCGTTAGTAATGATACAATCCAATGTGTCCTCCACGTCAACACCAAAGTCAACTTATCGAGCCCCGCGTACATTCATGTATCAGTGATTGTCAATGAAATCACTGGACTCTGTGGAGCAAATTGCACCTTGACTTTGGTTCCTGAACTGACTCCTAGAATTGGTAGCGTTCTTCCAAGACTACGAAGAACCAACTTTTTTCTTTATATTTCTGGTGAAAAGTTAAACAAGAATCTCCATATTGCGGTGGACGGTACTCAAAGGTGTTATGTAGTATTTTGGAATGAAACATTGGTCATATGCCAACTTGAAGATACCATTTCTCCTGGGACTCATACTGTTACTTTCCCATTTGGAAGCAATGGACATTCATGTCTGTCACTAACACCTTACAATTTTTACATAAAACCGCAGATAACGGAATTTTATCCTCAATTTTTTGGTATCAACGGTGGTGGCTCATTGACGATAAAAGGATCAGGACTTCAAGGCTTGAACACCACTTTAGTTTTCTTAGGAACTATTCATCCTTGTAACATAACCACAGCCAATAATACAGTAGTAACATGTACAGTCCAACCAGGCAATGGAACGATGAGTATTACAATACAAGTGGATAATGACCGCTATACCAGTGGAAGTGTCCATCTCGGAGAACTATATACACCCCTGGTCCATTCTGTCTTACAGAATGGTTGGATGCTGAATTTTGAAGTATCTGGGATCTCATCTCTTATTAACGTTGACCTCATGGTTGGTAATCACAAGTGCAACAATGTTACTGGAAACTCGTCATGGTTGCAGTGCTCTATCCCTCAACTACCAGCTGGGATTTATGGGATCCAATGTCTTGATAGCCAAAGAGGTTGGGCGACATCAAATATTACCTTGGAATTTCCGCTACAGATCACTTCACTTAGGAATAACATTGGTAAGTACTGTAAATAACTTCACATGAGTTTTTTGGGTTTGAATCCAAAAGTCCAAAATACAATAATAGTACTTTAAAATATACACAACTGATCAATTATTGTTCATTCCTGCTCTACTGGTCTCCTTCTTTGCCTACTGTAGAAAACATGATGACGTATCATCCCCAATCGTTTGGACCAATTGTGATGCCCATCTGAAAGTTGGAGAAAGTTGACTAAGATCATGCAATAAAGTAAAAAAAACTCCCTCAGCACCACCACTCAGGTGGTAATTACCAATCCATCAACTATGATCTAACATACATAACTTTCGTGGTTTGGTCTCTCTGTTGAGGCCAGTGATTGGCTTCAGAACTTACGTAAATTATGTATCTTATATCGTCCCGTCAGAGCTGGTGGGGACCATTAATGATGGAGAGGTGGTGAAGTTAAGAGTCCTGCTGGACATTTGGGACCCATTATTGTGTTTGAGCCTGAGTCCAATAGAGGACACAAGTGTGACCATTGTTCCTACAGCTAGACAAGTAGACAATCCGGCTCCACCAACAGGTTCTTCTTTAATGGAATAATTTCAAACATAACAAATTAGGTGACAAGTAAAATGGCGTAACAATACCACCCGCATCAACGGGTTTCGGGTGTAAGTTGGGAGTTTATACCTGAAACGCGTAGATGATGGTGGTATTTTTATACTGTTTTTACTTGCCATCTAATATCCTGTGTGTGAAGAAGAATCTGTTCATGGAGCTGGCTTTTCTCCTTCTTTATTAGCTGTTCATCCACACTGAGGCAAAGCCTCCAAAGAGAAGGAGTCTACAACAATGGTGAGCTCAAGTTCACAATATTCATCCTTGAGAAACTCCACGCAATTGTTGTCCTGTCTTAATAATGTTCAAGAACTCTTTTCAGAAAGTTTCAAGATCTTCGCGAGAGTAGGTGTTAGGACTGTTTTTTTCTTAATTTCTTGCAGACTGCATTGAGGATAGGATTTTTCATATTTATGGGACCGGCTTTTCTCCTGGAAATACTTTGGTGACCATCTGTGGATCTCCATGTGAAGTGTCTGACAACCTCACAACGGCCACCGATCTCTACTGCTCCAACTGGAAGCTAAACAGTAAGTGGACCACATACATGTCTCTTTCAATGGACCACATCATGGGAAGTGTAATTTTGCCCTACACACATGAGCGTATGGACTGAGACTAAAGGCCCCATTACACGATTTACCTGATGATATGTCGTCGGGGTCACGGTTTTCGTGACACACTTCCGTCATCGTTAGCGACGTCGTTGTGTGTGACACCTACGAGCGACTCCGACCGATCGCAAATAGGGTGAAAATCGTTGATTGTTGACACGTCGTTCAGTTTGCAACGCAGCAGACATATTGCTACGTTTGACACCCTGCCAACGACGAACAACATCCACACGACCGCCTTGGTCAAACAATATCTTGCTGAACGATGTAGCGTCGTTTGTGAGATGTGTACGTGTGACCGCTACTAAACGACCTATGTGCGATCTCGGCAAATCATTGCAATGATCTGGGCGTGTCACATCGTTAACGAGATCGCTAGCGATGTCGCTGCGTGTAACAGGGCCTTAAGTGTCATAGCGACTCCAGACTCTGTTCACATTGCAGAATCTAGAAACTTGGCACTCAAAATAAATGTGAATAGTGGTCTTTTATTGAGAACTTGTAGGACCAGCACAAGCACTTACTTTTCGGTCAAAGACCATCAGTGTGCGTGCAGGGGGTCCTCAGAAGGTATAGCAACTTGACAACTGGCATAGTTAGGTATGACACGGTGTCCACCGCTGTCTATGTGGCAATGCCACAATGCTTCTGAGGACCTCCTGCCCGCACACGGATGAAGGTTTTTGACTGAAACGTCTGTGCTTGTGCTGGTCCTACAAGTTCTTCTTAATAAAAGACCACTATTCACATTTATTTTGAGTGCCAAGTTTCTACATCTACTTAAGACGGTTTTGTACCCTACTTGAGCACCACCAGTGCTGTGTGTATCAACTCACATTTCAAGGTCTGGCAGGCAGCCTAATGCTTCTTAGTTGCTCAGCCAGAGTCGGGTGTCAACTGTTTAGTCCTCTCTGGTCTTCGGTTAGCAGGAATTACTTCCTGCTGGCTGGTGAAATGTTGCTGGGTTCACAGGTTGCTGACATCTTACCACAGCTGCCTCCGCCATATAAAAGATGTTGAAAACTAGCCTCACAAGCCTCAGATAGCTCTTGCTTTGCTCCAGTGTTGTCGGTTCTTGTGCATGGAGACCCAGTTGTTGGTGAACTGTTGTATACAATTTGGTGTGAGGTGGAAATATTCTTCTTGTTTGTTTATTTCCTCCCTATACTTTATTTCTCCCTGAGCACATATTGTCTTTCCTCGTTGTGTACTTGCAGTGACTTTGAGCTTTGGTTTTCCCCTGTCTATTGGTATTTGTGGGGGTCTTCACACCTGTCCCAGTCCGCCCCGAGGGTGGTGTTAGACCAGGGCTGCTCAGGAGTTAGGGCTATGCTGGTGGTCCAAACCTGGCTACGATCAAGCCTACCTCTGGCATAAGGAACAATCTAGAGCCCGTGGTCTGAGGGCCAGTCTAAGTGCCCTTCCTCCTGGTTATCGTGTCATTCCCATGACACTAAGGTGGCCGCTTCCCTAATCTCAAAGCAATATCAAGGGATGACATATCCCTAGGACATCGTATGGATTTTTGATTGGTTGGTCTCTAAGTAGAATTGGCGTGATCTAATTGTATGATGTAGTCCATCAGCTACGTCAGTGATCAGTGTCCTCTGGACCGTAATCGTGAGAACCACCCCTTACTTATCGATAATCCATGACTCTTCTTTTGATCAGCTGGCCTCGCACAACATCTTGACTTCTAATCAAAAGAAGAGCCCCAATGAAGCAAAGAGTTGGGTTCTCCTGATTCCTGTTCAGTGGCCACAGGTTACTGCCATGGGTGATGGACCGGGTCAAGCTAATCGATTCGTACAAACAAAATCGCCAAATTCTGGAACTCACACCAATCTTATGTATGAAGGAGCTACATTGCACTCCTTTTTATTCCTTCTCAATGGTGTTCTTAGTCATCCAGCAAACTGCAGCCGACTCTATTTGTTTACGTGGTGCGGTGCCGCAGTTTCTCCGCACAGTGTTTGGTATGGTTATACAGACACGGGATTACCTACTCAACTATTTTCTTTAAAGGGAACCTGTCACCCTATTTTGGCCTTCTAAACTAAAACTAGCACCTTAAGCAGCACCTGTGCTGGGTTCTATAAGGTGCACGTTACCCCCTGACCCCCCTGTAGACCCCACAAATAGCTTTAAAAAAATCTCCTGCCCTATGTATGTAAATGTTCGGTCCAATGGGCGTCCTAATCTGCATTTCCTGTCCCTCCTTTAACCCTCCTCCTTTCTGATTGACGTGGATGACGCCTCGGACGCCATCCACATAGGCGGGCAATATCTCTCGCCTGTGCAGACATACTCCCGGCGCACTTTGCTCTGCCCTATTTCAGGCACAGCCGAAAACATAGGTGTGCCTGCGCGAACTGGCGAGTTCTCTGCACAGGTGTGAGATTTTGACCGGTGACATGGATGATGACAACTGCTTCATCCACATCGCTGGGCAAAATTTCACAACTGCGCAGAGAACTCGCCGATTCACACAAGCACACCTATGTTTTTGGCTCTGCCCGCAACAAGACAATGCGCCTGGGTGAGTCGTTTAAATGTAGATTTTGCCCACCTTGGTGGATGACGTCAACCGCTTCATCCACATCACCGGACAAAATCTCGAACCTGCGCAGAGAATTTGCCGGTTCGCACCGGCGCACCTATGTTTTCGGCTCTGCCCAAAACAGGGCAGAGTGAAGTGTGCTTGCGCGGGCCGGGAATATGGAGATTTTGCCCACCTACATGGATGACGTCAACCGCTTCATCCACATTGCTGGGCACAATGTCATGCCTTTGCAGAGAACTTGCCGGTTTGCGCAGGCACACCTATGTTTTCGTCTCTACCCGCAACAGGGCAGAGTGAAGTGCGCCTGTTCGAGCCAGGAATATGGAAATTTTGCCCACCTATGTGGATGGTGTCCGAGATGTAAGCTACATCAATCACCACAGGAGGAGGGCGAAAGGAGGAACAGAAGACGCAGATTAGGACGCCCATTGGACCGGACAATACATGGTGGGAGATTTTATAAAGGTATTTGTGGGGTCTACAGGGGGGGTCAGGGGGTAACGTGCACCTTTATAGAATGCAGCACAGGCGCTGCTTAAGGTGCTAGCTTTAGTTTAGAAGGCCAAAATATTGTGACAGCTTCCCTTTAAGGAATCACTCAAATTACCTATTTGAGTGATAACTTAAAGGGAACTTGTCACCAGATTTTGGTCTTCTAAACTGAAAGTAGCACCTTAAGCAGCACCTGTAATGTATTCCAAAAAGGTGAACGTTACCCCCATGTAGACCCTACAAATATCCTTTACAAATTCTCCCACTAGTCTATAATGTGGGCAGATGGCACCAATTTTTGATCTTTTAAGTGATCTCATGTTTTGGCTGGTCCAGGTCTGAGAAAAGACGGTGTACGTGGGTCGTGATAGTTTGCACATGATGGGAAATTACGAGAGAAATGATTCTCTCCCATGGGAAAACATAACATCACTTTTTACTGTGTTTGAACAATGAATTACGTGTTGGGGGTGAACAGCAGGAAACAAACGTCGGCGGCTGCCAAGTACAACACACGTGACGCCAGGTTAATTAAAATCGGGTAACGAGGGAGCGTGATCAGAGGGTCATAAATATACTGTGTCTATACCGCCATTATATTATACAAGTGTATTCCCACAGGACCCACACTAAATCCACACGACATGACATACCGAGAAAGGCTGTTAAAGGAACAGTACCAAAATACATAACTGAGGTTGTCATTCGGCACCTCTCGTGAATCCATCATAATGTGCCATTAGGGTTTCCCATGGGGCTATAAGTTAATTCACTGCATTTAATTAACTATGATTATTATATAAAACTATTTATCTTTTTATTCCTTTAGAAAACAATGAGAGAAGATTTATAGGGGATGAAATAAGTATTGAACGCATGACCAATTTTCTAAGTAAAGACTGTCTATGTCTTAAGGTGATATTGACATGAATTTTTCACCAGATGTCGGCAACAACCCAACCAATCCACACAGGGAAAAAAAAAATCACACCATAGATGTCCATAAATTATGTGTTACAATGAGACATGAAACAAGGAAAAAGTATTGAACACATGTGACG
This sequence comes from Anomaloglossus baeobatrachus, assembly GCF_048569485.1. Classification (NCBI taxonomy): domain Eukaryota; kingdom Metazoa; phylum Chordata; class Amphibia; order Anura; family Aromobatidae; genus Anomaloglossus; species Anomaloglossus baeobatrachus. Next base: position 670,339,961 of record NC_134355.1, on the reverse strand, counting down.
CCCCTGGACTAGTCAGGGCGTCACAGGGTCCTGCACTTCCTATCCTTGGTGCAGTATTGAACTCCTCATGGTTCTGGGTTCCCAACCTATAGTGCTGCCTCCATCAACGTCCAAATCCCAACAACACCTCACACCACACCCTGTCAGACATACCAGTGGGCTGCTGAGCTGGAATAGGGCCGCCCACCTAGGGGTCAGGCAGACTGGTGTGAGGGAAGTAGAGAGAGTTGAGAGTTAGTCCTCAAGAAGTGAGGAGCTAGGGGGTAGTGGCTCCCTGGGAGTTGCAGGTTGGGTCGCAGACGGTAGTCTGGGCTCGGAGGACTCGGAGACCCGGTTGCAGGGTATTGAGGGTGGATGCCTAGACCCAGTCTTGGAGGACAGTCAGCAGCTCGAGTCTACTAACCGGTCTGGGACCGAAAGCACGGCAGGGTACAGGACCATAAGTCGGGCAGTAGCTTCAGGCAACCCGGCAATTAACCTGCGGAGAATAGTGACTTTATGGACTGTCCCCAAAAAGCTCAGAGATCAGGGTCACTAGCGCAACGAGGGGGATAGGGCTTTCCAACCCACGCAGCCCACAGAAATCCCAAGCGTGAGCCCTTGAGAGCGCAGCTCCACTACCAACAAGTAGGGAGAGGGGCCCAGACAGCTTTAAGCCAACGGGCCATCAGAACACTTCTAATTTGTGCGCGGAGGCAGGCTCTGGATCACCCAGCAGTACCAGAGGGGATGATACCCGGACGGGCTCCCCCAAGAGGGCAGCGACACCCAGAGACTTGGTTTACCTTGTTGTCAGAGTCTGCTTTGTGGCCGCATCATCACCAACACTGCCTGAGTGATTACGTGGTTCCCCCCTGCTTCCAACCGGCGCTGTGCTCCCCTACACCAGCATTGCACCATCCAGAGTCCCGGGGCCTCCCCCACCCGTGTAGGGAACGTCATCTGGCTGCCTGACTCCATCTCCCCCGGGTACTCTCATCGGCAGCGGCGGTACTCCCCTTACTGCGAACCACAGGTGGCGTCACAAACTCTTATCCCCTGTAAATACCCCTTTCATTTGACGTGGCTGCAAGCCCCCGGGTCTGAGACCCTCGAGCCACAGCAGTAAACCCCGGATCCGAGCGGTTCGACCGCTGCAGGGGCGGCATACACAGTTACTGAAATATATTTAATACTTCGTACAAAAGCCTTTGTTGGTGATGAAACTTCAAGACGTTTCCTCTATGGAGACACTAGTCGCTTACATTGCTCAGGTGTGAGTCTGGCCCATTGTTCCACAAAAACACTCTTCACATCGTGAAGGTCCCGTAGATTCTACGAACTCTGAGCTCTAGTTTCTTCCTATTGGATTCAGCTCCGGTGATCGGCTCGGCCATTCTACCAGATTTATTTTCTTTCTCTGACGCCAGTTGAGAGTTTCCTTGGCTGTGTATTTGGAATCAGTGTCTAGTGAAATGTCCTCCCTCGTTTCATCCTCATCATCCTGGTAGATGGCAGCAGATTTTTATCAAGAATGTCTCAGTACATTTGTTCATTCATCCATCCATCAATCATATGAAGTTTGCCGGTGCTGTAAGCTGAAAATCAGCCCCACACCATGATGTTCCAACCACCACACTTCACTGTTGGTATGATGTTTTTGGGGTGATTTGCCTTTTGGCCTCCAAACATGATGTGTATTATGGCCTCCAAATAGTTTCATTTTGGTCCCATCATATTTTAATGGCCTTCAGCTCGATCTCGAGCCATGGCGACTTCATGGATGAACGCTCTGTAGGAAGATTGATCTTATGCAAGCTATATAGGTCCATCAGGGTCTTCTCCACTGTTAACTTGATAGTATCAAGCCATCGGGTTGCTGGTCTTCCTCTTCACCTTGTTCCTTTTGTTTATCAGACCATGATGTCTTTCTCCAGTGATTGCTGCTTGTCTAAATATTGTTGAAAAAACTTTTAATTCTCTTGAATCTACTTGTTGTTCAGCAATGGAGTCTTGCGGGGTGAGCGTGCATACAGGAGCGTGCATACAGGCCATAGAGAGTGCATTACTTATTGGGGTTTTTTTTAAAACAATTGTACCTGCTGATTCCAGGTCATAATGTAGTTCTCCACAGGGTTCCTTGGCTCTTGGAAAACTCCTCTGATGATTCTTTTAACTCCTCTGTCTGAAATATTGCAGGGAACACTTGGTTGTGCCTGGTTTATAGTGAAATTATGTTCTTATAAATTCGTGATTATGGCCCCAACAGTGCTCACTGAGATCTTCAGTAGCTTACAAATTGTTCTGTGACCAATGCCATCAGTATGTGTTACAAAAATAACATTTTGAAGGTCTTGAGACAGCTCACTGGTTTTACACACCATTAGCTGTTTCTTGTGTGGCACCTTGGTAATGAGACAGCCAGCAGTTGAACCAGCTGGTATTATTTTTCACTAAGTGACAGGATTACTTTCTGGTTACTGATAGATTTTTAGCTCTTGACATGACTTTCCATGGCTTTTTAACCTCTCATTCTTCAAGTGTTTAATACTTTTTTCCTATCTAATTTCTTCTTATTACACATAACTTAATTTATGGACATTTATGGTTTGATTTTTTTTATTGCTTCTGCAGATTGGATGAGTTGTTACCGACACCTGTTGAGAAATTCATGTCAATGGCACCTTTAGAAATATATTTACTCAGAAAATGGGTGACATGTTCAATGCTTATTTCACCCGCTGCATCTTGATTAATTGGTAAGAGGGGTGCTGACTAGGGATGATCGAATACCCTATTATTCGCTCCGCCGAATATCTGACGAATACCTCGCCGCTATTCGAGTATTCGCGAATATTCGACCCCCAATGCAAGTCTATGGGAAACCAGAATAATTAAATGTTGGACCCGTCGGTGACCTGTGGTGACTGATGAAAAGGCTGAAATGGATGGGAAAAGGCTGAAACAGTATGGGCACAGCCTGTAGAAGGTGTAAAATACCCGTAATAGGTACGAGGGGTGATAACATGAAGAAAGGTTCCTGTATTATTCTCTTAGTTTTCCTGGTGTCTATGCTGCGGAACAGAGGACAGCAATGACCTCTAATTAGGAAAAAGGGTGATGACCTAAAGAAAAGTTCAAGTGACCCCTTTTATTTACATTTTGTAATTAAAATGAAGTGTGAAACAAAGTAACTTTGTTAAAAAAAAAATGAACTTCTAAATAGGTCGAATAGGTGGCACGGAGGCTCAGTGGTTAGCACTGCAGTCTTGTGGTGGCTCAGTGGTTAGCACTGCAGTCTTGTGGTGGTTCAGTGGTTAGCATTGAGTCTTATGGTGACTCAGTGGTTAGCACTGCGGCCTTGTGCTGGCTCAGTGGTTAGCACTGCAGTCTTGTGGTGGCTCAGTGGTTAGCACTGGTGTCTTGTGGTGGCTCAGTGGTTAGCACTTCAGTCTTGTGGTGGCTCAGTGGTTAGCACTGTGGCCTTGTGGTGGCTCAGTGGTTAGCACTGCAGTCTTGTGGTGGCTCAGTGGTTAACACTGCAGTCTTGTGGTGGCTCAGTGGTTAGCACTGTAGTCTTGTGGTGGCTCAGTGGTTAGCACTGCAGTCTTGCAGCGCTGGGGTCATGGGTTCAATTCCCACCAAGGACACCATCTGCAAGGAGTTTGTATTTTCTCCCCGTGTTTGCGTGGGTTTCCTCCCACACTCCAAAGACATACAGATAGGGACTCTAGATTGTGAGCCCCAATGGGGACAGTGTTGCCAATGTATGTAAAGCGCTGTGGAATTAACAGCGCTATATAAATGAATAAATTATTATTATTATTATTATTATTATTATTATCATCATTATTATGCCGCAGGGAAATAGCGGTCTTTTACTATGGCCAGGTATGTGAGGTTTCACCAATAGTTTCTCAGTCAAATGATGGGGTAGATTTATCCAAACTATCGCGAAGAAACTATATTGTGTGTGCTCTGATATAGGACATAATATTCTGATGGGGAAAACACTTTAAATTGCTGTACTTGGAAATTGGGAAGATTCAATAATATCAGTTTCCACTAGGTGGCAGTGTAGGAACGTCTTTATTTTCGCTGCAGATTTTCTGTGTATTGTAACTTCAAGAAACAAAAAATAGTAATTATCCACTTTTATATAAATTTTTGGCGACATGACGAGTGTGCTTATCCTAAGTGGCAGGCAGCAGCTGCATCATGACGATCATACCTGTCAGGTGACGGTGCATACACTGCCACTTTGTCTGTGGAATGGGGAGCGGGCAGCAGGTTTTAGTTCACAGCCATGTCCCTGCTTTAATGACAGATCTGAGAAACCTCTGTTGTTTAATCCATGCAGCAATTAACACTCATTGCATCATTTAAAGGAAGAGACAATGAGGAGAAAAAAAGCCATGCAAATTCAGATAAAAAAAAAAAAAAATTACAAAATATAAGCTTCTAAACATTAAATATTATACATATTTCTTTTTATAATGAGGTTGGAAGGTAAAAATCCTGCGCAGTAAATTTAGAGCTCATATAATCAGTACACCATAAAATAGTAATATAACAAAAAAACATTATTATTATTATTATTTAACAATCTCAAGCCATGGTGACTTGATGGATGAAAGCTCTGTAGGTAGATAGATCTTGTGCAGCCTAGACAGGTCCACCAGGGTCTTCTCCGCCTAGATAGGTCCACCAGGGACTTATCCGCCTAGACAGGTCCACCTGGGTCTTCTCCGCCTAGATAGGTCCACCAGGGACTTATCCGCCTAGATAGGTCCACCAGGGTCTCCTCCGCCTAGATAGGTCCACCAGGGTCTCCACCTAGATAGGCCGACCAGGGTCTCGTCCGCCTAGATAGGTCCACCAGGGTCTTCTCCGCCTAGATACGTCCACCAGGGACTTATCCGCCTAGATAGGTCCACCAGGATCTTCTCCGCCTAGATAGGTCCACCAGGGACTTATCCGCCTAGATACGTCCACCAGGGTCTCCTCCGCCTAGATAGGTCGACCAGGGTCTCGTCCACCTAGATAGGTCCACCAGGGTCTTCTCCGCCTACATACGTCCACCAGGGACTTATCCGCCTAGATAGGTCCACCAAGGTCTTCTCCGCCTAGATAGGTCCACCAGGGACTTATTCGCCTAGATAAGTCCACCAGGGTCTTCTCCGCCTAGATAGGTCCACCAGGGACTTATCCGCCTAGATAGGTCCACCAGGGTCTCCTCCGCCTAGATAGGTCCACCAGGGTCTCCACCTAGATAGGTCCACCAGGGTCTCGTCCACCTAGATAGGTCCACCAGGGTCTTCTCCGCCTAGATACGTCCACCAGGGACTTATCCGCCTAGATAAGTCCACCAGGGTCTCCTCCGTCTAGATAGGTTCACCAGGGTCTGCACCTAGATAGGCCGACCAGGGTCTCGTCCGCCTAGATAGGTCCACCAGGGTCTTGTCCGCCTAGATACGTCCACCAGGGTCTTGTCCGCCTAGATATTGTGTGGCAGACCAGTTGCATGATGGGTTATTTTTTTTTCTTTAACTATTTAAGAGGTATATCTCGGTTTAGTCTGTATCCATGAATAAGATTTAACGACTTGTTATCTGTCAAAACGCGTTGGTTGCTAACCTTGTGTTTTTGTGGATGCCTGTACCGCTGAATTTAAAAAAAAAATAACATTTTTGCAATGAAAGAAGGTGTGACGGGGTGTACATCAGAGCAAAGAGAGACAACAGGCCGAGGATGATCCAACAGGTTTACTAACAGGAATACAGGAACAGCACACGACAAGTCCAAATAAAACAGATTCGGGGGCACCTCCCGATAATCCAAAGTGCCAGATCACAACGTAATAGTCCTTTTCAGAGTCCCAGAAATCCCACACAATCCACTGGACGGCGAGGTCTGTCTGCAGATTCAGATCTCGCTCCCTTCCTCTTCAAAAACTCAACTCCCAACTGCATTTAGAAACAGGAGTGAATTGTTTGAGCTCGTGGGCCCGCCCCTCAAGGGTAGGGGTCTATGCAATGGTTGGGCCCACTAGAAGATTCTAGAAGGTTGGCTCCGAGATGTCTACAGGTTTGTGTAGTTGGCGTTATCCACTGCTTACGAAACAATGAGAAGTTCCCCTGGCTGTGTGGACAGGAGATAATTGCATTATGGGCCAAGAGACACAGGAGATGGGAGGAAGGTATGGTTACTTACATCCCAAGACATTTCAAAGTGTTCAGTAAGTACAACCAAAGGAAAGTTACATCACATCCTGACATAGTATTACAGCAAATACAGTGAGAAGGTAAAATACATCATGACAATTCCTTCCCCTCCCAACTTGTGTACGTACTAGGGACCTCTACAGGTCGCTGGTTAAGTACACGCAGGCATGGCTGACAGGACTCAAGGCTCCTCTTGCCTGGACAGTCCATCTGCATTTTGGTGTTGGCTGCCCCTTCTATATTGTATGGTAAATTTATAGGGCTGCAGAGCCAGGCTCCATCGCAGTAAGCGTCCATTGTCCCCAGAGACTCTGTTCAGCCAGGTGAGGGGATTGTGATCAGTAACCACAGTGAATTCCCGTCCATACAGTTACGGCCGTAGTTTCTTAAGGGCCCACACTACAGCCAGACATTCCTTCTCAACAGTTGCATAGGCCACTTCTCGGTCCAGCAGTTTCCGGCTGAGATAGGCGATGGGGTGCTCGTCCCCAGCTGCATTCACCTGGCTGAGGACAGCTCCCAGTCCATAAGCAGAGGCATCCGTTTGCACAATGAATCTCCTCTTGTAGTCTGGAGCAGCTAGGACAGGATCGCAGATCAAAGCATCCTTCAGCCGGTTAAAAGCCTCATCACAGGCTGGAGTACGGAACTGAGTCCTGTAAGTGTCTGGCGTTACAGCATAATGTTCTAGAATAGTCTGTTTAATATCCGCATACTCACAGTTCCACCGAGGGTCCATAGCTCTATAGGCTGCAGCAGCTCCACCCTCTAAGAGCCCAACCAGATGCCGGACGCGCTCCCCTTGCTGTGGAAATTGTTCCTCGGTGCCATCTTGCAGGCAAGCGTGTTCCAATGCCTCAATTAGTTGCTCCTTAGAGAGTCCTTTGTAGCCGACACCTAATTCACGGGCCTTTGTTTGTAGACTCGCCACAGTCCAGTTCCTGTATCCTGAGGTTCTGGTTTCAGACGTCGATTGGCTGTTGTCCTCCATTTCTTCTGCTCTGATCCCGCCGCTGCCACCAGTTTGTGACGGGGTGTACATCAGAGCAAAGAGAGACAACAGGCCGAGGATGATCCAACAGGTTTACTAACAGGAATACAGGAACGGCACACGACAAGTCCAAATAAAACAGATTCGGGGGCACCTCCCGATAATCCAAAGTGCCAGATCACAACGTAATAGTCCTTTTCAGAGTCCCAGAAATCCCACACAATCCACTGGACGGCGAGGTCTGTCCGCAGATTCAGATCTCGCTCCCTTCCTCTTCAAAAACTCAACTCCCAACTGCATTTAGAAACAGGAGTGAATTGTTTGAGCTCGTGGGCCCGCCCCTCAAGGGTAGGGGTCTATGCAATGGTTGGGCCCACTAGAAGATTCTAGAAGGTTGGCTCCGAGATGTCTACAGGTTTGTGTAGTTGGCATTATCCACTGCTTACGAAACAATGAGAAGTTCCCCTGGCTGTGTGTACAAGAGATAATTGCATTATGGGCCCAGAGACACAGGAGATGGGGGGAAGGTATGGTTACTTACATCCCAAGACATTTCAAAGTGTTCAGTAAGTACAACCAAAGGAAAGTGACATCACATCCTGACATAGTATTACAGCAAATACAGTGAGAAGGTAAAATACATCATGACAGAAGGTTTTTACACATTTTGGACTGCAGATTTGTTTCGACATGTGGTGCCCGCCTAGATGGGTTCACCAGGGTCTTGTCCGCCTAGATAGGTCTACCAGGGAGCATCAAAGTGTATCTCTTCACTGGGTCCCTACCTAAATGTCTCTACCTGGGTTAAAACAAAAGACTACAATTTTATGAGCTAATAGGAAATTAAAAATTGCATTAAGCTGGTAGGAAACGAGCGCTCAGTCAGAAGGCTAGACCCTCTAATCTAAAATGAGAAATCTGACGGCATTTCCTAACAGACAGCAGTGTGGTCAATACAAAGGACTGGGTAGTAATGGCAGATATGTACCGCCCCGTGCTTGGCAGCCGAGCCGCTCGGATACGGAGCTTCAGTGGGTGGCTCGAGGGTCTCCGGACCCGGGGGTCTCGCGGTCACTTCAACTAAAAGGGGGGTTGTGGTTTAGGGACGTAGATGTACGGCCGGAGCCGTGTTAAGTTCGTGACGCCACCCACGGGATGTGGTGAAGGTGGACACCACCGCTGCAGTTATGGAGCACCCGGGGGAGATGTTGCGCAGCAAGTTGTTAACCCCTCCGTGGGCATAGATGGTGGCCCTGGGACTTGTTGGGGGGTAAGTTTGGCGGTGCAGGGAGATGGAGGGTGCTGATGTACTCACTATGAGTAAACACACAAGTCTCTGGTAAATCAAGGTGATGGTTGTCGGTGCCCGCAGCCGGCTACGATCTGGTCCCCCACCTGGCTGGTGGTCTCTGTCTTTCTCCCGCACCTGTGTTGGATGGTGGACTGCCTGTGCTTGCAACTTCAGGAGTCCGCTCTTGGCTTGTTGTTGCCTAAGGAGCCCTTTGCCCGCAGACGCTGGCCTGTGGGATCTCTGAGCCGTGGCGGTGGCCATTTATCCCCCCCGTTGGACTGTTGTCTTCAGTCGGGACTTTGGGTGGGACAGGACCTCTAGTCCTGGCCGCAATCAGTTAATTAGCTAGCCCCCAGCAGCTTCTGGACCTACTTTCAGGGTCTGAGTACCCCCCTTTGTGCTCCGGTTTCCGAGTTGGTTCCCCGGGTCGGTACCGGTGGGCTACAACCCTGCCCCGGTCCACCTCGATTCCACCGAGCTGTCTTCCCGGCTCCTGCAGACGGAGACCGCCGTCTGACTCCTAGCCAAAGGTACCAGGGCTCCTACCCCGGCACCTGCTCAAATTGGTTTCTCTCCGTTGCTGGAGCTGCACCCAGCTCCAGCCCACACACATCTCCAACTTGAAATCTCAACCTCATCTGACTTTTTCTGAACTGTTTACTTTCCCCGCCCCGGGCTGTCTAAAACTCCTAGGTGGGCGTCTTCCAACCGCCTGGTTCCGCCCCCTGGTGTGTCTATCAAGCGCTGAGGGGGGTGACTAGGGTTTTAATGTTTGGCTGAATGTTACCTATGAGGGAAGGTGTAATGCAGGGCCCTATTTGTGACTACCTGGCCCGGCCAGGGCGTCACAGATACTATAACAGCTTTTATATCAGGGCTGGATGATTTCCTCAGTATACAACATTGTTGGTTATAAACGACTTTATGACAAAATGTAGAATTGGTGGAGGAAGGGTGAACTCGATGGACCTCGGGCTCTTTTCAACCTATGTAACTATGTAATAAATGTAAACTTGTGCAAACTCAACATGAAATATCAAATACAGCTGCACTCTGAAACGCTAAGGCATGCAAACTTTTCATACAGGAATTTGGACATGCATTACTACTAAACATGTCTTCTGACTCAGCACTTCTTCCCACAGAATGAAGGCAATTTTTAATTTCCTATTGCCAGGTTCCTGCCCACCCGTAACATTGTCGGATTTTTTAGCCAGGATAAAGGCATTGAGGTAGGGACCCAGCCAAGATAGATACGCCTTGATGCTGGATGCTGGGCCCATACGCCTTGATGCTGGTTGCTGGGCCCACATAAAATTTACCTTTTTTTATCAGCTAAGTGTCTCAATATTAAAATTTATTTCCTTGGTTGTAATACAAGTCCAAATTCCTGTATTCAACTTTCTGTAAATTGGCACAAAATTTGCACCAAAATATCTAGTGTACGTAAAAATTACTTTGGGGGAGGAATTGGAGTACATTTGAGACAAATTTTGTAAAAAGTTGCAATTAATGAATCAGATGAAAACCCTAAACCTCGCCCCCAATGGCAAACAAAAGAAAAAAAATATGCAAATGCATAAAAAATAGACTACAAGAGGTATAAATGTAAAAAAATTAGGGGCAAACAGGTGAAAAACACCAAAAACTAGACAAAAAGGCATAAATGTAAGAGTGCCGTGGGTCCCAAGACTCCTATAGCTATGCGAAAAGAAAAGGAAAAAGTTATGGAATTCAAAGAAAAAAGGACCATGAGTCATCATCTGTGGGGGGGGGGGTTACGTCACTTTCCTTTTTAATCTTGTGGTTGCCATTTCGGAAAACATCCGGAATGTCTAAACTCCGAGTACATTTAAGGCCTCTTTCACACATCAGTGATTCTCGTTTGTTCTAGTTTTTATACGTACCAAAGTCACAGACATACGCAGACCCATTCTAATCAATGGGTCTGCACACACATCAGTGATTTTTCACTGACCGTGTCTCTGTGCGGGGTACACGCGTGTCCATGATTGCTTCACGGAGACTTATCCATTTTTTTCTGGCATCATTGATGTACCATCTACACTATGGTGTGATCCATGAAACATGTACCAGAAAAGATATTGAAAAAAACCCATAACATTTTATACTCACCTTCTCCAGCGTCGCTCTCTCCGGCCTCTGTTCTCTGCTGCTTCAGGCCTGCAACACACATCCGTTTAAAACGTGCGTGTTTGGTCCGTTTCCGTACATACCGGAGATACGACCAAACGTGCACATATGTTGTTCTATGGTAAAAGACACACGTACGTGTTATTTGATCTTCCGTGTGTGTTCGTGTGCGTCCCACATTTTTTGCTCAGTTTGGCACGGAAGCATGTTCGTTTTTGGGATGGAGCACGCACACACGGACATAATGCTAGCCTATTCCCACATTCCCTGGTTCACTAATTTAATCAGCCCCAAAAAGCCCTCCATGTCCGGCGGAATCCAGGATGGTCCAGCGTCGCTTCCAGCTCTGCTGCATGAAGGTGACAGGAGCTGCAGAAGACACCGCCGCTCCTGTCAGCTCCACGCAGCAACTGAGGTGAGAAGCGCGATCAGCTGAGCTGTCACTGAGGTTACCTGGATCCAGCGGTGGATGCAGTGGTGGCCGCGAGTAACCTCAGTGACAGCTCAGCTGATCGCGCTATTCCCTTCATTAGCTGCGTGGAGCTGACAGGAGCGGCGGTGAGTAGCGCGATCAGCACACAGACAGAGCCGCGGCATGACAATGAAGTCGGGTGAAGTTCACCCGAGTTCATTCTCATCCCACTACTCTGTCTTCCGACATGTAGTAACGACATTTTGCATCACACATGGACATTCCACACGGACAACACAAACAGATGTCAGTTAAGTTTCACACGCACACACGGACATTTCACACGCACATACAGCTAGCATACGGGATACATACGCAGGCCACACATACCATAAAAACGGACCTAAAAAACGGAAAACTGACCAGAAAAACGGCCCGTTTTACACGGACGTGGTTTTCACGGATGTGTGTTTTTAGGCCTCAGAGACGGCTCATTACTGGCATGCATATTCATGGATGCAGACATAGCTGACCCGGAAGTAGCTGCAGCGGGGGTGGAAACACAGCAGAGCCGATGAGTTCAGCACAACGGACAGCAGGAGCGGGGACAGGTGAGTATACGTCCATGTGCAATCACGGATGACGGATCACGTCCCACGGATTGCACATGGACAACCCACGTGTGGCGTGAATCACGGCACACGAAGGGACATATAAGTTTTTAACACGTCAGTGAAAAACGCCTGTTTTTTCACTGACGTGTGAAACAGGCCTAAAGTAGACTTAAAAAAAAGTGAATCTATATATATAATTGCCTTATTCTGTCTGTCTGTCTGTCTGTCTGTCATGCTCCAAAATTGTGTCCTTACGGTGACACAAAGCTGATTGGCCGCTGGGCTCGCCATGGCCCCGCCCCCCCACACAGATTGGCCGCTCGCCCAGGCTGCGCCCCCACACGGATTGGCCAGCCACTCGCCCAGGCTCTGCCCCCCCCACAGATTGGCCTCTCGCCCCGGCACCCTGCAGGCATTGGCAATTCGGCCACGCCACGCCCCGCCCCCCTCACGCAATGCACGCTAGCTCTGGCCCCGCCCCCCTCCCCCCCGCGCATTCCTCAAACTGACACGGCTGTCACGGAGGTGAGTACTGTACAACACCCCCCCAGCCCCCCCCCGTCCCTCGCTCGCACGGGAGTGGTGTGGATACGTTGGTAACCATGCTAGCATGGTTACAAGCGCATCAAGGTCCTGCAGCGGCGGAAGATCCACACGCACACACACACACATACACACACATCAGATCACACTCACTCTCACACACACCTCACACACACCTCACATACACATCACATCGCATCCACACACTCACAGCATCCGGCGATATCCCTTGCTTCTCGGCCTCGATACTGTGCTGTTGTGACCTTCCAGGACCTGACGGAGGATCACATGGCCAGAAGCATGTGGTATCTCTGGATGTTGTGAATGTCAGCGCGTATGTGCGATATCGTCAGTGTCTGTGTGTGTGCGTGTATGCGATCGGGTGTGTGTGAGTGTATGCGATCGGGTGTGTGTGAGTGTATGCGATCGGGTGTGTGTGAGTGTATGCGATCGGGTGTGTGAGTGTCGGCAGAGGAGCACGGCGTGCTGGAAGAGGCTGGGAGCAGAGAGGCTGATCTTTGGGAAGGCTGGGAGGGGGAGGCTGATGCTGGGGGAGACTGGGAGGGGAAGGCTGATGCTGAAGGAGGCTGGGAGGGGGAGGCTGGGAGGAAGGAGGCTGGGAGGAGAGAGGCTGATCCTGGGGAAGGCTGGGAAGGGGAGGCTGATGCTCAGGGAGGCTGGAAGGAGAGAGGCTGATGCTGCGGGAGGCTGGAAGGAGAGAGGCTGAGGCTGGGAGGAGAGAGGCTGATGCTGGGGAAGGCTGATGCTGAGGGAGGCTGGGAGGAGAAAGCTGATGCTGGGTAAGGCTGGGAGGACGGAGGCTGGGAGGAGAGAGGCTGATCCTGGGGAAGGCTGGGAGAGGGAGGCTGATGCTGGGGGAGGCTGGAAGGAGAGAGGCTGATGCTGGGGGAGGCTGGAAGAAGAGAGGCTGATGCTGGGGGAGGCTGATGCTGGGGGAGGCTGGGAGGAGAGAGGCTGATGCTGGGGAAGGCTGGGAGGAGAGAGGCTGATGCTGGGGACAGAGAGGAGAGGCTGATGCTGGGAGGAGAGAGGCTGATGCTAAGATGAGAGAGGCTGATGCTGGGAGGAGAGAGGCTGATGCTGGGGGAGGCTGGGAGGGGGAGGCTGATGCTGGGGGACGCTGATGCTGGGGGAGGCTGGGACGAGGGAGGCTGATGCTTGGGGAGGATGATGCTGGGGGAGGCTGGAAGGAGAGAGGCTGATGCTGGTGGAGGCTGATGCTTGGGGAGGCTGATGCTGGGGGAGACTGGGAAGGGAAGGCTGATGCTGAGGGAGGCTGGGAGGGGGAGGCTGGGAGGAAGGAGGCTGGGAGGAGAGAGGCTGATCCTGGGGAAGGCTGGGAAAGGGAAGCTGATGCTGAGGGAGGCTGGAAGGAGAGAGGCTGATGCTGGGGGAGGCTGGAAGGAGAGAGGCTGAGGCTGGGAGGAGAGAGGCTGATGCTGGGGAAGGCTGATGCTGAGGGAGGCTGGGACAGGAGAGCTGATGCTGGGGAAGGCTGGGAGGACGGAGGCTGGGAGGAGAGAGGCTGATCCTGGGGAAGGCTGGGAGAGGGAGGCTGATGCTGGGGGAGGCTGAGGCTGGGAGGAGAGCGGCTGATGCTCGGGACAGAGAGGCTGATGCTGGGAGGAGAGAGGCTGATGCTGGGAGGAGAGAGGCTGAGGCTGGGAGGAGAGAGGCTGATGCTGGGGGCAGAGAGGCTGATGCTGGGAGGAGAGAGGCTGATGCTGGTGCAGCATGGGGGATGGTGCACGATGGGGGGTGCGCAGCATGGGGGATGGAGCACGATGAGGAGTGCGCAGCATGGGGGATGGAGCACGTTTGGGAGTGCACAGCATGGCGGATGGAGCACGTTTGGGAGTGCGCAGCATGGCGGATGGAGCACGTTTGGGAGTGCGCAGCATGGCGGATGGAGCACGTTTGGGAGTGCGCAGCATGGCGAATGGAGCACGTTTGGGAGTGCGCAGCATGGCGGATGGAGCACGTTTGGGAGTGCGCAGCATGGCGGATGGACCACGTTTGGGAGTGCGCAGCATGGCGGATGGAGCATGTTTGGGAGTGCGCAGCATGGCGGATGGAGCACGTTTGGGAGTGCGCAGCATGGCGGATGGAGCACGTTTGGGAGTGCGCAGCATGGCGGATGGAGCACGTTTGGGAGTGCGCAGCATGGCGGATGGAGCACGTTTGGGAGTGCGCAGCATGGCGGATGGAGCACGTTTGGGAGTGCGCAGCATGGCGGATGGAGCACGATGGGGGGTGCGCAGCATGGTGGATGGAGCACGATGGGAGGTGCACACCTCCCCCAACACACACAACACACCACACACACACTGGGAACCACAAACACCGCCCTACACAGACACCCACACACACAGACAACGCTGCACACACACAACACCCAATACACAAACACCGCGCCATACATAAATATACGCACATATCATGCAACACACACATTGCACAAAACATACCTCCCCCCAAAACACACCACACACACACAAACCGCGCAACACATACACACACAACGCTACAGACACACAGCGCTCCACAAACAACGCAACACACGCAACACACACACACCGCTCTCACCCCCCGCCACACCCAGACAACACCCAGAACATGTACAGCTCCTACACAAACACTTGGTAACTACACACAACAACATCTATATATATATATATATATATATATATATATATATATATATAACAAAAATCCTACATTAACTACACAATACGTAAATTCTAGAATACCCGATGCGTAGAATCGGGCCACCTTCTAGTATAGAATAATGAATTGGGTTCAAAAATAAAAAAAGGCGCAAAACAGAAGTAGACAAAAACAAGTGCAAAGGCAGTGATGAATCAGAGCTAAAGTGTAACTAAAAATACATAATAGAAAACCATGTACAGTATATACAAATAAATGGTCGTGTTCTCAAAAAGCATAATAATTGGCCCATAGCTTGAAATAAGGTAATAAACAAGCAAATATTTGAAAGGTGTTAGGGGCCCTTTGCACACTACGACATCGCAAGCCGATGCTTGCGATGCCGAGCACGATAGTCCCCGCCCCCGTCACAGCTGCGATATCATGGTGATAGCTGCCGTAGCGAACATTATCGCTACGGCAGCTTCACATGCACTCACCTACCCTGCGACGTCGCTCTGGCCGTAGAACCGCCTCCTTCCTAAGGGGGCAGGTCGTGCGGCGTCATAGCAACGTCACACGGCAGGCGGCCAATAGAAGCGGAGGGGCGGAGATGAGCGGGACGTAAACATCCCGCCCACCTCCTTCGTTCCGCATTGCAGCCGGGACGCAGGTAAGGAGATGTTCCTCGCTCCTGCGGCTTCATACACAGCGATGTGCGCTGCCGCAGGAACGAGGAAAAACATCGTAACATCGGTCTTTCCCAAATCATGGAAATGACCGAGGCTACACCGATGATACGATTACGACGCTTTTGCGCTCGTTAATCGTATCAAAAATGCTGTACACACTACGATGTCGAGAGCGACGCCGAATGTGCGTCACTTTCGATTTGATCCCACCGACATCGCACTTGCGATGTTGTAGTGTGCAAAGTGCCCCTAAGACTAAAGGGTGCTTTACACGCTGCGACATCGCTAGCGATTGCTAGCAATGTCGAACGTGATAGCACCCTCCCCCGTCGCTTGGGCGACATTTGGTGCTCGCTGCCGTAGCGAACATTATCACTACGGCAGCTTCACACGCACATACCTTGTCAGCGACGTCGCTGTGACCGCCGAACAATCCCTCCCTCAAGGAGGAGGTGCGTTCGGCGTCATAGCTACGTCACTGCGGCGTCACTACGCGGCCGGCCAATAGAAGCGGAGGGGCGGAGATGAGCGGCTGGAACATGCCGCCCACCTCCTTCCTTCCACATTGCCGGTGGACACAGGTAAGGAGGTGTTCGTCGCTCCTGCGGTGTCACATATAGCGATGTGTGGTGCCGCAGGAGCGACAAACAACATCATACCTGTGGCTCCAGCAATATTAAGGAAATTAGCGACGTGTCAATGATCACCGTTTTTGAATGATTTTGTGATTGTTGATCGTCGCTCCTTGGTGTCACACACTGCGATGTCGCTACTGGTGCCGGATGTGCGTCACTAACAACGTGACCCCGACGATATATCGGTAGCGATGTTGCAGCATGTAAAGCTCCCTTAACACTTCTCAATATGAATTGTGCAGAAAAGACCTTCTACACGGGTCTAGCGGTTACAAATCATTTGCGTAAAACACTACCCACTGGAGATGTCACATTTGCCGAGAGTAGCAAGTGTGGCGAGGTGCGTTCAGACCTACATGCATCTCAATCACAACAAAAACAGAAGAAAAGGGGGGCACCAGGGATACAAAAACAATGGGAGGCCCTGGAACTAGTGAGAAGGTAGATTGGACACCTCCTAACCTTACCTGCAACTGTCCCTTCTCTCTTCACCAGTCCTTATACAGTCTATGCAACTGTCGCCGATCAGGAACCTTGGACCCTCGAAAGACCCTATAGTAACCCTGACTAGTGAGGGCAGGTGGAGTTCACTAAACCTCACCGCTTCACTAACAACACACCAGGGAAGCAAGGACAAACAGGGGGAAAATAACAATTGTGGCGCCCCTGACCCGGTCAGGCACCACAGAGTATTGCACCCATGCGGGGACAATGCCTCCAGGTAATCTCCAAAGGCCAGGATGAGGTGCACACACAAACACATAGTGACCAGGTCTCCCACACCACTAGAAGGGACCCTTGGGTAACCAGTAGGGGTTAACTTTCAATTCCCAGCAAGGGGTGTGCTCAGAGGCTGGTTGCTAGGAAGCAGGGCAGAGAGGAAGTGAGAGGAGTCGGGAGCTGGAGGTTGAAGTGTGTGGAAGGGAGCAGAGGGTCTCTCGTGTCAGACGGGTCCTGAGGAGTGCAGTAGCTGAAAGCGGGGGAGAAAGGGTACCGTGGGTCGGCCTGAAAGACATCCAGAGAGAGGGGTGGCTGAGTACGGAGATCCTGGTATCCGAGCACGCAAGGGGAAACAGATCCCCAGTACAGGCAGCAAATCATCCAGAGCTGCTTAACCTACAGGTGGGGGGTACTTTATGCCCTCACCACTACTACACAGAGCTCGAGCCAAGCAGCAATCACCAGGCCCATAAGGGGACAGGGCCAGAAGCCATCCCACCAAGGCCACGCTGCCGGCAGACGGGCCAGAGAGAGGGGAGCAGGGTAGTAACAGCTTCCCTGGAGGAGTCCTACCACGCTTCAAGCAAGGGATCCTCCCAAACAAAAAGAGTGCAAGGAGGGCGAGCGGACAGCTACCCTCAGAACGGCCTCCTGGAATTCCTGGTTCCACCTGGTTATCACAGTGTCGCCCGGGCATCTCACCGTGACCTCTAAACAGTGAGTAAACACGTTAAAAGACTTCTTGGACTGTGTTTGAGTCATTCTGCGACCTGTGGTCCCACACACATACACAGGGACCTGGGGCTTGCCTTACTCTCAGGAGGCTATTATACTGACTGCACCCACCATCAGCCCCAGGCATCCCTTAACCTGCAGTGGCGGTCCGCACTGACCGCAATTCTGAGAGTGGCGTCACGACGTATCCCAAAACGAAGGTTCCCTACCTGTGACCAGACCGTCCCATCCCGTGGAGTCCCTAAGGGTAATACACTGCTGCACCGCACCTGTAGGGCTCCACAGATCTGGCGTCACGAACAGGATTAGGACTAGACCTGTTCAGACAGGTGACCGTGTGCCTGAGAGGTCCGACCGCAAAAATTGAACCGCCGCCATATTGCCATCTTCAAAAGCGCGCGCTGCAGCCCGCGCGAGGGAGAAGAGCACCGCCCACGAAGAGGTGTGGCCGCCCCAGAATCCCCACAATTCAGAGAGCGTACTGACCCAGGAAGTGGAAAGGGAGCGCGCAGATTTTTGAAGAAAAATGGACGCTGCAGGAGGTAATGCCCCTGGTCAGGGCGACGCAGCCCAAGCGATGCCAGCCCCCGTCGCGCTGGACGCAGCAGCGCCTGGTGCCGGTGCCGCGGTCGCAGCTGCGCCGGCCGAAATCTCCCCCATAATGCCAGTTTCCTTACTGTATGTCCCAGGAGCGCAATGGCTGCCCCAATACGCCGGTAAAATAGACACGCTGACCGGGTTTAAGAAGAAGATCAACACCCTGCTAGACATGCACGCGATGACTGGTAAGCAGAGGGCCGCTGTGGTGCTGGGACAATTGACTGGAGCAGCAGAATTGGAAGCTGAGTCCTGGACCAATGATGATCGGGGCTCTGTTGAGACCATCTTTGCCAAACTAGCAGCTGCTTTTGAACACCGCACAGAGGGAGAGCTGAGGACGGACTTCTATAACTGCCGTCAGAAGCCCCAAGATAGTATAAGAGACTATGCCCTCAGGCTGCAGGCTGCACTACGGGCTCTCAAGCTGGTGGACCCTGTCAGTGATCAGGAAGGAAACCGGATGATGAAGGAACAATTCTTGCGGGGCCTGCGCTCTCCTGAGGATGGGAAGCAGATGAAGCTGTGGTCCCTGGAACACCCTGACGTGGACTTTGCCATTCTGAAAGACAGGGCAGTGAAAGCACTCCAACCTCCTGTGGACGCAGACCCCGTCGCACCCGCATGGCCTGCCAGTTCCACGGCTGCAGGAGCGGAATCCTCCTCGCAGTCCCTGGTAACTGCAAAAGGACTCAACGCGTCAGCAGAGACTATAAATACACTATCCTCCCAGGTGCAACAGCTCACTAAGGATGTCGCACAAATCCTGAAAGCAATGCAGTTGCCCTCAGACACCAAAGTCCCTCATCGGATCCTGCTAGCTGACAGCCCAGAGGACGTCCCGTGGATGCGGAGGAGAAGAGGTCCTGCGACCCGAGGCAGGAGCAGTGATCGCTATGACTCATCTGGACAACCCATCTGTCGTCGTTGCCAGGAGGCAGGTCACTATGCAAGGGCTTGCCCTTTAAACGAGCCAAACCTGGGGCCGAGGGCCAGTCCTCAGGATTAAGAAGATCAGGCCCAGGTCGCTGCCGTGATCAGTACGTGGGTGGACGTCCTGTCCTGTCCATCGTCCTGGATGGGATCCCTACCCCGGCATTATTGGACACCGGCTCTCAGGTAACCACGATCCCTTATGTCCTGTATCGTAGGTTTTGGTCGGACGACGATCTCCGACCACCGGACCCCTCCCTCACCATCTATGCTGCCAACGGACAACCTATAGACCAGATTGGGGTCAAGGAGGTAACCATAAAGGTGGGAAGGCAGGAAATGAAGGGACAAGGACTGATTGTTGTGGACACTGATATTAGAGAAAGGAACCCGCAAATGATTTTAGGCACTAATGTCATAGAAAATTGCCTAGGGGAAGTGTTGTTGTTGCTTCACCAGATTGTTGAAGGTGCTGAGGGCAGGTCGCAAAGAGCCTTGCAAAAAGAGATCCGAATCATTCTGAGGAAGCAACAGGTAAAACAGACTGGCGGTGAGATTGGTAGTGTACGGGTGATGGATGCTAACCCCATTGTGATACCCCCACGGAGTGAAATGATGATGTGGTGTAGAGCAGCGGTAGGTCTCAGAGGACAAGATTACCAGGCTGTACTAGAGCCCACTCATTCAGACCACTGGCCCACGATTCTGACAGCCAGGGGGGTAGTTGATGTACACAAGGGACGAGTGCCTGTACGAGTGTTGAACTGTGGGGAGGAGGAAGCCAGACTACCAAGGTACGCTACCATAGCCAAACTGTTTACATGCTCAGATGACGCCATAACACCTGTAGGTCCCCTGACACAAGCTGACTCAACAGAGGATGAGACCTCCCAAAAGCAGTTAGAGGACTGGTGCCAGAAACTACACGTGGGGACTGACTCTACACCCGTCTACCAGAAACATGGGGTTTACAGGGTCGTGCAGGAATACGAGCAGGTCTTTAGTAAGAACCCACTAGACTTTGGTAGGATCAAAGGGGTGCAACATCACATACCCACAGGCAGTCATCCTCCCATTAAGGAAAGACATAGGCCTATTCCACCAGCCCATTACCAGCGCACGAAGGACATGCTGAAGGACATGAAGGAGGCAGGAGTCATAAGGGACAGTTGCAGCCCCTGGGCGGCTCCCCTGGTCCTGGTGAGAAAGAAGGATGGCACGATGAGGATGTGTGTGGATTACAGACGGATAAATCAGATAACACACAAGGATGCCTACCCGTTGCCAAGGATAGAGGAATCCCTCGCTGCCTTAAAAACCTCCAACTACTTTTCTACCCTAGATCTTACTAGTGGCTACTGGCAAGTATCTGTAGCAGAGGAAGATCGGGAGAAGACGGCCTTCACCACCCCAATGGGCCTCTGTGAGTTCAACAGCATGCCATTTGGACTCTGCAATGCCCCCGGGACCTTCCAGAGGCTTATGGAATGCTGCCTAGGGCACCTCAACTTTGAGACCGTCCTGCTCTACCTGGATGATGTCATCGTGTACTCCAAGACCTACGAGGACCACCTGAAACACCTGGCTGAAGTCTTTGAAGCGCTATCCCGATATGGAATGAAGCTGAAACCATCCAAGTGCCATTTACTGAAGCCAAAGGTCCAGTACCTAGGTCACGTGGTCAGTGCAGAAGGAGTAGCACCGGACCCAGAGAAGGTCACAGTCATCCAGGAATGGCCCACACCTACCACCGTTCGGGAGGTACGTCAGTTCCTTGGCTTGGTAGGCTACTACAGAAGGTTCATCAAGGGCTACACGAAAATGGCAGTGCCTTTGCAAGAGCTCCTGGTAGGCCACCCAAAGAAGAGAGGAAAGACCTCCGGCCCGCCATTTCACTGGGGAGAAGCAGAAGAACACTCCTTCAGACAAATGAAAGGGGCCTTGACGGGTGAAGAGATCCTAGCCTACCCTGACTACAGTCTACCATTTGTACTGTATACAGATGCCAGTAATGTGGGACTGGGAGCAGTGCTTTCACAGGTGCAGGAAGGCAAAGAGCGTGTGATTGCTTACGCCAGCAGGAAGCTCAGGCCTACTGAAAGAAACCCAGAAAATTATAGCTCATTTAAGCTAGAGTTCCTGGCCATGGTATGGGCTATCACAGAGCGGTTCAAGCACTACCTGGCAGCCACCAAATTCACTGTCTTCACGGACAACAACCCCCTGACCCACTTGGACACTGCTAAATTGGGTGCCATGGAGCAGCGTTGGGTAGCCCGACTGGCGAATTATGACTTTACTGTCAAGTATCGAGCTGGCCGCAAGAACGGCAACGCAGATGCTCTGTCCAGGATGCCTCACCTAGCAGACGAGGGTGAAGATGTAGATGATCTTGAAGAGATTGAGCTGCCAGCGTTCCATCGCCATGGAGCAAAACAGTGTCGGCAGTTGCGTGCCAACCGCCAAGAGGTGACCCTGAACCCACTACCTCACTACAACTGGAAGGAGACCCAGGAAAATGATCCAGCGGTAGGCTTGGTAAAGAAACTGATCAACCAGGCTGGCGCCAGCCTTGACAAAGGAGCCCCACCTGAGGCACAGTACCTATGGAAGGAGAGGGGTCGATTATTCATCTATCAAGACAAACTTTACAGGAGCATCATTGACCCGAGGACGCATGAGAAGGTGTGGCAAGTGATTGTACCACAGAAGGATACGAGGATGGTGCTAGAAGCCTATCACAATGGTGCAGGCCACTTTGGTTGGAAGAAACTGGAGGCCCTACTCAAAGTAAGATTCTACTGGGTGGGCATGAGATCTGCCCTAGAGAAGTGGTGTCGAAACTGCGGGCCCTGCAATCTTAGAAGAAAAGACCAGCCCAGCCAGAGAGCACCACTCCAGCCAATCCAAACTAAACGGCCCCTGGAGATCGTGGCCCTGGACCATGTAACGTTGGCACCCAGCAGACAAGGCTACAACTACGCTCTCACTATGGTTGACCACTACTCCAGATTCCTGGTGGTAGTACCAGTCAAGGACTTGACCGGTCAGACTGCAGCCAAAGCGTTCCAGACACATTTCTGTCGACCACATGGCTATCCAGACCAAGTGCTCACTGACCAAGGACCAGCCTTTGAAGCTGAAGTGTTTAAGGAGTTTTGTAACCTTTACGGCTGCAAGAAGATCCGTACCACACCTTACCATCCTCAGACCAATGGCATGTGTGAGAAAATGAACCACATCATTCTCGACCTTCTGAAGACTCTCCCACTAGAAGAACGAAGTCAGTGGCCAGAAAAACTGCCAGATCTAGTGGACATGTATAACAACATCCCTGTGAGTTCCACGAACTGCACACCGGCATACCTGATGAGGGCCAGACCAGGGAGATTGCCAGTAGATCTGGAAATGGGAGTTGAGACCCCTGAAGACCATCTACAAGGTGCTGATTGGGATTCCAACCGCCAAGCCCAATACAAGAAAGTGCCAGAGTGTGTGGAGCGAAGCCTGACTCAGCAACGTGAGAAACAAGAAAAGGCCTACAATCGAAAAGCACCTGCTGTTCCTTTGATGCCAGGAGATATAGTTCTCAAGAGAAAGAGAAGACATCATAAACTTGACAATCACTGGGAAGAAGAACCCTATACTGTGTTACCATCGACGCTTAGCAATGAAAAGACATGCCTTATCAGCAAAGATGGAGGAAAAACAACAGCTGTCGTTTCTAGAGATCGCCTAAAGAAATGTCCTGAACAACTAAGAACCCCTGAAGAAATTCCCAACCCTTTGCCAGTTCAAGAACCAAAAGAAAAGATGATCCATACTGTACTTGGAGATTTCCCAGCAAGTTGGCCTCAATACAATGGAGCAGTAGTTATTCCAGTCATTACATTCCCTCAATCTAGAGAAGTAAGAGAACCAGAAGAACCTGTTCAGAACCTGGAAGAGCCAAATGTAGCTGAAGCAGAAGACCATGCACTGGTATCAATACCTAGTACACCCATTATTCACATTGAGACACATACATCGGGTGGGAGGACACAACCTCAGACAGATGACAGTATAGTACTGCGTAGATCAACCCGCAGCAACTTTGGTCAGCTCCCATTACGCTATAGAGAAAGTACAGTTTAGTTCAAAGTGACGGTATGAAATGTAATGTTTCACCTGTTTACAGTTAAGTAACGTTTAAGTGAAATGTGCCCACAAGGACTATTGTGAGACCTCTTTAAAATGTTTTCTTTACACTAGTTCACGTGCATTTTAAAAAAAATGGACCACCGGTTATGAACTGGCTTTAACCACAAACTTTTGCATTGTAAAAAGTTACCTCCTTGGTATCAACCACAGAGTCTGCCTGTTGAGGAGCATGGCTCTGCACCAACAAGGGGGCACGCCTGTTTATGGGGCCTGCCCTCCAACACTCGGAAGCGGGTACGCCTGTTTATGGGGCCTACCTTACACCACTCTCCTCAGGAGAGGAAGATTGGAGGAAAGGTCTGGGGAATGTGATGGCCCAGCCCTGGTCACCAAAAGGACCGGCGACCTACCTCCTGGAGGTTTTTGGGTGGGGTTCGGACATGTGGGTGGTTGGTGGTGGAATGGTACCTGGTATGTTTAAATGTAAATAATTGCCCCTGCGTGGGAAAAGTTTGTATTTACCTTTTTCTCTTGTCTTTGCAGCCCGAGGACGTGCTGATGATAACTAAGGGGGAATGTGGCGCCCCTGACCCGGTCAGGCACCACAGAGTATTGCACCCATGCGGGGACAATGCCTCCAGGTAATCTCCAAAGGCCAGGATGAGGTGCACACACAAACACATAGTGACCAGGTCTCCCACACCACTAGAAGGGACCCTTGGGTAACCAGTAGGGGTTAACTTTCAATTCCCAGCAAGGGGTGTGCTCAGAGGCTGGTTGCTAGGAAGCAGGGCAGAGAGGAAGTGAGAGGAGTCGGGAGCTGGAGGTTGAAGTGTGTGGAAGGGAGCAGAGGGTCTCTCGTGTCAGACGGGTCCTGAGGAGTGCAGTAGCTGAAAGCGGGGGAGAAAGGGTACCGTGGGTCGGCCTGAAAGACATCCAGAGAGAGGGGTGGCTGAGTACGGAGATCCTGGTATCCGAGCACGCAAGGGGAAACAGATCCCCAGTACAGGCAGCAAATCATCCAGAGCTGCTTAACCTACAGGTGGGGGGTACTTTATGCCCTCACCACTACTACACAGAGCTCGAGCCAAGCAGCAATCACCAGGCCCATAAGGGGACAGGGCCAGAAGCCATCCCACCAAGGCCACGCTGCCGGCAGACGGGCCAGAGAGAGGGGAGCAGGGTAGTAACAGCTTCCCTGGAGGAGTCCTACCACGCTTCAAGCAAGGGATCCTCCCAAACAAAAAGAGTGCAAGGAGGGTGAGCGGACAGCTACCCTCAGAACGGCCTCCTGGAATTCCTGGTTCCACCTGGTTATCACAGTGTCGCCCGGGCATCTCACCGTGACCTCTAAACAGTGAGTAAACACGTTAAAAGACTTCTTGGACTGTGTTTGAGTCATTCTGCGACCTGTGGTCCCACACACATACACAGGGACCTGGGGCTTGCCTTACTCTCAGGAGGCTATTATACTGACTGCACCCACCATCAGCCCCAGGCATCCCTTAACCTGCAGTGGCGGTCCGCACTGACCGCAATTCTGAGAGTGGCGTCACGACGTATCCCAAAACGAAGGTTCCCTACCTGTGACCAGACCGTCCCATCCCGTGGAGTCCCTAAGGGTAATACACTGCTGCACCGCACCTGTAGGGCTCCACACAATCAAAAGGATATAGCCTGAGCGCAGGAATTCGCCTTGCAGAACCTTCCTCAATGGCGGCCAGGACACAAATGACTTTGTATCTTCAGCAGGGAATGCTGGGATACACCACTATTTACACCTGTGACTACAAAGTGAGTGGAACTGATCACTCAGCAAGAAACTGCTTAGGAACAGCTGCAATTGCAGTCTCCAGACCAAAGACTATCACTGGTCTCTACATGCAGGGAGATGATCATGACTGGAGATGACGGAAGAATCCAGAAAAGTAGTGTGGTGATGGTGCGTTCTAACCAAAAATGGTCAATCTCCTTTATTTATAGGACAATGTGTTGGGCGTCTTATTTTTTAAATTAAGCCATTAGTAAAAAAAACAAACAAAAAAAAGTAAAAAAAACCCTTCAGTTATTACTCACCCCCTTCCATCTCCAAGACACTTCTCAGCAGCTTCAGTCTTCTTTGAAAGGCTGTAGTGGTGACATCATGACTAGTAACTGTAAAGTTCGGGGTCCGTACCGGACACCTAGTGTCCACGCACGAACCCCAAACACGGACTTCTCAGGGACCTCCATGTTACTGTTTGGGTCCGGCCACTCAGATAATGATAGACATTTTTTGGAAAACGAAAAAAAATAAGGAATAAAGCAGGACTGTTTTACTTACCGACCTTCCCCATGGCTGTAACACTACCTCCGGATCCGATCACTGCTTCCGGGTCCCACAATCATCCCAGCTCTGCTACATACTGAAGTCGCAGTGTGACGCCCCTGGACTATAAGGTCATCACAGGGTACTGCACAATCTGCCTTTCCGTGCAGTATTCCACCTCTATCTTTGTTCTGGGTCCTTAACTAAATGGTGTTGCCTCCAACAGTAAATCAAATCCTAGATACACCCTGCACCACACCCACCAGACACACCAGTGGACAGCTTGAGTGGAATAGAGTCGCCCACCTGGGGGGTCGGGAAGGGGAGGTGAGGAGTGTAGTGAGTTGAGTCTGAGAGTTGAAGGAGAGTCGTTGGGAAGTAGCCCTCGAGCTGTGAGGAGCTCAGAGGAAGTCGGGAGTGGTGACCCCTGAAGTAACTGTCTCGGTTGCAGACGATGGTCTGGGCCTAGAGAAGTTGGACCCCCAGTTGCAGGCGATTGTGGCGAGGAGCTTGGACCTGTCAAGGAGAACAGCCGGCAGCCTAGCACTATCACCAGTCCGGGACCGAAGGCACGACTGGGTGCACGGACCCTAGGTCGGGGAGTAGCTTCAGGCAAACCGACAATTCACCTGAGGAGAACGGAGCCTTTATGATATGTTCCCACCCACTCCAGAATTGGGGCATTAGCGCAACGAGGGGGATAGGACTTTCCAAATCCAAAACGATCCAGAAAATCCCAAGCGTGAGCCCTGAGAGCAAGCTCCTATATACTTAGCAATAGTAGGGAGCGGGGCTCGGCTAGTTCCACGCTACTGGGCCATCAAGTTGAAGTTAAACTAAGTTCCAGGAGGCAGGTCACAAATCACCAGGCAGCACCATTGGGGACAGGACCCGGACGAGCTCCCCTCAGTGGCAGCAGTACCCAGAGACTTGGTTTACCCAGTTGTTAGTCTGTGCTTATGAACTGAGTGAGTACGAGAGAGACTCCTGCACCCCACGGCACCACTCACTGAGTCCTGGGGCATCCCCCTACCCGTGGAGGGTTACAACACCTTGCTGCCCCACTTCATCACCCCGGGTACTCCCAGCGGTAACGGCGGAACTCCCCAAATTACCGTACACCACGGGTGGCGTCACGAACTACATATCAATTTCCCTGTAAATATCCCCCTTATATTTGAGTGGGCGCACGACCCCCAGGTCTGGAGACCCTCGAGCCACAGTGAACCCAGATCAAAGCAGCTCGGCTGATTCCACGGGGGCGGCACAGCAGCGCTCGGGGACATTTGAAAATGAGTTGAGGTTACTTGTGGTCACAGGTGGTGTACCGTGGGAACCTCCAGCTGTGACCGCAGGCAAACTCAGTGACATCTGCCTGACGTAATGTTCTCTAATGAAAGTATCTCGAAGACCCAGGATAGTCGTTGCGTCTCGTGTTGATTACGTCGGACCTGGGTGTTTGGGGGAGCTACTATATTGGAGAAAGAGGGTGTTTTTTGTTTTATTTCAAAGAAAGGATTTTTTGAGTGTTTTTGTTATTTCTTTTCACTTACAGATTAGTAATGAGGGTGTGGGGTTAGCCTGCGGGGAGGGCAATAATCATGAGAATCCCCAGGCTGAGAATAATAGCCACCAGCTGTTGACTTTATTATGGCAGGGTATCACAATTGGGGAGAACTGCACATTGTTTTTTAAAATTATTTTACTTTATCGTCGACGGCTAACGCAGAGAGTCCTTAACTGCACCCCAAGCTATAAACCAAGTGTAACACAACAGCAATAGCCATAAATGAAGCGCACACAGGCAGAGTTGAGTTGATTGCTCAGGGAGTTCTCCCCAGCCAACCATCATTCCACGAGGCTCAGGAGATCATCTACATTCTTGCGATCTCTTGGGTAACCCAGCCTTGCACAGATTCAGGTTGTGCAGGGATAAATCGGTCCACGAACATTTTTTCCACCATCGATGGTGGAGAGCAGGTCTCAGGTTGCAGCCATTTTGCACCAGGTGTAGCACGTCAAACATCTGGGATCTGGGAGCCTTAGTTGTAGTGTCGCGGGCGGGGAGGAGGGTGTCAGCACACTACGCTCACCCCCACTGCTCGGGTCCGGCTGCTGCCGCTCAGTGGTGGCTCGAGCGGTGGGCCGGATCCCGGGGGTTTCTCGAGCGGCACTCCTCGCCCGTGAGTGAAAAGGGGATTTTGTTGGGGAGATTGTTTATTGTCCGTGACGCCACCCACGGTTGTGGTGATTGAGTGTACACCACCGCTGCTCTATATGGGGATCCCGGGGATGGTGAGGCGGAGCAGCCAGTTGTTGTGTTGTCCCTCCGTGGGTAGGGGTTGGTGATCCCGGGGCCCGGTGAGGTGCAGGGGCGCAGGGGCAGCGCTGTGCCTTGCGGCACTGAGGTACTCACTCAGCCAGTAAACACGACACAGTTCTCGGTAAACAAACGGCTGGTTGGACGGGTCCCTCGGACGGTTCACGGTGCTGCGGTTCCCTGCAGTTAGCGGTGACGGTCTCTTCCCTGCACCTTTGAAATGTCTGTTTGGTAGCGATGGATTCCCACCGGTTATCCGCTCCCCGACTACAATCTGGGCCGGAGGAGCTCCACACTTTGCCCGCAGGCGCCGGCCCTGGGAAACTGGTGCCTTAGCGGTGGCGGTGTTTCCCCGTTGTGGTTGGACCTTTGCCGTCAATCAGGACTTGCTTGTTGGGAGACAGACGTCCCCTTCACTAACGGATTTGGCAATTTACGGCGACTCCAAGCCTTGCCGGGATCCGAAAGGCCCCTGCCCTGGTGCTGACTGCCCTTTGTATACTGCTCCAGACCCCCGGGCACACAGCCTCCGTGGTCCTTCCAGCAACCTCCAGACAGTCCCAATGCAGACCTTCACCGCCGTCTGCTGACCTTGCTGACTCCGTCTGGGCACACAGCCACAGACTAACTTCAGGCTTTCTGTCACTTCCACTGATGTTTCACTTCACTCTAGCTCCCTCCTGAGCTACACTCTGTTCACCTCCTACTCCTTCCTCTCCCTGGCTGAACTGCCCTACTCTTTCCTGCCTCCAGGGCTGTGAACTCCTTGGTGGGCGGACACCATCCGCCTGGCTCCACCCCCTGGTGTGGACACCAGCCCCTGGAGGAAGGCAACAAGGATTTCTGGCTAGCTGGTGTACCTGCAGGGAATGTGGGGTGCGTGTGGTGTTGTGACCTGTGACCCCTGGCATGCCCAGGGCGTCACATTCCCCCTTAGCAAAACGCAGACCGTCCTCGGGCTGCCCGTCCAACACCGGTTTTATTTTCCTTTTTGTTTTCTGTAAAGCATAAAAGGGTATAACATGGTAAACGGTAACATATATACATTTTTAATGAATCTTCCCTTAACGGGAGGCACATTGCTTAAACGTTGCATAACGGTTTACGGTTACGGTTTCCGCTCTCTCCCACCCAAGCAACCTGGCCCTGATGCTGCCCCTAAAGCCCAGGCAGCACCCCTTGACCCACAGTCCAGCACACGGTACCCGAGCGGGATCTGTCCTTCCCCTCCAGAGGGTAGCCACCGGTTCCTTTGGTGGCTGGGCCCCAGCCTGCTCTGCTGAGGGCCCTCCCTCCAACCTGCCTCTCCGGAGGCGGCATTGCGGAAACGGTAACAGCAAACAACATATTTACAAGCCACTTAACGTTTGTGGGTGCCCTGCAAGTTCACGGGCTTGTCCATGGATAGTTCCCATGCAATAAAACTTTTTAAACGGTCCCCACGGGGACAACGGTGCCGGCTCCAGCCGGTTGCCAATCACAAAGACAATCTGGTTACTTTCACGGTATCATCACTTTTCATCATTTCAAACAAACAAACTGTGGTGGTCCCAACGGGGACTGGACAACGGTGCTCCGCTGCCCTACTCCGATTCTTCTGCTTCATCTGAGGGAGGGGGTGCAGGGCTCACTCTGCTCTCCTGGCTGCCCCGTAGTTTCACATCCAGGGCAAACCACCCCCTCTCTCCGCAGTGTTGGGTGTACCGTACAATGTCTCCCGGCATAAGGTTGCGGCCGGGATGCTCCTCGGGCAGGTGGGCATGCACATCCCGCCGGGCTACAAACACTTCGGCCTCCAGGCCCGGTTCATAGATAAACCCGTAGCCCCGGCGGACATCAAACCGCCTCACCTGCCCCTCGTACAACGGGCCCCGGACACGGAACGTGGCCTGGCGGAGATTCTCTTTCTCCCTTATCGCTGTGGCCACCAGCTCAGCCTTCTTCCGTTCCCTCTCAGCGATCTCCAGGCCCAGCGGTACCGGCTCCCTATCCCAATACGGGGCTGCTGCGAGCTCCGGCGCACGGGTCGGGCCCCGCGGGACATCCTGGACGTTGCCCACTGTCAGGAATCTGGGCGGCGTGTCCCACGGTGTCTTGGCCTTGGGCGCTGCCTGACAGCAACAACCCGGCGCTACCTCAGCCGAGGTGTGGGGGATGGGCATAGGGGCTTTCCGCGGCTTGGCCTTCGGCTCGGAGCGGGTCATCGGCTCCGACTCGGGAAACTTCTCGGGGACTGTCTCTGGTACAACCTTCGGAGCCTTCCATGGCAACACCTCCGGTTTGCTACGGGCTCCGGCTACAGGTCGGTCCGCTGGGGCGGACGGGCTGGGTTTCGCTACCGGTTGCGGTGGTAGCGAACCTAGTGGCGGGGTCACGGCCTCCGAGACGGGTGGCGAGGGAGGCAACGGGGGGAGAGGGCTTGGACCGGGTCCCTCAGCCGCAGTGACCGGTCCCTCGGGGACATAGGGGCGTGGGTCACTCACCCTCCCTTCCTCCGCTTCCTCCTCGCGTCTCCGCACGGTGGCTATAACGTCCGCCATGTCGGTCTCCCACTCCTCCAAGAGGAGCTGCATTTTGACCTGCAGCCTTAAATGGAGCTGTGCGGTCCGGATTTCCACCCACGCTGCGGTTCCCGGCGCGGGGGCCACGGTGTTTCGGAACGGCATCCACATGGTGATTTCTTCTTCCAGGAACGGAGTGACTGCAGGGTCCTGGCGTCCCTGCTTTTATAGCCGCGGCTACATGCAGCTAGCCGCCATCGCGTCCCCCTTAGCTTCTTTCCGGCCACTCCCCTCCCGGGGCGGAGTTCTGGCCTTCGCGCCTCGGCTGCTCGAGAAGACGCTCGAGCGGGAACTTTTCGCGCCAAAGATGGCGGCTTCTGAAATTTTTCTGCCGGATATCTCCGGCGGTCACAAGGCGCACCCCTACCAAACGGCAGAGCGGTAAGATCCTGTTCGTGACGCCAAGTTGTCGCGGGCGGGGAGGAGGGTGTCAGCACACTACGCTCACCCCCACTGCTCGGGTCCGGCTGCTGCCGCTCAGTGGTGGCTCGAGCGGTGGGCCGGATCCCGGGGGTTTCTCGAGCGGCACTCCTCGCCCGTGAGTGAAAAGGGGATTTTGTTGGGGAGATTGTTTATTGTCCGTGACGCCACCCACGGTTGTAGTGATTGAGTGTACACCACCGCTGCTCTATATGGGGATCCCGGGGATGGTGAGGCGGAGCAGCCAGTTGTTGTGTTGTCCCTCCGTGGGTAGGGGTTGGTGATCCCGGGGCCCGGTGAGGTGCAGGGGCGCAGGGGCAGCGCTGTGCCTTGCGGCACTGAGGTACTCACTCAGCCAGTAAACACGACACAGTTCTCGGTAAACAAACGGCTGGTTGGACGGGTCCCTCGGACGGTTCACGGTGCTGCGGTTCCCTGCAGTTAGCGGTGACGGTCTCTTCCCTCCACCTTTGAAATGTCTGTTTGGTAGCGATGGATTCCCACCGGTTACCCGCTCCCCGACTACAATCTGGGCCGGAGGAGCTCCACACTTTGCCCGCAGGCGCCGGCCCTGGGAAACTGGTGCCTTGGCGGTGGCGGTGTTTCCCCGTTGTGGTTGGACCTTTGCCGTCAATCAGGACTTGCTTGTTGGGAGACAGACGTCCCCTTCACTAACGGATTTGGCAATTTACGGCGACTCCAAGCCTTGCCGGGATCCGAAAGGCCCCTGCCCTGGTGCTGACTGCCCTTTGTATACTGCTCCAGACCCCCGGGCACACAGCCTCCGTGGTCCTTCCAGCAACCTCCAGACAGTCCCACTGCAGACCTTCACCGCCGTCTGCTGACCTTGCTGACTCCGTCTGGGCACACAGCCACAGACCAACTTCAGGCTTTCTGTCACTTCCACTGATGTTTCACTTCACTCTAGCTCCCTCCTGAGCTACACTCTGTTCACCTCCTACTCCTTCCTCTCCCTGGCTGAACTGCCCTACTCTTTCCTGCCTCCAGGGCTGTGAACTCCTTGGTGGGCGGACACCAACCGCCTGGCTCCACCCCCTGGTGTGGACACCAGCCCCTGGAGGAAGGCAACAAGGATTTCTGGTTAGCTGGTGTACCTGCAGGGAATGTGGGGTGCGTGTGGTGTTGTGACCTGTGACCCCTGGCTTGCCCAGGGCGTCACAGTAGTACACTTTCCTTGGTTCTCCAGTAAGGTATGAAGCTAGGACCTCTGCCCATTGCCCTGGGGGCAGTTTCTCCCTGTCTGCCATCCTCTCAAAGACTCAAAGAAGACAGCTTCAGCATCCAATGATGATAATCTTGCTCTATTGTGGCTTCACAAATATAGAAACATCAGCTCCATTTTGACTCCTAGTTTAAGTCCACGTGGAGAGATCTTAAAATTGCTGTCAGGAGAAGCCTCCTTCAGATATGAGAGACCCGAAGCAGTTTATAAAGAAGAATCCAAAGTTCCAGTTCCAAGTTATAGCAAGCTATTGATTGCAGTTATTTATTCCAAAGGGTAAAGAGTGAGCAACCTAATATTAAGTTGAGGGTCCCAGCAATTTTTTCCGGCCCATTTTGGGGGTCAATCTTACCAGCTTCCGCCAGCATCTTCACAAGGTCTTTTGCTTTTGTTCTTGGGTTGATATACACATGTCTGACCAAAGCACATTCATCTCTGGTACACAGAACCCATCTCCTTCCTGAGTGGTATGATGGCTGCACATTCCCATCTTGTTTGTACTTGCAAATAATTGTTTGTACAGATGAGCGAGGCACTTTCAGGTATCTGGAAATTGCACCCAAGGATGAACCAGACTTGGGCAAGTCCATAATTCTCTTTCTGAGATCTTGGCTGATTTCTTTTCACTTTCCTATGATGATACACAAAGAAGCCGTGTGTTTCAGGTGTGCATTACAATACATCACAGGTGTGTCTCTAAATAACTCAGATGTTGGCCTAACCACTAGCCTTTGCCGGATGCCACAGATCTGCTACCTCTCTGGTACTCTTGACCTCCATATCGATATCGCGCCGCCCAAAAACCGAATGGTATGAATTAAACATGACGCTATAAAGCAACAAATCACACAAAGGAAACAATATTTCAGAGTGTTTCCTACGCGAAGCCCCCCTTCTTCTTACACCATTATTATAATAGGGCAAAATATTTTCCTAAGAAAACATCTCCATAAAATATTAATAATGCGAACCTGTGAGCGTCATCGGCAGCTGGGCTCACGACAAAAGAATTATCAGTCAAGGAAATCTCCTGTCATCTCTGCAGCATGTGATGATATGAAAAAGACCCGGCTGCCAACGAACGCCGAGCGCAGCACCGCAGCAGATATGCAAAATATTTCTAATCCCATTGTTTTCCAGCTGTCTGCATCCCGACCACAAGAGGTCGGATCGTTCCCACTCCATCTGGACAGAAACGTCTCTGCAGGAGCCGAGGAAACTGTCAGGCGAGCGGAGAAGGACAGTGGTAAATAGCAGGAGCAGCTACACTTATACCATCCGAGCCAGCGGGAAATGAACCACTGATCAATAAAGTGCAAGGAAATAATGATTTTTTTATTGTATTTTTTTTAATGCAAAATCCTTTTAAACAATAGCTAAAAAATCGAGTAGAGAAGTAGCAAATGTTTAAGAGACAAAATTCATCTACAGGAGAGAGAACCCTGCACATAAGAGCTGACACTCTACAGGAGAGAGGACCCTGCACATAAGAGCTGACACTCTACAGGAGAGAGAACCCTGTACATAAGAGCTGACACTCTACAGGAGAGAGGACCCTGCACATAAGAGCTGACACTCTACAGGAGAGAGAACCCTGCACATAAGAGCTGACACTCTACAGGAGAGAGGACCCTGCACATAAGAGCTGACATTCTACAGGAGAGAGGACCCTGCACATAAGAGCTAACACTCTACAGGAGAGAGGACCCTGCACATAAGAGCTGACACTCTACAGGAGAATGGACCCCGCACATAAGAGCTAACACTCTACAGGAGAGAGGACCCTGCACATAAGAGCTGACACTCTACAGGAGAATGGACCCCGCACATAAGAGCTAACACTCTACAGGAGAGAGGACCCTGCACATAAGAGCTGACACTCTACAGGAGAGAGGACCCTGCACATAAGAGCTGACACTCTACAGGTGAGACAACCCTGCACATAAGAGCTGACACTCTACAGGAGAGAGGACCCTGCACATAAGAGCTGACACTCTACAGGAGAGAGGACCCTGCACATAAGAGCTGACACTCTACAGGAGAGAGGACCCCGCACATAAGAGCTAACACTCTACAGGAGAGAGGACCCTGCACATAAGAACTGACACTCTACAGGAGAATGGACCCCGCACATAAGAGCTAACACTCTACAGGAGATAGAACCCTGAACATAAGAGCTGACACTCTACAGGAGGGAGAGAGGAACCTGCACATAAGAGCTGACACTCTACAGGAGAGAGGACCCTGCACATAAGAGCTGACACTCTACAGGAGAGAGAGGACCCTGCACATAAGAGCTGACACTCTACAGGAGAGAGGACCCTGCACATAAGAGCTGACATGCTACAGTGGAGAGGACCTTGCAGAGAAGAGCTGACACTCTACAGGAAAGAGGATCCTGCACATAAGAGCTGACACTCTACAGGAGTGAGGACCTTGCACATAAGAGCTGACACTCTACAGGAGAGAGGACCCTGCACATAAGAACTGACACTCTACAGGAGAGAGGACCCTGCACAGAAGAGCTGACACTCTACAGGAGAGAGGACCCTGCACATAAGAGCTGACACTCTACAGGAGAGAGAACCCTGCACATAAGAGCTGACACTCTACAGGAGTGAGGACCTTGCACATAAGAGCTGACACTCTACAGGAGAGAGGACCCTGCACATAAGAACTGACACTCTACAGGAGAGAGGACCCTGCACAGAAGAGCTGACACTCTACAAAAGAGAGAACCCTGCACATAAGAGCTGACACTCTACAGGAGAGAGGACCCTGCACATAAGAGCTGACACTACAGGAGAGCGGACTCTGCACATAAGAGCTGACACTCTACAGGAGAGAGGACTCTGCACATAAGAGCTGACACGCTACAGGAGAGAGGACTCTGCACATAAGAGCTGACACTCTACAGGAGAGAGAGCTCTGCACATAAGAACAGCCACTCTACAGAAGAGAGAGGATCCTGCACAGAAGAGCTGACACTCTACAAGAGAGAGGACCCTGCACATAAGAGCTGACACTCTACAGGAGAGAGAGGACACTGTACATAAGAGCAGACACTCTACGGGAGAGAGAGGACACTGCACATAAGAGCTGACACGCTACAGGAGAGAGGACCCTGCACATAAGAGCTGACACTTTACAGGAGAGAGGACGCTGCCCATAAGAGCTGACACTACAGAAGAGAGGACTCTGCACATAAGAGCTGACACTCTACAGGAGAGAGGACCCTGCACATAAGAGCTGACACTCTACAGGAGAGAGGATCCTGCACATAAGAGCTGACACGCTACAGGAGAGAGGACCCTGCACATAAGAGCTGACACTCTACAGGAGAGAGAACCCTGCACATAAGAGCTGACACTCTACATGAGAGAGGATCCGCACATAAGAGCTGACACTCTACAGGAGAGAGGACTCTGCACATAAGAGCTGACACTCTACAGGAGAGAGGACCCTGCACATAAGAGCTGACACTACAGGAGAGAGGACCCTGCACATAAGAGCTCACACTCTACAGGAGATAGAACCCTGCACATAGGAGCTGACACTCTACAGGAGAGAGGAACCTGCACATAAGAGCTGACACTCTACAGGAGAGAGGACCCTGCACATAAGAGCTGACACTCTACAGGAGAGAGGACTCTGCACAGAAGAGCTGACATTCTACAGGAGATAGAACCCTGCACATGCACATAAGAGCTGACACTCTACAGGAGAGACAACCCTGCACATAAGAGCTGACACTCTACAGGAGAGAGGATCCTGCACATAAGAGCTGACACTCTACAGGAGAGAGAACCCTGCACATAAGAGCTGAAACTCTACAGGAGAGAGGACCCTGCACATAAGAGCTGACACTCTACAGGAGAGATGACCCTGAACATAAGAGCTGACACTCTACAGGAGAGAGAACCCTGCACATAAGAGCTGACACTCTACAGGAGAGAGGACCCTGCACATAAGAGCTGACACTCTACAGGAGAGATGACCCTGAACATAAGAGCTGACACTCTACAGGAGAGAGGACCCTGCACATATGAGCTGACACTCTACAGGAGAGAGGACCCTGAACATAAGAGCTGACACTTTTAATTTTAAGGTTTTTACACAGAGGAAACATCAGACATAAATCCCACTGGTAGGGGAGGGGAATCTAGGGAGGAAAAAGCTCATCTAAACCATGGGACATAGGGTAAATGACATACGCAGAGCACAAAGTGAGAGGAACATCAATTAGGTTATTTAAATATGTATACATATTATAGTGAAGAAACATCAAAAATCACACTGGATGAATATACAAAAATCACAGCATAAGCTTACCCATGGTAGATGAGAGAAGTCGTCCCAGAGACACCTAGCAACCCAATGCGCGTTTCGCCTGGTGGCTTTCCTGTATTTTTGAATAAAACTACTGTATATATCTTTTTAGTGGATTTGTTACTCCAATTCTTTGTTGTTGTTGTCATGGTCTATGAGAGTATATTTTTTAGAGGAATAAATAATGCCATAACCCCCTTCTTTTGGCATATTTCTGGCCCTGTGGTACTGATGCTTGATGAATTGTCTATTGAGAGGGTTTCGGAGGACTATACATTACTGGGGAGGGCTGGGAGGACTATATATCATTGGGGAGGGCTGGGAGGACTATACATCATTAGGGAGGGCTGGGTGGACTATACATCACTGGGGAGGGTCTGGGAGCACTATACATCATTAGGTAGAGCTGGGAGGACAATAGATCACTGAGGAGGGCTGGGAGGACTATAGATCACTGGGGAGGGCTGGGAGGACTATACATCACTGGGGAGGGCTGGGAGGACTATACATCACTGGGGAGGGCTGGGAGGACTATACATCACTGGGGAGGGCTGGGAGGACTATACATCACTGGGGAGGGCTGGGAGAACTATACATAACTGGGGAGGGCTGGGAGGATTATTCATCACTGGGGAAGGCTGGGAGGACTATTCATCACTGGGGAGGACTGGGAGGACTATAGATCACTATGGAGGGCTGGGAGGATTATACATCACTGGGGAGGGCTGGGAGGATTATACATCACTGGGGAGGGCTGAGAGGACTATACATCATTGGGGATGGCAGGTTGGAATATACATCACAGGGAAGTGCTGGGAGGACTATACATCACTGGATAGGGCTGGGAGGACTATACATCACTGGAGAGGGCTGAGAGGACTATACATCATTGGGGAGGGCTGGGAGGACTATACATCACTGGGGAGGGCTGGGAGGACTATACATCACTGGGGAGGGCTGGGAAGACTATACATCACTGGGGAGGGCTGGGGGGACTATATATCACTGGGAAGTGCTGGGAGGACTATACATCACTGGAGAGGGCTGGGAGGACTATACATCACTGGGGAGGGCTGGGAAGACTATACATCACTGGGGAGGGCTGGGAGCATTATACATCACTGGGGAGGGCTGGGAGGACTATTCATCACTGGGGAAGGCTGGAAGGACTATAGATCACTGGGGAGGGCTGAGAGGACTATAGATCACTGGGGAGGGCTGAGAGGACTATACATCACTGGGGAGGTCTGGGAGGACTATTCATCACTGGGGAAGGCTGGAAGGAGAATAGATCACTAGGGAGGGCTGGGAGGATTATACATCACTGGGGAGGGCTGAGAGGACTATACATCACTGGGGAGGGCTGGGAGGACTATACATCACTGGGGAGGGCTGGGAGGACTATTCATCACTGGGGAAGGCTGGAAGGAGAATAGATCACTGGGGAGGGCTGGGAGGACTATAGATCACTAGGGAGGGCTGGGAGGATTATACATCACTGGAGAGGGCTGGGAGGACTATACATCACTGGGGAGGACTATTCATCACTGGGGAAGGCTGGAAGGACTATAGATCACTGGGGAGGACTGGGAAGACTATAGATCACTAGGGAGGGCTGGGAGGATTATACATCACTGGGGAGGGCTGAGAGGACTATACATCATTGGGGATGGCAGGTAGGACTATACATCACTGGAAAGTGCTGAGAGGACTATACATCACTGGGAATAAACAATTACAAAAAAACATCAGTAAAGATGCATGTGACAAGCAAGCACACCTCTGACAATGATTTTAATTTTTTTTTCCTCTACAAAAATATTGTACTCTTACCTCTGCTTTCTACTGCAGTAAGGAGAAAAAATATGTGTAATTCAAATACAGCAGGACAGAGCAGTTATATCATATCAATGGTGAATCATACTTACACTAGCACCTTTAAAAGTTCTCTTCCCCCTATTAATTGAATCTCAGTATTATTCTCACACTAATTCTCTCACTTTTTTCACTATTGTACTTATTCAACACATTACTATCTGCAGTATTTGCCATATTTGTTGGCCTTTCTCTTCCTATCTCTATTGATGAGCTGTGAGCTTTGATGCATTTTCACTCTACTGAATCAACCTAACTGCTGCATTCCCTAACCCGGCTTTTATACAGGCTATGATATTACTTTTGATTGTCTGTGCTTTACCATGTGATGTGATGTGATAGTGTGCCGCCCCCATGCTAGCAGCCGGCGCTGCTCGGGTCCGGGCCTTCAGGGGAGGTGGTGCGAGGGTCTCCGGAATTGGAGGTCTTGCGGACACGCCGAATAAATGGGGGGACGTAGATGTACGGGCTACGCCGTAGTAAGTTCGTGACGCCACCCACGGTGCGTGGTGAGTTGGGGGCACCACCGCTGCAGTTATGGGGCACCCGGGGGAGATGTTGTGCAGCAAGTTGTTAACCCCTCCGTGGGCAGGGATGATGGCCAAGGGGCCCGGTGACTCGGTGCAGGGGATAGCGACCGCAGGGGGTGCTGGTGTACACACTGTTAGTAAAACACACAAGTCTCTGGTAAACCAAGGTGATGGTGGCCGGTGCCGCAGTCGATTGCGTTCAGGTCCCCCACCCGGCTGGTGGTCTTTATCTTTTTCCTGCACTGCTTTGTGTAAGGTGGACGTTCCTAGTGTGAAACTCAGGAGTCCGCTCCCGGCTGGATGTGGCCTAAGGAGCCGTGCCCGCAGATGCTGGCCTGTGGGATCCATGGGCCCTGGCAGTGACCTCTTATCCCTAATCGGTGGGCTGTTGTCTTCTATGAGGGACTTTGGGTGGGACAGGACCTCTAGTCCTAACGTCAATCGGTTAATTAACCAGTCCGCTTGGTTCCGGTTTCTGGCTTCAGGGTCCGAGTACCACCCTTTGTGCTACGGTTTCCGAGTCAGTTCCCCGGGTCGGTACCGGCGGGCTACAACCCTGTCCCGGTCCACCTTGGTTCCACCGAGCCGTCTTCCCAACTCCTGCTGACGGAGACCACCGTCTGCCTCCTAGCCAGTGGCACCAGGGCTCTTACCCTGGTACCGTTCAACTTGAACTTTCCTGCTGGAGCGACCCCTAGGTCCAGCCCACACTCCTCTCCAAACTGAACTTCAGACTCAATCTAAAAAACTCCCACTGTTTTCCCGCCCTGGGCTGTCTAGACCCCTGGGTGGGCGTGTCCCAACCGCCTGGTCACGCCCACTGGTGTGTCTATCTTTCCCTAAGGGGGGGTGACTAGGGTTTCTGGTTGGCTGTGTGTTTCCTAGTGAGGGAACGGTGTAATGCAGGGGCCTAACTGTGACTACCTGGTTTTGCAAGGGCATCACAATAGCCACAAGGCAGTATGGGAAAGCTCATGCGGTGGCCCCTAAGGACATGGGAGCACTTACTTACTGATGTAATCTTTTACAACGTGTATAATGGTAGAGGTCTTTTTTTTTTGGGGTAATTCACTCTAATCAATTTGCAAATTGTTTGAATTCACCAGGACCTATGGTATATATATGTGCCATATCCAAAATATGATACACAAACCAGATTCACAACAAATTGAATCACTAATATTTTATGAATAAAAATAATTAAAATTAAGGGATTAAATTATGCCTTAAATTGTGGCTAGACCTGTGGATTGTAATAGATTTTTTTTTTCCCTATCACATTTTGTCACGCTTGCCGGGTAAGAGAAGAGTGGCGGGAGTGTTCATACCTAGGTGCGTCTGACATGCAACAAAACAAAACTAACAAAAGGGACACAATAACAGTGGGGGGCTCTGGAACTAGTGACAGTGGACAGTAGTACACCTCTCACCCTCACCTGCAGCTGTCCCTACTCTCCTAGCCAGTCCCTGTACAGTCTCAGGAACCTGAGACCCTGAAAAGACCCTATAGATGCCCTGGCTAGTGAGGTGCAGGTGAGGTTTACTAGACCCCACCACTGCACTAACCAGACACACGGTAAGGTAAGACAAACAGAGAGGGAAAGCAACAAAAGGATAAAACCTGAGAGCAGGAAACTTCCTCAGCAGAACCTTCCTCCAAGGCGGCCGGAGACCAAATTACTTTGTATCTTCAGCAGGGATTGCTGGGATACACCACTAATTAAACCTGAAGGGGCATGACTACAAAGCTACTGCAGCTGACACACTCAGCTAGGAACTGCTTGGTAAAGCTGCAAGAGAAAAACTGATATTTAACCACTTCAGTACTAAGAAAAACAAAACACATTTAATTGTAGAGAGCCATATGAGAGGCACAAGTCCAAAGGCTGTCACTGGTCTCAACATGCAGGGAAACGATTGTGACACATTTTCTGCAGCTCCTGCCACATAGGTGACTTTTTTTTTTATTTCACAGATTCCAGTAGGGTAGGGGTTTTGATGAGGGTGGGGTTCACTGTCTCTGGTCTCTGACATAGCTCTGGGGGGAGAGCTCTGTGTCTCAGAGTTTCAGCAATTCTCTTTCGCCCCAACTGCCTTACAGAAAGAGGCAGTTGGTGTGAAAAAAAATTGCTGAAACTCTGAGACACAGAGCATACTTTATATTTTTGTATATGAGAATTGTTATAATTTTTTTTTTTAGCTTTTTATATATTTTATGTTTATGGCTTAGTATTTCTATTGAAAAGTCTTTCAGGGAATCGGGAGCAGCTGCCGCACAGATTCCCTGTGAATATTTCATTAATCTGAATTATTTACTTTCACCTTGGCAGGTTCCTGGACCTTCCTGTGTGACTTGATGTTCGAGGCCGGGGCACGGTGCCATGAGAAACGCAGCACGTTCATTCACTGTGATGTCACCGTGCGAGTGGGAGCCCGGCTGGTGACAAGCGCTTTGGCTTACCTCCATATTTGTCATTGTAACTGGGAGAACGATGCCCGTCCTGTGCCAACTGACAATGGCACCGCGCATGTAACTCACATCACTGGGCTATTTATCAGGTATGCCAAGGTACACCAAATACTGGGCATTGTAGTCCGACCCATCTTCTATCCAGAGTTTGGATTTCAGCCGGGGACCGGGTGCACTGTGATATTAGTTTCCAATTAATGCCAAAAAAGTTTCTAGAAGAGCAAAATCTTTCAATACAGAGTTATATGTAATCATATGATATTAGATA
Organism: Anomaloglossus baeobatrachus; assembly: GCF_048569485.1. NCBI lineage: Eukaryota > Metazoa > Chordata > Amphibia > Anura > Aromobatidae > Anomaloglossus > Anomaloglossus baeobatrachus. The sequence continues at coordinate 670,298,310 of NC_134355.1, read as the reverse complement.
GGATTCCATCCACTCCAAAAATACTGTCAAGGTTAATAATGTATACCTACTAATTTTTAGAGAATTTCCCTTTTTTTTTACTATATTTTAATATAATATAATTTTTAATATATTTTTGGAGCTTCAAAATATCTGCATGAGCAAATTAGGACTTTATGTTTTATATATACTGTATATATATACTTACCGAATATATACTATATATACTGTGTGTGTGTATATATTATATATATATATATATATATATATATATATATATATTTTTTTTTATTTTTTTTTTATTATTATTATTTTTATTTATTTATTTATTTTAAATGTTGACAATGTTTTATTTTTTCATATATCACAATATTTATTAAAAATAAAATTATTAATCCTGCAATTTCCACACTGCTGACCACAGGGGCTATTTAGACTCGTACTTCCTGTCCTTTCAGAAGGAGTTTTCAGCACTTTCTTAATCAGCAAAGGCAGGATTACATTGACAGGTTTATGCACAGCTGATAATATAGAATCCAACATTCACAATAGATGATCTCACAGCTCACCTCCTCCCCCTCCTGTAAAATGTCAAATAACACCTCAATATACAGTAGATAGCACAAGATATACTATTCACAATATGTGATGTCACAGCTCACCTCCAACCTTTCTGTACAGTGACTGATAATACCTTTATATCCAGTAGATAACATCATTCACAAGGGGTAATATCACAGCTCACCTCCCTCACCTGTTCAATGACTGATAATACATATATACACTAGGTATCAAAGGATCTACCATTCAGAATAGGTGATGCCCCGGCTCACCTCCTTCTCATGTATAATCACTGATAATATCTCTATGTACAGTTGATAACTCAGGATCCACCATTCACAATGGATGATATCACAGCTCACCTCCTTTCCCTCCTGTACAATAACTCGTAACTAGAGTTGAGCGGATGGCTAATAATCCGGGGCCGGCGTATCAGTGTCGGGTTAAACAAGATGTCCGATCCGATATCTGTAGTGGTGGGGGGGGGGGTGGAGAGAGAGGAGAGAGAGAGAGAGAGAGAGGAGAGAGAGGAGAGAGAGAAAGAGACAGAGAGAGAGATGTTTTTTTGTTAATGTTTTAGGAATTGCCGAATCCGGATCGTGCTCCCGGAATCCCGCGTCCGGGTCGTCCCTGGATAGAACACTGAGACCGCGCGGATCGGGACTTTTACAGTCCGGGTCCGCTCAACACTACTCGTAACACCTCTATATACAATACATCACACAGGATCTATCATTCACAATAGGTGATATCACAGCTCACCTCCTCCTCCGATACAGTGACTGATAACACATCTATATAGAGTAGATAAGACAGGATCCACAATAATAGTTGATGTCACAGGTCACCTCCTCCCCTTCCTGTACAGTGACTGATAACACATCTATACACAGTAGATAACACAGGATCTCCTCCCTCCTCCTCCCTTCACAATGACCTTTGTCCTGCTCATTAGATACTTCAATGATCATTGTGGCTATTGTACATGCGAATTTCTTAATACATCAGGACGTTATAGTTTAAAAAAAAACCAAAAAATAACAGTGTTCAGGATAAAAATTGCAAGATTTCTATTTATTTTTTTAATGCAAATTGTGATATAGAAAAAAAAACATTATCAAAAGTATAACATGTTGACTACCTCCAGTGACCACTAGGTGGAGCTCACTGCATACGGATCATAGATTGGCTTCACTGATATAACTGTACACAGTAAGCATATGTTTATTCTTGTTCTGCCATGTTGGCACTGACTCTGGTTTCGTCCCTTTCCCTAAATTGTGAAGTTGTTGTACTGTGTGATTACATTTATGTTGTGTATGTGCCGTTTTTTGGAAGGATCTTGAGGAGTATAGCTGGCCCCTGGCCGGGGTTCCCAGGTGGAGTCCCGAGTGAGTGAGAAACTGCTTTAAATGCTGTTGAGTCTATAAGAACGGTCGGCTGAGAGGCCTAGATGGAATATTTTGGATCTTTGCCGGAGATTTTGAGTGGACTACAAGTGCGAATGTGTCCCAGGGGAGTTTGGAAAGGGACAACAACAAGTTGTCTTATTCATAGTGCAGCTGTCACGGGCGTGTCACATGTCACAGACAGTCATGTGGTTTCTGGCAATAGAAGGTCACATTGTTTAGCTGCGCAAAATGTTCCCTGACTTTCCATTGATCCTGCTGGTAGTATTCATTGTACTAGGTAGCTTTCCTACTAGGTTTTCATCTCTCCTCCTTTATGACCCAGCAGGAGCCCACCTTTCATCCAGCTGCTGAATATCAGTATTCCCCTTGTGTGTAAATACTTCCTTCTTCCCTGGACTGGTGCTGGTGATATTATTCAGTTCTTTCAAGCTCTGGTTGCAAGCAGGTGGCTTGTACTCCTCTGTAGTATCGTTGCCAAAACTCTGCTGAACTTCTATCTGAGTCATCTAATGATAAGAAGGGCAGTGAGCCCCATAGGGGTGAACGGACCCCATGACGATCGGGAGGGTGCAAGGTTAGGAAGGGGTTAAGTGGTTTAGTTGGGATAGGGGATATATGGGCTTATAGGATTGGTAGAAGAGAGCTGTAGGGGGATTGGAGGGGAGCAGGAAAGGGGTGGGGGTGTTGTGGGAGGTATAAGAGAGGTGGTGACCTGATTACCTCCCCTTTTGTCGCCGGAAAATTTGTGTCCCCAGGACGTGTGTGCTGCCTGCTGCGATGTCTGACCTGCATGAGCTGCTGGAGATGGTGCGTGGGGCCTCTGAGGTCCTAGGCGTGGACGCTCTGCGGCAGCAGCTGGTGGCGGTCTGTGGGGCGGGAGCGGTTCTGCCTGCTGCTCCTGCGCCCGGGCCACTGCTACGTGCTTGGCGGGCGCGACCGCCGGAGCGCTACTCCCCCAGCTGGGGGGGAAGAGTGCGATCCAGGAGCCCCTGCGGGGACCCTCCGGGGCAGCGGAGCCCCGCAACTTACCAAGTGGAGCTGCCGGCCGCCGGGAGGAATCCTCGTCAGAGATCCCGCGGGTCGGGGGTGGGCGGAGCTTTGGCGAGGCCCACTTCCGGTCCGCGGCCTGCACAGCCCCAGACCGGAGCAGCGGTAACGGCAGCCCCCAGTGAAGTGCCGGCCGGGGGTGGAGCCCGGCGTCCAAGACCAACGGAGGAGACTCCCTGCAGGCTGCAGGGGAGAGCTACAGGACGGAGGGCGGGTGCGGATGGGAGCGGCGATGTGTGGAGATCGGAGGAGGGGTACGGTGGCCCGCAGGCACGGATGAGGTCCACAATTACGGTCCCCCCCAGCGAGGATCGGGCTGGGGGGTGTTCCCAGCGAGGGTCAAATTCAGGACGGCCTTCCTGCAGTCGGTAGGGTGGGAGCCCACTGAGAGCGGCGGGAGAAGCGGCGGCGCAGCAGTCGGACATGAGAACGGCGAGGAGGGACGGCGGCAGGGCGCCACGTCGTGCAAAAAGGAAGAGGTCTAGCAGGAGTCGCCCGGATGAGCAGGGTGCGGTGACTGTGGGGGTTGACGGCCGCCAGGTGCGGGATGTCCCCTCGCTGGTCCCCCCTGTAGACTTCGGCAGCACGTCAGACTCCAGCGAGGAAGAAGGAGCGATGGCAGCGGCAGGTCGGACGGAGCGGGAGCAGGAAGATCGTGGCATGGCTGTTCCGGCTTCGGTTCAACGGCAGCCTGGTGAGCGGACGACAGAAATGTTTAATGCTGTGGGTAGTGCGGGCGGGGGCGAGGGTTCCTCCGCGGGAAGCGTTACGCAGGGGGCGGGTGTGGTCGGACAGTCTGGTTTACTGGGCCCGGAGTTTTGGGGGCAGCTTTTGGGGGTGTTGCAGGGGTTGTCTGCGGAGCGGGTTAGTCGGATTGGGCCTGGGGCTCCGGTGGGGGCGTGGGTGGGCCCCTCGGAGGTGGTGCAGACAGAGGCGCCGGTGCGCAAGGTTGCGGCGCGGGACCCTACCTCGGCGGTAGGTGCGGGACAGGCGGCCGGTGGGGTGGCTGACGTGGGTGTGAGTAAGGAGGCGGAAAAGGAAAAAGAAAAGGAGGATGAGGTTGTGCGGTTGGACGATAGGGCGCGGAGTGAAATTTATGTGTGTTTTGAAAGTCAGTTAGGGGTTCATTTGAAAAAGGAGTTTAGGGAAAAGATTTGGAAGGGGGAGTATGTGGAGATTTTTTCCCTGCTTCCCTTGGAGAAGTTTAATTTGGATAAAGTGAAACCCAGTGATACAAAACAGGAGAAAGAGGACGAAGAAAAACGAAGGTATAGGTTGATCCCGAGGACGTTTACTAACTGGCTGCAGGCCTTTGTGATCTTAGCCAGTGTGATCGGGGAAAAGGAGCCGGAGCATTGTTCCGCCCTATTTGGATATATGGACGCGATAGGGGAGGCGTATAGAGTGTACGGCGGTTTAGGGTGGTTAAGATATGACGAGCAGTTCCGGCAACGGAAGGCTCTGCGGCCTGGTGTCCAGTGGGGTCACAAGGATATTTCTTTGTGGATGTGGTTAATGATGGCTCCGGCTCAGCCCTTTCGAGGGGGTGCCGGGAGCCCGGGTGCGAGCGGTGGGTCCCCGGCTGGACAGAAAAAGGGGGCTTGTTGGCAATATAACAAGGGACAGTGTAAGTTCGGGGCCTCATGTCGGTTCAAACATGAGTGTTCCGGATGTGGAGGGTCCCACTCCTTGGCTAGGTGCTTCAAGAAAGGAAAAGGAAAGGCGGGGGAGGGGTCTGCAAAAAGGGAGGACGCCAGTGAGGGTAGAGGCGATGCTTCCCTATTTAAATAGATACCCGGATGTTCGGGCGGCGGAGTTGTTGGCACGTGGTTTTACGGAGGGTTTTCGGATTCCGTTTGAATCTGAGGCGCCGGTGTTTCGCCCGGGGAATTTGAGGTCCGCGAAAGAGCATCCGGCGGTGGTGAAGGAAAAGCTGCAAACGGAGGTGGAGTTGGGGAGGATGGCAGGCCCATTCCAGGACCCGCCATTCTCCAACTTAAGGATTTCCCCCCTTGGGGTGGTACCTAAGAAGGAGCCGAACAAATTTCGGCTCATTCATCATTTATCTTATCCGGCGGGATTGTCGGTGAATGATGGGATATCACCAGATTTGTCGGCAGTATGTTATGTATCGTTCGATAAGGCCTTGGAGTTGGTAAGGGTTGCAGGGCGGGGGGCTCTGATGGCAAAGGCGGATGTGGAAGCAGCTTTTCGTTTACTCCCGGTGCATCCAGAGAGCCTTCATCTCTTAGGGTGTATGTGGGATGGGGAATACTATGTGGATCGTTGCCTGCCGATGGGCTGTTCCATTTCGTGTGCTTATTTTGAGGCATTCAGTACTTTTTTGGAATGGGTAGTCAAGGAGGTGGCAGGAGTTCATTCAGTGATTCATTATTTGGATGATTTCTTTTGCGTGGGTCCGGCGGGCTCTTCGGTTTGCTCCTTGTTGTTATTCACGTTAGAGCGTATCGCGGGGAGCCTCGGCATTCCCTTGGCGAAAGAAAAAAACGGAAGGGCCGGTGACGGCCCTGTGTTTCTTAGGTATCGAAATTGATACATTGGCGATGGAATGCCGGTTGCCGGAAGGGAAGCTTTTGGATTTGAAGGCGTCGGTGCGGTTTTTGTCTCGGGCTAAGAAGGTGCGGCTGCGGAAGTTGCAGTCAGTGCTCGGAAAATTGAATTTCGCTTGTCGCATTATGCCGATGGGGCGGATAATTAATAGGAGACTGGCGAGCGCAACCGCGGAGGTAAAAGCGCCGAGTCACTTTGTCAGAGTGACTAAGGTGATGAAGGGGGATTTGTTGGTTTGGGAGGAATTTTTGGACCGGTATAACGGTCGGACCTTTTGGATGAGCAGGGCATTGTCCAATAGCCAGTTAGAATTGTTTACTGATGCAGCTGGCGCGACGGGTTTTGGAGCAATTTTTCAGACGCACTGGTGTGTGGGAAAGTGGCCGCAGCTTTGGGTGGAAAAAGGTTTGGTAAAGAATTTGGCGCTGCTTGAACTGTTTCCCATTATTGTGGCGGTGGAGTTGTGGGGCCCCGCTTTTTCCGGAAGACGGGTTTGCATGCATTGTGACAACATGGCGGTGGTGCATTGCATCAATGCGCTGTTGGCAAAATCTCCACCGGTTGTGGGGTATTTAAGGCATCTGGTGTTGCGCTGCTTGGAGTTAAACATTTGCAAGGTTGCTCGGCATGTGCCCGGAGTTCAAAACGAGGTGGCTGACGCGCTATCACGGTTTCAGTTTTGCAGGTTCAGGAGGCTGGTGCCGGGAGCGGATGTGGATGGAGAACCCTGCCCGGAATGGTTGTGGGGCCTGGCATCGGTATAGCATTTGAAGCAATTAGGAGATCGGTGACCGAAGCTACTTGGTGCAGATACCAGGCGGTTTGGGAGGAATGGGCAGAGTTGGAAAGTGAGGACTTTATGGAGCCAGGTTATAGGGGCCGAGTGTTGGGGGTCCTGACGTTAATTAGTGGGGATTTTTCGGCAGGTCGGTCCGTTTCGGTGATTGGTTACAAGTTGGCGGCGTTAGCCTTCTTGTTTCAGATGCAAGGGGTTCGGGACGCGACTAAGGATTTTCTGGTGCGGCAGGCAATGAAGGGTTTTCGTAAAGGGGCTCAGTCGCGTGACATGAGGCGGCCGGTGTCATTGCCATTGTTGGTTCGTTTAGTGGGGTGTTTAAGGGAGTTGTGTTCGTCCCCTTATGAGCGGGTGTTGTTTTCGGTAGCTTTTGTATTGGCATTTTTTGGGGCCTTTCGTATTGGTGAATTGGTCAGCCCGACTAAGCAAGCGATGGGTGGTTTGCTGATGGAGGATGTAATGCTGGGGGAGGACAGGGTGGAATGTCGGCTTCGTTTTTCAAAGACGGATCAGAGGGGCCGGGGGCGCTTAGTAGTGTTGTTTGCATTAATGGGGCACCAGTTATGCCCGGTGGTACAGGTTGCGGAGTTTTTATGGGTGCACGGTGGTTACCCCGGCGTTTTTCTGAGGCATATGGATGGATCTGCTTTATCGCGGTACCAATTCATTGCGGTGCTGAAGACGGCTTTAGCACGGGTTGGGGAGGAGCCAAGTGAGTACGGGTCTCACTCCTTCCGGATTGGGGCGGCGACGGAAGCCGCTAGGTGGGGTTTGAGTGAGGATTGTATCCGGCGGATTGGGAGGTGGGAATCGTCCAGGTTTCGCTTGTACATTAGGCCTCACTTGGTCAGGTGAGGGTTTGTGGGGTGTGGGTTTCCTTGTTTGCGGTTTGATTTTGGTATGCGATATATTTTCTTGTTCTGTTGCTGTTTTTATTCGTGGTCTTTGTATTTTGTAGGTCCATGCCTTGTGTGGATCCTCGGGCACTGTGTATTGGGGAGCGTTGCGGGCGGATGTTCGTCGCGACGATTGGCAGCTTGGAGTGGCAGTGACGGAAGCCCGAGTAAAGTGGCTTGGAATTCGGGGCATGACCTGGGGTAGAGTGCGCCCCGAGGTGGCTTATTATAGCCGTATGGATCGTGACCCGGATGTGTTAATTTTACACGTGGGTGGGAATGATTTGGGAGTGAGGTCGGTGAGGGAATTGAAAAGGGACATAAAGCTGGACCTGTTACATTTGTGGAGGGCGTTCCCGGGCATTGTTATTGTTTGGTCGGACATCATAGCTCGGACGCAGTGGCGTTTTGGTAGGTCGGTGGACCGTATTAATAGGGCTCGGAGCAAGCTGAACCGGGCAATTGGCAGGTTTGTGGCGCGGAATGGTGGGTTGGTGGTGAATAGAGAACTGGAGGAGTCCACTGAGCAGTATCTAAGGAGAGATGGGGTTCATCTGACAGATTTGGGTCTAGATTTATGGATGTTGGGTTTGAGGGATGGTCTGGAGCAAGGACTAGGAGTGTGGGGGGCCCGGGCCAAGTAAGGGTGTCACTTGGCCGGTCTGTGGCGGGGTGATAGGTCCGTCAGAGAGGTTGGGAGTACCGGCAGTCGGTTTGTTGGTACGAAGTCGCTCAAAGGGAGTGGCTTCGGATTGGATGGGAACCTGTGGGCGGAGGTCCCGCAGGTTCTGGGTAGGGGTAATTAACGATGGAACGTTGTCACCCCTCACCTTGGGCCGGGTGGTCACGGCCGAGGTGGTCCTATGGGCCGGTTGGAGGTTACGGCCGGGGGGTTAGGAATGATGGTTGGCCTCTCGGACGGATCTATCGGTGGTTTGGTTATACGGGTATATGTGTATAAGGTTAAGTTTAACAATTGGGTGGCATGTTGAGCCACGAGTTTTGGCATACATATATACGGTTAAATAAAGCTGTGGCCATTCCTGCAATAAAGTCGTGGTTCTCGTCTTTATTTAGGTAAATATGGTACGAGGGGTGTTTAGCATGGTAACCTGCTTATCCCTTATAGATGCGTCAAGTAATTCATGCTTTTCCCCCTGTGTGTTTGACTCGCCCACCCCAGGGCTATGGGACACCCGGTGCCGGGCCGAACTAGTCCGGGGGACGTCAGTGGTGGCGGGGCCCGACTCCGTGGCCCTGGTGGGTGTCAGTTTAATATGGCTGGTGACTTTGGAGCAATTAAAGTATTTGTTTCGTGACGCCACCTGTGGTCTGCGGCTATTAAGCCGCCGCTGCTGTGTGAGGCCTCCGAGGTGATGATACGGCAGCAATGGTGGTACTGCTCCCCACAGGTGGAGCGGAGCCCCGGGGACACTGTTAGTGCTCATGAAAGTCTATGGTGTTGTGTGGCTAACACGGTGCAGGGCCGACAGGCAATGAAAGAACCAGGCCCAAACAACAGTCTCTGTACCTTCTCCTCTTTTACTTTAGGAACAGTCCAATCCTGGGAGACCGTCACAGGTGATGAAGGGGATCCGGTCAGCCTGGAAGTACTTGGGGTGATCTTTCTGGCCAGCTGAGTATGAGGCCTACTTCTGTTCCTTTCTTTACTACGATAGGACCCTGCTTCTCTGGATCCAGCAATGGCCCTCTTTGCTGCTGGGACCGGTGGTACGTCCCTTTCCCTCTGTGGTAGGCTGCGCAGGCCCTCTCTGGTGCTTCTCTGCTAGAGTCCACACCGGGCCCTGATGCTGCAGCTGTACCTTCGGGCTGTTTATGGGCTTTAGGTGCTTGCAGCTCTCCTGCCCTTCGGATTCGGCTACCAGGGAGTATTTTAAGCCCTGGTGGCCACAGACTCCGATGTCCGAGTCTCTTCTCTGCCTCTCTGCTACTCCTGCTTCCCTGGGCCAAGCTGTTCCAGCTCCAGGCCCCAGATCCACAGGACAGCACACTCTGCGTCTGCTTCCTTTCACTTCTCTCTACAGACTGAACACTACTTCCTCCCTCAGGTCAGACTTAAGGAATGCTCCCTGGAATTCCAGGTTCAGAGCTCCCCCTGCTGGCCGAAGGGAGAACTGCGTTGGATGTTAAACTTGCTGGCCAATGGACCTCCCAATTACCTCCAGGCTCAGCATTAACCCTTTGGGAGGGCAATGCTGTTGTGGCGACCAGGTCCTGGGGCGCCACATGTTCTCCTTTCGTCTTCTATAGTGGTTAGTGGGGTTGATGAAGAGCTTATCCCACCCATTCCCTGTTTAGGTCCTAGCACTAGGGATACCTAGGGTCAGGTATCCGGCTCGGCACATAGGTGAGGAACCTATCTAGGGTGGTGAGGGACCCCAGGAACCAGCAGAAGGTATGGTCAGAGGTCACCATCCCCCCTTTCCCTAGACACAGGGTTTCACTTCCCTTTCGCCTTTCACTTGGTACTTTCCCTGTACCTAGCGTGACAACAACATTCCGAGTAAATGCTGGATGAAGTCAAATCACTCTCTCTGTCACTTGGTTCCATGTCCAGATTCCCATGTACTGTAGTACTCAGTCCTGACTATTGTTAGAGGGGCGGTGGGGTGCGGCGGCAGCTGTGGCAGGTACTGCCGTCTGGCTGTGGCACAGCCCTAGATCACTTCTTCGCACCACATCTGCCTCTCTAATGTAGGGGAAGAGTTGCAGGGACTTGTGGTGCATGGCACCTACTTCCAGGCTGGGGTCGCTCTTTCCTCAGGACCATCTTCTCGCTGCGGGCTGCAGCAGGTCCCAGTATCCTCAGACACCACACAGGGACACAGTCTTTCTTAACCAACATTTCCTTACTGAACAGGTTTTTGTACAGATTCTCATCACGTCAGCGGCGGCCACCTCTCTTTTCAGTTACACTGATCACAACAGTACTTGGCATAACTACTTCAGCCGTACGCTCCGGCACCCTGACAGGGTTGTCCATAGCAAAGAGAGTCATACTTAATTTGCCAGCCAGCCACTTCCCTGGTACTCGGGCCTCCGAGCCCCTCATCCCCTCACTCATCTTCATTCTGCTGAGCAGGATCAAATAGTCCTTCAAGTCACGCCTTGTCCCACCCACAGGGATTCAGCTGAAAGCTATGATGGGGCCTTCTTGGACAGCATTTCCCTGCCCGGCTCCGTCAGGACCTTCTCCCGTCATTGGATCCCACTGACCTTTCGTTGTTTGAGGGGGTTCCTTGGATATCTACCAGTTAGTGGCCACCAGCCCGGTGGTCCGGAATTTTACCCACTCGGTGTGTTTTTCTGGTGTGTTTTGGGGTACATTTTTTGGTGTGTTTTTGGGTTTGTTTTTGGGTGTGTTTCTGGTGCATTTTTGGGTGCATTTTTTAATGTGTTTTTGGATGTTTCTGGTGCGTTTTTTGGTGTGTTCCTGGTGCCTTTTTGGGTATGTTTTTTGGTGTGTTTCTGGTGCGTTTTTGGGTGTGTTTTTGGTTGTTTCTGGTGTGTTTTTGGGTGTGTTCCTGGTGCCTTTTTGGGTGTGTTTTTTTGGATGTGTTTTTGAGTGTGTCTCTGGTGTGTTTTTGGGTGTGTATTAGGTTGTGTTTTTGGGTGTTTTTGGTGTGTTTTTGGGTGTGTTCCTGGTGCCTTTCTGGGTGTGTTTCTGGGGCCTTTTTGGCTGTGTTTCTGGTGCATTTCTGGGTGTGTTTTTGGGTGTTTCTGGTGTGTTTCTGGGTGTGTTTTTTGGTCTGTTTCTGGTGCCTTTTTGGCTGTGTTTCTGGTGCATTTTTGGGTGTGTTTTTGGGTGTTTCTGGTGTGTTTTTGGGTGTTTCTGGTGCCTTTCTGGGTGTGTTTTTTGGTCTGTTTCTGGTGCCTTTTTGGCTGTGTTTTTGAATGTGTTTCTGGTGCGTTTTTGGGTGTGTATTAGGTTGTGGTTTTGGGTGTGTTTTAGGTGTGTTTCTGCTGCGTTCTTGGGAGTGTTTCTGGTGCGTTTGTTGTTTTTTTTTTTTTAGTGAATTCAATGCCTGGAATGGCTAAAAATACGCATGAACAAACAGACCAACAATTGACATGCTTCTTTTTTTTCTGCACCAAAAACTGCTAGGAAAAAAGATGCACTTCAGAATTCTCATACATTTTGCTGGGAGGAGAGATATGCAGATTTGGGCAACAAACTGCACGATAAACTGCACCCAAAAAAATGTTTCAAAAACTGCACCGTGCGCACAGGGCCTTACTTTTTTAACTGCAGAATCAAACCTTTTCTGTACTATAAAAACAACATTAAAATGCCACCAAAATGCATCAAATAAGCAGTGAAAAGGCATAAAAAATGCAGCAAAATTACAATGATCCGATAAGAATGTTATTGTATAGTTGTATGTGGACACCTACAGAAAACAAAAAATACAGGATTTATGCAACATGTGAACATGGCCTTACAGGTGCAAAAAAGCAACATGTCATATAGTGAAGCTATAGCAAGATATGAAAGTTCTGGCTGCTACCACTAGGAATGAATGAACAAAGAATAAATCCACCGGTCCCAACTAGGGATGAGCAGGACGTACTGATGACATCACAGCAGCAGGAAACTATTGCAGTTCCCTGTTGTCACCACATGGGGGCGATATATATGCTGATTGTGCCCGCCTCATTACTGTGAATGAGGCCTTGTTTTTTCAGGAGCTCTGCCCATGTGTGAGCAGGACATCAGTCATCAATGCTAACAGCAAGCGGAGACCCTAAAAAAGGTTAAGACTTAACGGTGACAGTATCACTTTAAGGGCTCATGCGCACGTTGCGTTATTGCATTCATGTACGCTGCGTACTGCACTGCAGTGTAAATGCATGCGTCCTGCGTCCCCTGCACAATCTATGAAGATTGTGCATGTGTGCCGCTCCCATGCCTGTAGCAGCCGGGCTGCTCGGATCCGGACCCGCTATGTGGCTCGAGGGAACTTCCGGACCCGGGGGTCTCGCAAACACGCTGAATAAAGGGGGGGGGGGGCGTTTTTGTACGGGCTTGGCCGTATTCAGTTGGTGACGCCACCCACGGTGTGTGGTGAAGTATGGCACCACCGCTGTTGTTGTGGAACACCCGAGGGAGATGTAATGGCAGCTGGATGTTAACCCCTCTGTGGGTAGGGATGGTTGCCCCAGGGCCCAGTGGCTCTGTGCAGGGGACGGTAATGGCAGGGGCCGGCGCGCCCGGACGTACAAGCGTGGAATGCTTGGTTACTCACACTGAAATGAATCACACGAGTCTTTTGCTAAACCAAGGTGATGGTGACCGGCCGCCGCGGTCGGTTGTACTTCTGGTCCCCCACCCGGGGTGGTGGTCGCCGTCTGTTCCTCTGCACTAGTGTGTTGTAGATGTGGACTTTCCGGTCTGAAACTGGGGGAGTCCACTCCCGGCCTTTTGTGTACCTGAGGAGCCGTGCCCGCTGACGCTGACCCGTGGGATCTATGGGCCCTGGCGGTTGCCCTATCCCTCTCTGTGGGTGGTTGTCTGCTTTTGGGACTTTGGTTGGGACAGGACTTAAAATCCTGCTCTCAATTGGTTAATTAGCTAGGCCGTTGGTTCCGGTCCTGGCTTCAGGGTCCAAGTACCCCCTCTGTGCTTGGTTTCCGGGTTGGGTCTTTGGTGTCGGCACCGGCGGGCTCCAACCCTGTCCCGGTCCACCTCAGATCTCCGGCTGCCATCTTCCCGTCGCCTGCTGACAGGGACCACCGTCTGCCACCTAGCCAAGGTACCAGGGCTCCGACCCTGGCACCGGTCAACTTGAACTTCATCTTTGCTGGAGCTACACCTAGCTCCAGCCTTCCACTCCTCTCGACTTTCACTGTCTGACTTGAACTGTTGTGTTTCCCGCCCCGGGCTGTCTGGACCCCTAGGTGGGCGTTCCCTAACCGCCTGGTCCCGCCCACTGGTGTGTCTATCTTTCCCTAAGGGGGAGTGACTAGGGTTTCAGGTTGGCTGTGTGGAACCCTGTGGGGAAGAGGTGTTGTGAAGGGGCCTATCTGTGACTACCTGGTTTTGACAGGGCGTCACACATGAGACGTGGGCACGTTGCTTTTATGAACGCAGCGATTTGGGTGCTAAAATTTTGACCCAAATCCGTGCATTCATAAAAGCAGCATGTCAATCATTTGTGCGCTATGGATGCAGCTGTCACTCTGTCTGTGGTGGTGGCAGCAGCCATAGCGCATGAATTCGGCTTTTTTTGTACAGAAAAACTGCATCCATTATGCAGTGTTTCTGCAGCGATTTGATGCGCATGTCGCGGGCGGAGGAGGGGACGCCGCGCTCTCCCACTGCTGCTCGGGTCCGGCTGCCGCGGCTGCTGCGGCCTGCTGCTGCTCGGTGGCTCGAGCGATGGGCCGGATCCCGGGGACTCTAGCGGCGCTCCTCGCCCCTGAGTGAAAGGGGATTTTGGGTGTGGGGATTGGTTATTGTCCGTGACGCCACCCACGGTTGTGGTGATTTGTTGACACCACCGCTTCTCTGTATGGGGATCCCGGGAAGGATGGTATGGAGCAGCCAGTTGTTGTGTTGCCCCTCCGTGGGTAGGGGTTGGTGATCCCGGGGCCCAGTGATGAGGTGGGAGATGCAGGGCTTGGTGGGCGCAGGGACGCGGGGGCAGCGCTGTGCCTTGCGGCACTGTGGTACTCACTCAGCCTGAGACGTTGACACAGTTTTCGGTAAAACACACGGCTGGAAAGATGGTTCCCACGGACGGCTGCACTTGCTTTCCCCAGTAGGTGACGGTGATGTCCCTTTTCCTGCACCTAATGTTTCTGTATTGGTAGCGATGGGTTCCCACCGGTAACCCGCTCCCCGGCTTGGATATGGGCCGGAGGAGCCCTACTTTGCCCGCAGGCGCTGGCCCTGAGAAACTGGTGCCCTGGCGGTGGCGGTGTCTCTCTGTAACGGTCGGACTGTTGCCTTCAATCGGGACTTGGTTGTTTGGAGACAGACGTCCTCTTCACTGACGGATTTGGCAAATTATGGCGACTCCAAGCCTTGCCGGGATCCGAGAGGCCCCTGCCCTGGTGCTAACTGTTCTTTGTATACTGCTCCAGACCGCCGGGCCACTACCCGTCCGCGGTCCTTCCAGCAACCTCCGAGCAGTCACCCCTGCAGACTGTCACCGCCGTCTGCTGACCTTGCTGACACTGTCCTGGCACACAGCCGGACCAACTTCAGGCTTTACTACTCTCACTTCAGCTTCTCTCTTTAGCTTCACTACTACTTCACTTCTACTTTCAACTCTAACGTGAACTTCACTCAAGCTCTCCCTGAGCTCAACTGTTTACTCCTTCTACTTCTCTAGCTGTTCTTGCTTCCTCTCACTTTCACTTCCCTCACTTGACTGCCTGGTTCTCCCACCTCCAGGGCTGTGAACTCCTCGGTGGGCGGAGCCAACCGCCTGGCCCACCCCCTGGTGTGAACATCAGCCCCTGGAGGAAGGCAACAAGGATTTTGGTAGCCTTGGTGTTCCTAACCGGGGTGTAGGGTGTGGTGGTGCAATGACCTGTGACCCCTGGCTTGCCCAGGGCGTCACACGCACATGTGCTGTGAAATCGCTGCAGAATATTCAGCAAGTACGTGCGCATGAGCCCTAAACGAAATGCACACATTTTTACGTAAAATCATTATTTTGGGCTATCATTTTTGCACCATTTGGCTTTTACAGGCTCTTTGTTTCCTGGCACATTGTTCACAGCAGAAGGAGCTAACTAATAATCTATTGTGCCGCCCCCGTGTCAGCAGCCGGGCTGCTCGGGTCCGGATCCGCGGTGGCTCGAGGGGAGTCCGGACCCGGGGGTCGTGCGGCCACTCGAATTAAGGGGGTATTTACAGGGGATGGTGTATTTACAGTTCGTGACACCACCCACTGCAGCTGGGGAGTACCCGGTGGCGATGGAGTGGGCAGCCAGGTGTTTAACCCCTCCACGGGTAGGGGGGATACCCCGGGATTCGGTGATAGTGACGGGGAGGTGCTGTTGGGGAGGTAAGGGTCACTTGCGTACTCACTCAGTCCAATAACGCTGACACCGACAACTTAGTAAACCAAACTTCTGGACACCGCTGCTTCTGAGGGGAATACATTTGTGTCCCGTGTTGCCTGTTGATCTGTGACCTTTCCCTTGGCACCTTGTTCTCTTCTTAGTTGTCCCCTGTAGCTTGAAACTAGTCGGGTCTCGCTCCCCAGTGGGGCTAACTGAGGAAGCTTGTTCTCAGGGTTCACACTTGGGATTTTCTGGACCGTTTTGTTGGAAAGTCCTATCCCCCTCGTTGCGCTAGTACCCCGATTTTGGAGCGGGTGGAGAGCGGATCTTGAAGGCTCTGTTCTCATTGGGTAAATTGTCAGGTTGCCTGAAGCTACTCCCTCACATTAGGGTCCACGTACCCCGTCGTGCCCTGGTCCCAGCCCGGTGATGGTACAAGGAAGGCGGCTGCCCTCCTCGACAGTCCATGCCCCTTGTCACGATCCCCTGCGACCGGGGGTCCAGCTCCTACCAGGCCCAGACTAATGTCTGCTACCTAGTAGTTCCAAAGAGCCCAGCTCCTGACCTCCTCTCTCCTTCACCTCCAACACTACACTGGATTACTCCTGACACTCCTGACCTCCCCTTAACCAACCCCCCAAGTGGGTGACCCTATTCCCTTCAGGCCGTTCACTGGTGTGTCTGGTGGGTGTGGTGGATTTTGAGCTTGGCAACACCATTAGTTAGGGACCCGTAACCAAGTGGATACTGTGCAGAAGGGCACAATACCCTGGGACGACCTGATAGGCCAGGGCATCACACTATCAGTAAGCTCCCCCTAAGGCACCCTTCAGACGTCCGTGTCTCCGGTACGTGCTAGGTCCGTGCCCGTATGTACCGGAGACACGGGCACATGTATACCCATTAAAATCAATGGGTATATGTGCACGCATGTGTTCTGCCAGTGGCCCGTGCCTCCGTGTGGAGCAGACGTGTGCCGTGTGCTTCACACGGATGCATGTCTGTGTTTCTCCGGCAGCACGGTCCCGCACACATACCACACGGAATTAGTGTGGATGCGGGTGTACGTGACTCGCGCCGGAGAAAAACACGTGGAATTGTAAAAAATAAAAAAACACATACTCACCTCCATGAGTCCTGCAGTCTCTGCCGCGGCTGTCCCCTGCATCCGTCCCCCAGTGATTTTGAACAACGCGTCTTCTTCACTGGGGGCCGGAAGCAGCGTCAGCGGGGCGTGTCCTGTCTTGTACGCTGTCATTCAGCACCACAGACAGCGCCGGATGATGCAGGTAAGGCGGGACTTTCCGTTTTCCGTGTGTTATTACGTATAACACACGGTGAACAGGAATGTGCCACAAACACGGCACACCGGGAGCAAACCACCCCTTTAACACGTACGTGACAAAAACGGATCGTTTTTTTTCCACGGACGTGTGAAGGGGGCCTTAGAGTGAGTTTGGGATTCCTATCTTTTTTTTTAAACTTTTCTTTGTGTATAGATCAGCTGAAAAGGAAAATAAAAGTCATAAACTCTCCCGTCGGAACAAGCTCGCTGACGGATTCTCAGTTAACTCGTTCTGCAAAACAAAAAGGTGAAAATGTTTTAATAAACCTCAATAGAATAAATGATTTTTTTTTTAGGCCAAAATACATGCATTTAAGTAAAAAACAATAATTGTCTATATCCGTTAGTTTAGTACTTTTGGAAAGGCTGCAGCATCTGGAAGAATGTGCCAGTAAATGTCAGAAAATGACGGCGGGGTGCGTATAATCCCTTGGTGAGGATACACAGCGTGCGGCGTTATTCCGGGTCGTGTGGGGCGCGTTTGATCAGCAGCCAGTTCTCTGCGCCGATTACAGTCACAATTACCGTCTGATACTGGAAACTATTAATTAAAGGCTGTAAGTGAAGGAACACAGGGCAGGCGGTATATCCAATCTGCGGAGGCTGCCGGGCAGTGAAAGGGTTATGTCGCAGTCATTAAATACTGCATTCCTAATTAAAAGCCCGCTAAGTCTAATTAGCATTTTCCGAGAGTTAATTAAAAAGGTAGGGAAGGAAAAAAAGTCTAGTGGGGGAGGGATAATAAGTCCTGTCCTCTCCGTGCTCACAAGGGGGCGATAGTGAGAAATCCCAAAAATATACATTATATTGACCTGCAGGGTGTCGGGTCAAAAAAGTAGAAAAAAAATACAATTTTATTTAATATATACAATGCTTTATAATTATGTTCCCAAGTGTAAAAAACATGTTTTCTAATATGTTTATTCCACAAAATGCTGCCATATATAAACTGATATTTCCTCATATTGCTCCTCATCCCTCGCTTCCCTTTATACAATACATGCTAAAACTATGGATTCCTTCAGCCACCACTAGGGGGAGGTCAGTGCCTATGGATTATACAGCTACTTATCACAATGACTATGGGGAACTGGGGCTCATAGGCTGTCCATCAAGCTACGGGGCCTTATGTTATCCCTAATCTCAGGGATACTCCTGATGATGGAGATGCCCGAGTCTCCTTCCTGGCACTACTCTTGAACAGTCCTGATGGGGGCCCTATGCTATCCGTAATCTTAGGGATACTCCTGATGGTGGAGAAACATGAGTCTCCTAATTGACCCTGCTCCTGACCAGTCTTGATGGGTGTAATACTACTGTATGTTCTGAGGATTTCGATTGCGTTAGGGCAATGACAACAGAGACGAGTTCTTGGTACAAGATGTTATATAATATGTCACCACAGTAGATACACAACGGGAATAAACACAGTAAAACAACACACAAAACGGAGCGAAGGGGATTCCCGGGGCCACGCACCGGACTCCCCCAGGGAGACCACCAGAGCGAACCCCTGTACAGGGACTGTCCGGCAATCAACCCCGGAAGGCCTAAATGTGCGGCAGCCGGTACACAAGGGGCAAGTGGTATAGTCCAGGAGTGTCCGTACGGGATGATTGTCCAGAGTGGTTACGAACCGGGCAGAGTGCTGATCAAAGACGGCAGACGGAGTCCGGGCACAGCTTGAAGAAAACCGGGTATGGTCCAGAGTCGGTCGGTAGAGTTTCAGGAGAATCCAAGGCAATCAGGAAGTAGAAACAGCAAAGCAGGAGCACACAGCAAGCAGTATACTCAGGCACTGGACTGGGCTGAGAGGCGGCCTTTTAAGCAGCTGGACAGGAAGTAGGGCAACAGAACCTTAAACTCCATGTTAACTGAGGGCAAGCTCATTCAAAAGAGAACTGGAAAACCTGGAAACCTGACATTACTCCCCCCCCCAGAGACGGCCTCAGGATGGATCAGGGCCCGGCTTGTCCGGGAACCGTCGATGAAACTGAGCGATCTTCCGGGGTGCCCGAATGTTACCCACCGGTTCCCAGGAATCGTCCTCGGGGGCGTACCCCTGCCAACGTACCAGATATTGAAGCCGACGACGATGGAGCCGGGAGTCAATAATGTCCTCAACCACGAACTGCTCCTCGCCGTCGACCATCACAGGCGGAGGAGGAGGCACAACACGACCACGAAACGTATTAGGGGAGACAGGTTTGAGGAGAGACACATGAAAGACCGGGTGTACCTTTAGATGGTGCGGCAACCGTAGCCGACAGGCCACAGGGCTCACGATCCCGGTGATCTTAAACGGACCGATGAATTTTTGTCCCAGCTTCTGCGAAGGAACACCCAATCTCAGGTTTTTGGTGGATAACCATACAGAGTCCCCTACCTTGTACATGGGTGCCGGTTTCCGGTGAGTGTCTGCCGACCTCTTGTAACGCTCCTGGGCCGTAGCCACAGTGTCCTTTAGAGCCTCCAGATTCTGTCGAAGCTCTGTCAATCTGTCCTCCACCGCCGGCACCGAAACCGCAACCGGTGACCTAGGCAAAACATTCGGATGATAACCCAAGTTAGCAAAAAAGGGCGTTACCTTAGTGGAGCTGCTCTGAGTGTTGTTATAGGAGAACTCCGCCAACGGAAGCATCTTCAACCAATCGTCTTGGAGATGGCTGACATAACATCGAAGGTATTGTTCCAGGGTTTGATTCGTCCGTTCGGTTTGCCCATTTGTCTGAGGATGGTATGCAGAAGACAAACAGACATCAATCTGGAGTGCCGTACAAAAGCCCTTCCAGAACCTAGACGTGAACTGCACGCCCCGGTCAGAGATGATCTCGTCTGGTACCCCATGCAATCGGAATACGTTCTGGATAACCAAATCCACTGTCTCTGCGGCTGAGGGAAGACCGGTACACGGAATGAAGTGAGCAGCTTTAGTCAATCGATCCACCACCACTAAGATGGTATTGTGCCCGCCTGAGACTGGCAACTCCACAATAAAATCCATGGAGATAGACCCCCAAGGGCGAGATGGCACGGGTAACGGTTGGAGGAGTCCCGTAGGAGCCACACGAGGGACCTTGCACCGGGCACAAACCACGCATGAGTGGACATAGTCCTTTACATCCTTTAGACAGGTAGGCCACCAGAAAAAACGGCTCAGAAATTCCTGCGTCTTCTGTACCCCCCTATGACCAGCCAACACGGAGTCATGGACCAACTTGAGAACCCGAAGTCTTACGGCCTCCGGGACATAAATGCGTCGCTCTCTCAACCACACACCATTCCGAAGAACAAGAGTTACATCATTCGGGGGGGCAGCAAGAAATACGTCACCATCATAGGCCAGCTTGATGTCCTTCCACAAGTCCTGGTCCTGGATTACTCCAACGAAATTGGCATCCGATAACACGGTCTGAGACGGGGTTCCAGGCACGGAGTCCACGGCGTGGATTCGGGACAAGGCATCGGCTTTCCCATTACGTGAACCTGGACGGTATGTAACGACAAAATTGAATTGGTTAAGAAATAGGCTCCAACGGGCTTGCCGTGGAGACAGGCACCTGGCAGACTTAAGAAATTCCAGATTACGATGATCTGTGAGTACTATCACTTGCTGCGCGGCTCCCTGTAAGTGGTGTCTCCATTCCTTGAAAGCGGAAATAATCGCTAACAATTCCTTGTCCGCAATGTCATAGTTCCTTTCTGCAGGGGACAACCGGCGGGAAAAGAAAGCACACGGATGTAAGAGACTCTTGTCCCCCGGTCCTTTGAGAAAGGATGGCCCCTAATGCGTAGTCGGAAGCGTCGACTTCCACGATAAAGGGAAGTGCGGGATTTGGATGTACCAATATAGGCGCTGAGGTAAAACAAACCTTGAGACGATGGAAGGCTTCCTGGGCCTGGGCGGACCACACAAACTTCTGTCCTTTCTTGGTTAACAGAGTGATGGGACGAACGATCTCTGAAAAATTACGGATAAAACGTCGGTAAAAGTTGGCAAAACCGACAAAGCGTTGTACCTCTTTGACGTTACCCGGTTCCGGCCAGTCCAGAATTGCTTGTATCTTGCCAGACTCCATGTTCAGTCCCTGAGGAGAGATGACATACCCTAAGAATTGTATCTGTGAGCAATGGAATTCGCATTTCTCCAGTTTAATGTACAGGTGATTTTCCCTCAGCCGGGTAAGTACGGTCTTGACGTGCTCCTGGTGTTCCTGTAAGGAATCAGAAAAGATTAGGATATCGTCCAGATAAATCACCATGAATTGGTCCATGATATCCCTAAAAATATCGTTAACTAGATGTTGGAAAGCCGCGGGAGCGTTACAAAGTCCAAAAGGCATCACTAGGTACTCAAAATGTCCATACCGACATCGGAACGCGGTCTTCCACTCGTCTCCGGGACGTATGCGAAGTAGATTATATGCCCCACGGAGATCCAATTTGGTGAATATTTTTGCCTGTTGGACCCTCTCCAATAGCTCAGGAATCAACGGTAACGGATACCGGTTCCGGATGGTTATTTTATTCAGTTCCCGGTAGTCAATACAGGGTCTCAGAGTCCCCTCTTTCTTTTTCACGAAAAAGATGGGTGCCCCTGCTGGTGAGGTAGACGGGCGAATAAATCCCTTGGCTAGGCTCTCATCAATGTATTCTTTTAGTGCTTCTAGCTCAGGTGCCGCCAACGGGTAGACATGGCCAAACGGAATCTCCGCCCCTGGAAGTAAGTCTATGGGGCAATCATACGGTCTATGCGGGGGAAGCCGATCGGCTTTTCTTTTGTCGCATATGTCAGCAAAGTCATCATAAACCGGGGGTAGAACAGGTACCTGTACAGTGCCCTCCGCATTCGGTGTTACTGGAACCGGAACAGTTGGACTAATGGTCGGACCACTCTGCGGTGGGAAGGTTATTTCCTTAGTTTCCCAATCGATGACCGGATTCGTAGACCGTAGCCACGGAATACCTAAAATAATCGGAAAATGAGGAGAAGAAATTATCATGAAAACAAGGGTCTCCTGCTGACCTGGCTTCATCACGCATTCTAGCGGTACTGTTTCCCGATCCACTGGTCCAGAGCTTAACGGAGATCCGTCTACCGTCTCCATGGTAACCGGTGAGGATCTTTGCTGAGTCCGGATACCGTGTTTCCTGGCAAAAGAGGAGTCCATGAAATTTCCCCCTGCCCCAGAATCTATCATTGCAGAGGTAGGTATTAGATGCCCCTCCCACCGGATCTGAATGGGGAGCGAGCAATGGGTATATTTCCCTTCTGAGTCCTTCGGTGAGGTTGACATTACAGTCAAGGGAAATACCGCATCCAAGTGCCCACTTGCCTCAGAGATATCGGACTCTGCGTCCGTGTTGTCACACTCTGCCATGGCTGCCAATACCTTATTTGGGCGATTCGGACGTTTCGGGCAGTCGATCAAGAAATGATCCGATTGACCGCAATAGAAACACAAACGCTCACGGAGCCGGTGTTCGCGACGTTCGTTGGTCTCTCGCTTTTGCAGAGAGTCCACTTGCATAGGAACGTCCTCGGCCTCCCGTGGCGTCCTGAGAGCGGGTTCTCTGGAAGGAAACGCAAAGTTGTTTACACGGTTTACAGCTGCCCATTTTTCCTGTCTACGCTCCGTCAAGCGGGTATCAATACGCACACAGTGCTGGAGAAACAGTTCAAACTCCCCTGGAGATTCGGAACGAGCTAACTCGTCCTTGATGGTACCGGACAAACCTTTTCTGAATACAGACAATAATGCATTGTTTCCCCAGTCGGTGTCTACCACTAACCTCTTGAACTCAGTGGCGTATTCAACGACAGAACGCTTTCCCTGACGTAAGGAAAGGAGAGCCGATTCAGCGGTAGCACGGTGATTCGGATCATCAAACATTTGCGCCATTGCGTTCAGAAAGTCATCCAGGTGATTTAAACGGATGTCCCGATTCTCTATCATAGGATTAGCCCAAGCCAGTGCTCGTGAGGTTAATAACATGATTATACATAACACTTTGGACCGGTCAGAACGGTAATAATCAGCATGTACATCAAAAAACAGTATACATTGGTTCACAAATCCACGAAACTGACTACGATCACCATGGAAACGGAATGGGGGTAACCTAGGCATACCGGCAGCTGATACGGACGTAGTGGGGACGGCTTCCTGAGCCTCCACTCTGACTTGCAAATCCTGAATAGCCGGACCCAGTACCTGGTGATCATGGCCCAGCTGTGCCTCCACATCTCTAAGTTTAGTTTGCACCGCCTCCATCTCCTGCTGCAAGGAGTTGATCATGGAAAAGAGCTGATCTACTCGTGTCTCAGTCATTGCCCCAGCGAAATCCTCTTAGTGGCCTGAGTATAATGTAATACTACTGTATGTTCTGAGGATTTCGATTGCGTTAGGGCAATGACAACAGAGACGAGTTCTTGGTACAAGATGTTATATAATATGTCACCACAGTAGATACACAACGGGAATAAACACAGTAAAACAACACACAAAACGGAGCGAAGGGGATTCCCGGGGCCACGCACCGGACTCCCCCAGGGAGACCACCAGAGCGAACCCCTGTACAGGGACTGTCCGGCAATCAACCCCGGAAGGCCTAAATGTGCGGCAGCCGGTACACAAGGGGCAAGTGGTATAGTCCAGGAGTGTCCGTACGGGATGATTGTCCAGAGTGGTTACGAACCGGGCAGAGTGCTGATCAAAGACGGCAGACGGAGTCCGGGCACAGCTTGAAGAAAACCGGGTATGGTCCAGAGTCGGTCGGTAGAGTTTCAGGAGAATCCAAGGCAATCAGGAAGTAGAAACAGCAAAGCAGGAGCACACAGCAAGCAGTATACTCAGGCACTGGACTGGGCTGAGAGGCGGCCTTTTAAGCAGCTGGACAGGAAGTAGGGCAACAGAACCTTAAACTCCATGTTAACTGAGGGCAAGCTCATTCAAAAGAGAACTGGAAAACCTGGAAACCTGACAATGGGGGAGCCTATGCTATCCCTAATCTCATGGATACTTCTGATGGTGCAGATGCCTGAGTCTCCTTTCTGGCCCTGCTCCTGACCAGTACTGATGGGGCCCTATGCTATCCTTAATCTCAGGGATATTCCTGATGGTGGAGATCCCTAAGTCTCCTTCCTGGCCCTGCTCCTGACAAATACTGATGGGGATCCTATGCTATCCCTAATCTCAGGGATATTTCTGATGGTGGAGATGCCTGAGTCTCCTTCCTGGCCCTGCTCCTGACCAGTCCTAATGGGAGCCCTATGTTATACCTAATCTCGGGGATACTTCTGATGGTAGAAATGCCTAAGTCTCCTTCCTGACTCTGCTCCTGACCAGTCTTGTTGGGGGCCCTATGCTATCCATCATCTCAAGGATACTCCTTATGGTAGAGATGCCTCAGTCTCCTTCCTGCCCCTGCTCCTGACCAGTCCTGATGGGGGCCCCATGCTATTCCTAATCTCAGGGATACTTCTGATAGTGGAGATCCCTAAGCCTCCTTCCGTGCCCTGCTCCTGACCAGTCCTGATCTGATTACCCCTCCCCCTCCCCCCGTGGAGGGATGGGACCATAGTGTGATTAAAGCCACAGATGATAGACAAAGGAAAACCAAAACTCTGTCACATAGCGCACACACAAAGGTAAAGGTAAAGGCAGCAAGTATTTCAGGAGGAAAAACAAGAGCAGGAAGGAAGTTACAAAACAACAGGGGTAAACTGCACAATTGCTCCAAGCAATAAGCAGAACTTTCACCAGAGAGCCTGGGACACCACACCTCACAGACCAACAAAAAAACCTATAGCTACCATAGTTGGAAGGACTCAACCAGCATAAATAAGAGGAGCAGATGTGATAGGCCTCCCCACAACATGTGATTAAAGGATCAAGCAGACCAGCAGAGATTAACTTTTTCTAGCCTGCCTATGAATCAGCACACAGCAGGTAGATGCCAGAGTCTGTTTGTGTTGATCCCAGACACCAGAAAAACCATTGAGTGTCAAAATCTGAAATCTGAACAGAGGCCGATGCCACCATGACAGTTTGTGCAAAACTCTGTATGACAATACTACTTTAAGTTGTCTACTTGTTGAGCGCTCCCCCTAGTGGCACTTGGCTATGATTGTCACTGCCATTGAATTGAATGGAGCAACAGGCACACGCTCGACCACTAGTGAGATGGTTAAAATATAAAAGTGGGTAAAATTTGCATTTTTTTTTAATTGTAAGGTTTCGTGCTTATTGTCTCTAGGCTATCAACCACCATGCAACCTAGCAGAGGTGGTCGTTTTCCTAGACGAGGAATGTGCGCACGCAAGCTCTTTGCTGTACAGATTGTAAGCGCTGCTCTTAAGCTGGAAATATCCGTGAATCCCACAAGCTTCAGTGCTCCTGCGCTCCTCCTCCGTCTCCTTGCAGCTTGGGCCACCTCTGCTACCGTGCACCAGGTGCAAATTGTCAATCATCAGGATCTCACCGACACTGTTAAACGTGAGGCCAGTACGCTGGGGAACGGCACGCTGCTGAACAAGTAGCATGAGAAAACTCTTTCTATCTATTTCTGGAAAAGCTGGGTTGCAGGAAATATTTAGCTCTCCCTGGTTATTGCCCAGCTTTCCAAGACCCCTGAAAGGGGCGGTCCACAACTTCAATATCAATGGTAGTTTGACCCCTGGCCCCACCACTAATTAATTGTTACTAGGTCCCAGAGGCGGAACACTGAAAGTAAAGGGACCCTGTGCGAGAATTATTTATGCCCCTCCCCCTCTTTCTTAAAGGGGTGTTCCATTTTAATTTTTTTGTGTGCTCATCGTCTTGCGCCAGGGAAAAAAAATAATAAAATCAGAGTTATTCATTCATCATAGGAGATTAGAATGTTAAAGGTAAAGGTTATAAGACCATCTCCATGCAGCTTGATGTTCCTGTGACTACAGTTGCACATATTATTTAGAAATGTAAGATCCATGGGACTGTAGCCATCCTCCCTGGATGTGGCCGCAGGAGGAAAACTGATGACAAATCAAAGAGACGGATAATACGAATGATAACAAAAGAGCCCAGAAAAACTTCTAAAGAGATTAAAGGTGAACTTCAAGCTCAAGGAACATCAGTGTTAGATCGCACCATCCATTGTTATTTGAGCCAAAGTGGACTTTATGGGAGACGACCAAGGAGGACACATTGTTGAAAAAAAATTACAAAAAAGCGAAACTGGAATTTGCTAAACTACATGTTGACGAGCCACAAAGCTCCTGGGAGAATGTCAGATGAACAGATGAGACAAAAATGGAACTTTTTGGCAAAACACATCAGCTCTATGTTCACAGGTGGAAAAATGAAGCATATCAAGAAAAGAACACTGTCCCTACTGTTAAACATGGAGGAGGCTCTGTTATATTCTGGGGCTGCTTTGCTGAATCTAGCACAGGGGGTCTTGAATCTGTGCATGGAACAATGAAATCTCAAGACTATCAAGGGATTCTAGAGAGAAATGTGCTGCCAAGTGTCAGAAAGCTTGGTCTCAGTCACAGGTCATGGGTCTTGCAACAGGATAATGACCCAAAACACACAGCTAAAAACACCCAAGAATGGGTAAGAGGGAAACACTGGGCTATTCTGAAGTGGCTTCTATGGGCCCTGACCTAAATCCTATTGAGCATCTTTGGAAAGTGCTGAAACATGGCGTCTGGAAAAGGCGACCTTCACACACCAGACACAAGGAGCAATTTGCTCTAGAGGAGTGGCCAAAATACCTGTCGAGGGGCGCAGAAGTTGATAGTTACAGGAATCGTCTGATTTCATTGACCTCAACCTCAACAGGTTGTGCAACAAAATATTAAGTTAAGAAGGAGTAGGAGGAGGGGGAGGAGGAGAGAAGAGGAGGAGGAGAAGGAGGAGGAGGAGTAGGAAGGTGCCATCATTTCTGTCCAGGCCAATTTCATGAGTTTTAGTTTTAAAAAAATTCTGTGGAAGCAGAAAAGCAGCAATGTCTTTGAGTTTGACTTTCATTTGTTCATTTTAATAGATTTTTTATTTATGATTATTTTTTTGTCGGATTCAAGTTATTTCTGTGACCATTGTGGGTTTTTCTTTCATTAAACGTTGGGTACTAACAATTTTGATCATGTGTGTATAAAGGGAACAACGTACCAGATATACATTCCAGATAAACAGGCATATACCATTATATAGAGACACCAACATACCAGATATAGGCACATTCACACATGCCAGACAGGCATATACCATCTACACACATACTATTGTGGCGCCCTGGACTAGCCAGGTCATCACAGGGACTACAACATGCACCCCCACCCCTGGATAGGCACATCAGAGTCACACACAAATCCTTGTTGCCTCCCTCCAGGGGCTGATGTCCACACCAGGTGGGGTGGAGCCAGGCGGTTGGCCCCACTTACTGAGGAGTTCACAGCCCTGGAGGCGGGAAAGGAAGTCAGTTCAGTTAGGGAGAGTGAAGGAGAAGGAAGGAGTAGTTGAGGAGCAGACTGACCGTGTCCGGGTACGTGGCCCGAGCACCGAGAGCAAGGTTGGCAGACGGTGGTGGCCATCTGCAGGAGAGGCCGATTGACGCGGAACCGTAGGACCAGGGACGGGCGGTGGCCCGCCGGTACCGAACAGGGGAGCGAAAAGAGGCCAGCACAAACCGGCAGGGCCTACAGACCCCGACAAGGCTTGGAGTCGCCGTTAAACCGGTCAAATCCGTTAGCAACCGGAACCTCCGGGGTTTCCTAGCAACAAAGACCCGACTGAAGGCAACCGTCCAAACCGAGA
This sequence comes from Anomaloglossus baeobatrachus, assembly GCF_048569485.1. Taxonomy (NCBI): domain Eukaryota; kingdom Metazoa; phylum Chordata; class Amphibia; order Anura; family Aromobatidae; genus Anomaloglossus; species Anomaloglossus baeobatrachus. Next base: position 670,270,864 of record NC_134355.1, on the reverse strand, counting down.
AAGGGAAATACAGCTACCGCCACAGTTAGAATTCCCAGGCCCAGAGCCTGCGGGCAAAAGGGGCTCCTCTGGCCCATATCCAAGCTGGGGAGCGGGTTACCGGTGGGAAGCCATCTGGACCGAAGATACACAACAGGTGCAGGGAAAGGCAGCTACCACCAACCTACCGGGAGTAACCACAGCAGCCGGCTGCGGGACCCGTCCATCCAACCGTTTGTTTTACCGGAGACTCTGTATCCATTCTTGGCTGAGTGAGTACCACCGTTCCATCTGGCACCGCGCCGGTCACGCGACCCTGCACCTCGCCAACCCTGCCTCCCCGTCCCACCTCACCGGGCACCGGGACCACCAACCCCCTACCCACGGAGGGGAGAGAAACATCTCGGCTGCTCCCTGTCATCGCTCCCGGGATCCCCGTCCAGAGCAGCGGTGGTGTCCCAACCTCACCACAAACCGTGGGTGGCGTCACGGACCAAATCCCCAAACCAAACCACCCCTTTCACTCACGGGCGAGGAGCGCCGCTCGAGTCCCCGGAGCCCGGCCCAACGCTCGAGCCACCGAGCAGCAGCAGCAGCGCCGGACCCGAGCGTGGTGAGCGCAGCGCCCTCCCCGCCCGCGACACTATATATACACACATACATATACACACATGCAGGCACATACACACATATCAAATACAGTATCTGGACTTGGACATCTACACTATTTATTACAGTTCATGACCCTCTTCTAGTTGTGAGGGGCTCCCTCTCCTCCCCTCTTAGTCTAGGTGTAACTGCGGTGTCCGCCTCTACCCTAGACCCCATGGCCACTAGGCAGGTGAGTACATATCATGGAGTCCCATGGCAAGAGTTCTAATTTTGCCTTCCTCTCCACCCAAAATAAAAAGTAAGCAGCAGAGTCTTCTCTCCCAATTTTTTTAGACAGTTGTGTTGTGGCACGTACACAGTAATTATGTCCCAATTTAAGCCCCTTAATGTTCTCACACACGAAACCCCTACCATGGCTGTCGGGGGTGGGAGCCAGCTTCCCCGTCACGTGGGCTGCTCGGGGAGATCGCGCTCGGATCTGGTGCCTTCTCCTCGGTGGCTCGAGCGGGCCGGACCCGGGGCTCGAGCAGCACTCCTCGCCCACGAGTGAAAAAGGGGTGGAATTTGGATTTGGGATATATACAGAGTTCGAGACGCCACCCACAGGTTGTGGTGATGGTGGGCACCACCGCTGCTGGTGACGGGGTTCCTGGGAGCGATGGCGAGGAGCAGTTAGGTGTTGACCCCTCCGTGGGTAGGGGCGGTTGGTCCCGGGGCCTGGTAGGAGGTTGGGTTCCCGTAGGATGGGGTTCGCAGGGTGCAGGGTTGCGGTACAGCGCGGTGCCGGATGGCACAGGTGTACTCACTCAGACACAGATGGACAAAGTCTCTGGTAAACCAAACGGTTGGATGGACGGGGGCCCGCAGCCGGCTGCGGTGTTCTCCCTGGATGGGTTGATGGTTGCTGTCGTTTCCCTGCACCTGTGTTTTGTGTCTTGACTCCAATGCCTGGTGACTGGGACTCCCCGACGTATACGTGCCGGAGTAGCCCTTTTGCCCGCAGACGCTGGCCCTTTGGATCTCTGGCCCTTGGCGGTGGCACTTATACGGAACGGTTGGGCTGTTGCCTTCAATCGGGACTTGGGTGGGAATGAACCCCTGAGGTCCAGACCGCAATCAGAAAATTTGACTAGAGGTTGGCTTTAAGCCTAGTCAGGGTCTGAGTACACTGCCTGGTGCTTGGCTCCAATCGGCTCCCCGGTTCGGTACCGGCGGGCAACCGCCCGACCCCGGTCCTACGGTTCCGCTGACCTTCGCCAACCGTCTGCCGACCTTGCTGGACGTGCCTGTGCTCCAACCAGACACCCACAGTTTTCACTCCTCACTCACTCTACTGCCCACAACGGGACTCTCTCACTGACTGCTCACTACTGACTACTGTGTTTTCCCGCCTCCAGGTCTGTGAACTCCTCGGTGGGTGGGGCCAACCACCTGGCTCCGCCCCACCTGGTGTGGACATCAACCCTGGAGGGTGGCAACAAGGGTTTCATGTATGACTGGTGTGACCTGTCCAGGGAAGGGGGGGTGTATGATGTTGTGTAGTGACCTGTGACCCCTGGGGTCCAGGGTGTCACATGGCCATTATCTATATATATAATTGCCTTATTCTGTCTGTCTGTCTGTCTGTCTGTCTTGCTCCAAAATTGTGTCCTTACGGTGACACAAAGCTGATTGGCGGCTGGGCTCGCCATGGCCCCGCCCCCCGCACGGATTGGTCGCTCGTCCAGGCTGCGCCGACACACGGATTGGCTGGCCGCTCGCCCAGGCTCCGCCCCCCCACAGATTGGCCTCTCGCCCCCGGCACCCTGCAGGCATTGGCAACTCAGCCACGCCCCGCCCCCCTCACGCAATGCACGCTAGCTCTGGCCCCGCCCCCCACGCATTCCCCGAACCGACACGGAGCTACGACTCCCAGGTGAGTACTGTACCCCCAGGAGCCGACATCAGCGTACGCCGCCAAACCAGCCGACACATACCCTCGCATTGCTGGGGCTGGCCGGCGTATGCTGGTGTGGGCTCCCGTGCGAGCGGGGGACGAGATACGCTGGTAACCATGGTAGCATAGTTACCAGCGCATCAAGGTCCTGCAGCAGCGGAACATACACACACGCACACACATGACAGCACACACACACAACAGCACACACACACACACATACACACACACACATCAGATCACACTCACTCTCACACACACCTCACACACACACATCACATCGCATCCACATACTCACAACATCCTGGGATATCGCTTGCTTCTCGGCGACAATACTGTGCTGTGAGCTTCCAGGACCTGCCGGAGGATCACATGGCCAGAAGCATGTGGTATCTCCGGATGTTGTGAGCGCATATGTGTAATATCGTCAATGTGTGTGCGTGAGTGTATGCGATCGGGTGTGTGTGAGTGTATGCGATCGGGTGTGTGTGAGTGTATGCGATCGGGTGTGTGTGAGTGTATGCGATCGGGTGTGTGTGAGTGTATGCGATCGGGTGTGTGTGAGTGTATTCGATCGGGTGTGTGTGAGTGTATGCGATCGGGTGTGTGTGAGTGTATGCGATCGGGTGTGTGTGTGTGTGAGTGTATGCGATCAGATCTGTGAGTGTCGGCAGAGGAGTACGGCGTGCTGGAGGAGGCTGGGAGGAGAGAGGCTGATCCTGGGGAAGGCTGGGATGGGGAGGCTGAGAGAAGAGAGGCTGATGCTGGGGCAGGCTGAGGCTGGGGTAGGCTGGGAGGAGAGAGGCTGATGCTGGGGACCGAAAAGGCTGATACTGGGAGGAGAGAGGCTGATGCTGGGGGAGGCTGAGGCTGGGGTAGGCTGAGAGGAGAGAGGCTGATGCTGGGGGAGGCTGAGGCTGGAGTAGGCTGGGAGGAGAGAGGCTGATGCTGGGAAGAGAGAGGCTGATGCTGGGAGGAGAGAGGCTGATGCTGGGAGGAGAGAGGCTGATGCTGGGAGGAGAAAGGCTGATGCTGGGGGAGGCTGAGGCTGGGGTAGGCTGGGAGGAGAGAGGCTGATGCTGGGAGGAGAGAGGCTGATGCTGGGAGGAGAGAGGCTGATGCTGGGAGGAGAGAGGCTGATGCTGGGAGGAGAGAGGCTGATGCTGGGAAGAGAGAGGCTGATGCTGGGAAGAGAGAGGCTGATGCTGGGAGGAGAGAGGCTGATGCTGGGGGAGGCTGAGGCTGGGGGAGGCTGAGGCTGGGGTAGGCTGGGAGGAGAGAGGCTGATGCTGGGGACAGAAAAGGCTGATGCTGGGAGGAGAGAGGCTGATGCTGGGAGGAGAGAGGCTGATGCTGGGGGAGGCTGAGGCTGGGGTAGGCTGGGAGGAGAGAGGCTGATGCTGGGAGGAGAGAGGCTGATGCTGGGAGGAGAGAGGCTGATGCTAGGGACAGAAAAGGCTGATGCTGGGAGGAGAGAGGCTGATGCTGGGATGAGAGACGCTGATGCTGGGGACAGAGAGGCTGATGCTGGGAGGAGAGAGGCTGATGCTGGGAGGAGAGAGGCTGATGCTGGGGACAGAGAGGCTGATGCTGGGAGGAGAGAGGCTGATGCTGCGGGTAGAGAGGCTGATGCTGGGAGGAGAGAGGCTGATGCTGCGGGCAGAGAGGCTGATGCTGCGGGTAGAGAGGCTGATGCTGGTGCAGCATGGGGGATGGAGCACGATGGGGGGTGCGCAGCATGGGGGATGGAGCACGTTTGGGAGTGCGCAGCATGGCGGATGGAGCACGTTTGAGAGTGCGCAGCATGGCGGATGGAGCACGTTTGGGAGTGCGCAGCATGGCGGATGGACCACGTTTGGGAGTGCGCAGCATGGCGGATGGAGCACGTTTGGGAGTGCGCAGCATGGCGGATGGAGCACGTTTGGGAGTGCGCAGCATGGGAGATGGAGCACGATGGGGGGTGCGCAGCATAGGGGATGGAGCACGATGGGGAGTGCGCTGCATGGGGGATGGAGCACGATGGGGAGTGCGGAGTATGGCGGATGAAGCACGTTTGGGAGTGCGCAGCATGGCGGATGGAGCACGTTTGGGAGTGTGCAGCATGGTGGATGGAGCACGTTTGGGAGTGCGCAGCATGGCGGATGGAGCACGTTTGGGAGTGTGCAGCATGGGGGATGGAGCACGATGGGGGTGTGCAGCATAGGGGATGGAGCACAATGGGGAGTGCGCTGCATGGGGGATGGAGCACGATGGGTAGTGCGCTGCATGGGGGATGGAGCACGATGGGAAGTGCACACCTCCCCCAACACACACACACACACACGCGCGCGCGCACTGCACAACACACCACACACACACACTGGGAACCACAAACAACTGCCCTACACAGACACCCACACACACAGACAACGCTGCACACACACAACACCCAACACACAAACATCGCGGCACACATAAATATACGCACATACCGCACAACACACACATTGCACAAAACATACCTCCCCCCAAAACACACCACACACACAAACCGCGCAACACACACACACACACAACGCTACAGACACACAGCACTCCACAAACAACGCAACACACATACAACACCGCTCTCACCCCCGTCACACCCAGACAACACCCAGAACATGTACAGCGCCCTACACAAACACTTGGTAACTACACACAACAACATCTATATATATATATATAACAAAAATCATACATGAACTACACAATACGTAAATTCTAGAATACCCGATGCGTAGAATCGGGCCACCTTCTAGTAGAATATAATGCTCCAAAAAGTCCCCCAACCCAACACACACAGATCCACACAGCAATTCCCCCTAACCATAATTTCTTCTCACAGCCCCATCCCCCCTACATGTACAATATGATGAATCCAGAGTTACCACACACAGTCCCCGTCCTTAATCAGGATTGGGTGTGTTGAGTGGTCTGAGCTATGGACGGTATGCCCCTGCCCCTAGCAATACTCCTATTCAGTTCAAAGTAAGTTGGCCTGCAGTAGCCTAGAATGGCCACTATACAGTGCTTGAAGCTGTGGTGTTCTGGCTACAAACACTGCTACCACCCTCCATTGTAGAAGGGACTTTGAAACAGTCTATCAGTGTGGATACAGGACATTAACCCTTCCCCCATGCTATCTTCGATGTCAAAAGGGCAGTGCCAGAAAGATCTACCTTCTTTGGGAGCTACTCAGTGAGTAGCTGCCAGATTGGCTGTCAAGTCTCACTGGATGAGGTGGATCCTCTAAGACCCACGTTGGATGCCGAGTGTTGGTGCAGCAAGCTCTGGGCAGCGAGGAACACTCTGAGATCTCAGAAGCTGCAGGACGGATGAAGTGTAAACAAGCAAAAATGGAAGAGAGTAAACAGAATGAACAAAAGGTGGAGTACCCAAAACATAGAGGTCTGGAAACTTAATCCCAAGACACAGGTCTAGAGAGATGACATCAGTGATCTATGGCGGGTAACATGAGAATCCTGATGTGGAGCACAACAGAGGGCAGCAGACCCTGGTGAAGGGAGCAAAGCCTACTTTACCAGGGGCATGTGTGTAACAGTGCCCCCTACCCCCTCTTGGGACCTTTCTCATATGAGTGTGAAATGGGAGAAAGACTAGACAGGACATGTAGTGAGCAAGAACTGTCCCTTTTAGACACGCAGCTTCTCTCCTCAGGGTCACAAGTCATTTCAAAATTGAAAACATGGTTGATTTCATATTTCATGATTGGATCTGAAGTAGAAGTAGGAACTGTTTTTGTGACGCCCTGGACTATCAGGTCGTCACAGGGTATTGTGCAATCTGCCCTTCTGCACAGCATCCACTCCTCCTTGGTTATGGGTCCCCAACTACATGGTGTTGCCTACAACAGCTAATAAAATCCTAGGTACACTCTGCACCACACCCACCAGACACACCAGTGGACGGCCTGAGTGGAATAGGGTCGCCCACTTGGGGGGTTGGTTAAGGGGAGATCAGGAGTGTGAGGAGTAGGAGAGTGAAGTGTAGCAAGTGAAGCAGAGAGGAGGTCAGGAGCCGGGCTCCTTGGAAGCAACTAGGTAGCAGACGGTGGTCTGAGTCTAGTAGGAGCTGGATCCCCGGTGGCATGGGATTGTGACAAGGGGCACGGAACTGTCGAGGAGGACAGCCTTCGGCCTTGTACCATCACCGGGCTGGGATCAGGGCACGACGGGGTATGTGGACCCTAGGTTAGGGAGTAGCTTCAGGCAACATGACAATTTACCCGACGAGAACGGAACCTTCAAGATCTGCTCTCTACCCGCTCCAAAATCGGGGTACTAGCGCAATGAGGGGGATAGGACTTTCCAATACAACAGTCCAGAAAATCCTAAGCATGAACCCTGAGAGCAAGCTCCCACAGTTAGCCACACTGGGGAGCGGGACCCGACTAGTTCTATATTACCGGGACCAACAGACAAGTGAACTTAGTGCCAGGAGGAAGGTTACAGATCACCAGGCAGCACCATTGGGGACGGGACCCGAACTAGCTCCCCTCAGCGGCAGCGGTGTCCAGAACTTTGGTTTATCCAGTTGTCGGTGTCAGCTTTATGGACTGAGTGAGTACGCAAGTGTGGCGCCCTGGACAAGCCAGGGGCCACAGGTAACAACACACACACACCCCCACCCCCCAGCAGTTCACAGCAGACATCCCCAGTGACACTTGGTTTCTTCCTCGGCTCAGACAGACACACCAGGTGGGCGGAGTCAGGAGATGGAGACACCCACCCAGGAGTTTAGCTGGCCTGAGGCAGAAAACAAGCCTAGTCAAGTCCAGGGAGAGGAGGAGAGAGAAGGTCTGCAGGGAGACAGAAGCAGACAGGGGCCTGGGGTCAGGGGAAAAACACCGCAGCCGCCTGTGGGACCCGTCCATCCAGCCGTGTGTTTTACCGAGAACTGTCATCATTACTGGCTGAGTGAGTACCACCGTGCCGTGCGGCACAGCGCTTTCCCCGCGACCCTGCACCTCTCCAGGCCCCGTAACCCGCCTGGCAGCTCCAAAACCCTCCACGGGCCCTGGGACCACCAACCCCCCTACCCACGGAGAGGACATAACAACTACGCTGCTCCCTGTCATCGCTCCCGGGATCCCCGTCCAGAGCAGCGGTGGTGTCACAACCTCACCACAACCGTGGGTGGCGTCACGGACAATCTCCCTTACCTAACCCCTTTTTACTGTGGAGCCTGGGATCACAGACCGGGTCACGCCACCGTGATACCCACAGAAGTGACCTCGTGGCCCGGATCTGAGTACCCCTTATCCACGGGCGACACATTTGGCGTCATGAACAGGATCCTACCGCTCTGCCGTTTGGTAGAGGTGCGCTTTGTTACCGCCGGAGGTGTCCAGCCAAAAATTTTGCAAAGCCGCCATCTTGGGCGCGAAAAATTTCCCACTCGAGCGTCTTCCCCGAGCAGGAAAGGCGCGAAACTGGAGCCCCGCCCCCTGAAGAAGGAAGTGCTAAAAAGAGACTAAGGGGGACGGGATGGCGTCCGGCCGCATGTGAACCGCGGCTGTGGAAGCAGGGACGCCAGGACTCTGTCAGTGTTTGGTTCCTGGAACACCGCTGCACGAGATGTCCCGTCCGTCCGGCACCGCTGAAACCTCAGTGCCCGTGCCCGCGGCTAACGCCCTGATCGACCCGTTACTTCTGTCACCGGTAGAGGAGCTCGCAGCGTCTGTGAGGGAGGGCCCAGGTCTTACCTTTGTCACCGCCCTGCCATCGGTCCCGGCTTCCATCCCAGCCGCACCGCCGATGACGACGACCCTGGCAGTCCGCCCGGCCGCGACGGAGATGACGACAGCTCCGGCAGTCCGCCCGGCCGCAACGGCAGCGAAGCACCCATCCCGTTAACTATCTGGGCAGCCTGGTTCTGGACTGGGGTCAAGGGGTGCTGCCCGTTTCTTGGGGGCAGCATCAGGGCCAGGTTGTTTGGGTGGGTGACTAAAGGACCCGTTCCGTTGCCATTATTAAAAGTGTTTGATTGTTGTTGCAACATTAAAGTGATATGCATCCCGTGATGGAAAGTTAAAAAGTAATGCTTGTGTTTTAATGTTTGATATGCCTTTCTACTTTTTGCAGTTAAAAGAAAAATAAAACCGGTGATGGACGGGCAGCTCGCGGACGGTCTGCATTTTGCTAAGGGGGAATGTGGCGCCCTGGACAAGCCAGGGGCCACAGGTAACACACACACCCCCCCACCCCCCAGCAGTTCACAGCAGACATCCCCAGTGACACTTGGTTTCTTCCCCGGGCTCAGACAGGACACACCAGGTGGGCGGAGTCAGGAGATGGAGACGCCCACCCAGGAGTTTAGCTGGCCTGAGGCAGAAAACAAGCCTAGTCAAGTCCAGGGAGAGGAGGAGAGAGAAGGTCTGCAGGGAGACAGAAGCAGACAGGGGCCTAGGTTGGAGCCTAAGGCCCCAGTGCAGAGAGTGAGGCAGACGGTAGTGGCCGTCTGCGAGAGCCGGGAAGACAGTTGGTGGAACCGTAGGTAGCCGGGGCTGGGCGGTGGCCCACCGGTACTGAATCGGGGAGCCAGCTGGAAACCGGATTGCAGGAGGAGCGTGCTCGGAGGTGAAAGAGAGGACTTACATTACCAACCTGGGGTCAGGGGAAAAACACCGCAGCCGCCTGTGGGACCCGTCCATCCAGCCGTGTGTTTTACCGAGAACTGTGTCATCATTACTGGCTGAGTGAGTACCACCGTGCCGTGCGGCACAGCGCTGCCCCCGCGACCCTGCACCTCTCCAGGCCCCGTAACCCGCCTGCCAGCTCCAAAACCCTCCACGGGCCCCGGGATCACCAACCCCCCTACCCACGGAGGGGACATAACAACTACGCTGCTCCCTGTCATCGCTCCCGGGATCCCCGTCCAGAGCAGCGGTGGTGTCACAACCTCACCACAACCGTGGGTGGCTTCACGGACAATCTCCCTTACCTAACCCCTTTTTACTGTGGAGCCTGGGATCACAGACCGGGTCACGCCACCGTGATACCCACAGAAGTGACCTCGTGGCCCGGATCTGAGTACCCCTTATCCACGGGCGACACACAAGTAACCCCTTCACTCCCAATGGCACTCCCCAAACACCATCACCAAGTCCCGGGGCATTCCCCCTACCCGTTGAGGGTTCTAACACCTGGCTGCCCCACTCCATCGCTCCCGGGTACTCCCAACTGCAGCGGTGGTACTCCATATTACCACATACCACGGGTGGCATCATGAACTCCAAATATAATCCCCTGTAAATACCCCCTTCATTTGAGTGGCCGACCAACCCCCGGGTCCGGACGCCCACCGAGCCACCGCGGATCCGGATCCGAGCATTCGCTGCTGAGATGGGGGCGGCACATTTTGACTGTGGAAGAGGATTTGTCAAGAGTCAGTGGAGGACCTGCAGATAGACAGTTGGAAAACGAAGAAGCAGAAGCAAGGACACACTCAGCCTCAGTCACATCTTCCCTAGAGTTATCTTTGGCCCCATGCCCGGAGAAGACATCTGCAAAGTTCTAATGAGAGGCAGAAAAATTAGAGGCCGGGGATGTAAAGCATAGTTTCAGAGAACATGGTTGAGGTAGAGTTTTGACCCAATTATGGAAACAAGATGGTCCTCACCGGGCAATCTGGTCGGACGACCAATCAGTGACTGAAGCATGTAGCTGTAACCATGGAAGTCCCAAAAGAACATAGGCATGATTAATTTATGTTTCATTAAGGGAAGAGTTAATTGTCGAGCGATACCTCCCTCCTAGCCGAGGTGCTGAAGATTCCCCACCATTTGGCCTTCGATTTGAAATAAGTTTTGTGATAATGATCCCTTTCATCACAATACAAACGGAGTCCTCAAGTAAGGCGGGGGAATCTTACAACTGGAGAGGATAGGGCCCAGAATGGAGACATATATACCAGGAAGGTGCACAGGATGGGAAACATAACTAGAAGGGGCCCAGGATAGGGTATATATACATCTGGATGGGGCCAAAAACTGATGTGTGAAAATAGCCTTAGGCTACTTTCACACATCAGGTTTTTTCCATCAGGCACAATCCGGAAAAAAACGGGTAAAACGGATTCGGTACCGCATCCATTTTATCCCCATAGATTTGCATTGTTACCGGATTGTGCCTGATGGCTTTGCGTTGCATCTGTTTTTTTCCGGATGTGGCAAATTTAATTAAAGCGGCGGCCGGAGGCAACGTATCTTGCAACGTTTTTTTGTCCGGCAAAAAAAAATACATTGCGCCGGATTCGGCGCGATACGGCGTGTTTTACAGTGGAAGCCTATGGACGCCGGATCCAGTGCAATGCGGCAAAAAACTGATGCGGCTGCCAGATCTGTTTTTGTAAACTGCGCATGCTCCAATATTTTGAAAAAAACGGATCCAGAAAAAAAACGGACAAAACGGATGCAAAACGGATCCAACGGATCCGTTTTTTTACGCATCCGGCATAACGGATCCGTTAAAAAACGGATCCGGTGGATACGGTTTTTACATTTTTTGCCGGATCCGTTGCATCAGGAAAAAAAAGGCTTGTGCCTGAATGCAGAAAACTGATGTGTGAAAGTAGCCTTAGGTGGCAAGGGAAATCAAATGATTAATGGAGGGCAGGAAAGCTCTACCAGCTCAACTTTGATCTGACTAGACAGATCGGTGTAGAAAACAGTCAGGAGAGCATCAGTGTTCCAGATCAACTCAACAGGCAGAGTGAGAAACTGTCCCACATACTGCAGCTAGTCCCTTGTCTGAGCCGCGGTATTGAATCAGGGGTGGAGTGGAGACAACCCGGTTCCTCAAAGGCAAACACAAAAGATATTAGGGAATGCATCATAGGGTTATCCCGCTCTCACAATGGCAAAGACCACAGCAAAGCGTCACCAGACAGCAAAGAAGGGAATTTTGTTACTTACCGTAAATTCCTTTTCTTCTAGCTCCTATTGGGAGACCCAGACGATTGGGTGTATAGCACTGCCTCCGGAGGCCACACAAAGCATTACACTAAAAAGTGTAAGGCCCCTCCCCTTCTGGCTATACACCCCCAGTGGGATCACTGGCTCACCAGTTTTAGTGCAAAAGTAAGAAGGAGGAAAGCCAATAACTGGTTTAAACAAATTCACTCCGAGTAACATCGGAGAACTGAAAAACCGTTCAACATGAACAACATGTGTACCCGAAACAACCCAAAAATCCCGAAGGACAACAGGGCGGGTGCTGGGTCTCCCAATAGGAGCTAGAAGAAAAGGAATTTACGGTAAGTAACAAAATTCCCTTCTTCTTCGGCGCTCCATTGGGAGACCCAGACGATTGGGACGTCCAAAAGCTGTCCCTGGGTGGGTAAAGAAATACCTCATGTTAGAGCTGCAAGACAGCCCTCCCCTACGGGGAGGCAACTGCCGCCTGCAGGACTCTTCTACCTAGGCTGGCGTCCGCCGAAGCATAGGTATGCACCTGATAATGTTTGGTGAAAGTGTGCAGACTCGACCAGGTAGCTGCCTGGCACACCTGTTGAGCCGTAGCCTGGTGTCGTAATGCCCAGGATGCACCCACGGCTCTGGTAGAATGGGCCTTCAGCCCTGAAGGAACCGGAAGCCCAGCAGAACGGTAGGCTTCAAGAATTGGTTCTTTGATCCATCGAGCCAGGGTGGATGTTGCAGCCTGCGACCCATTGCGCTGACCAGCGACAAGGACAAAGAGTGCATCCGAACGGCGCAAGGGCGCCGTGCGGGAAATGTAGATTCTGAGTGCTCTCACCAGATCTAACAAATGTAAATCCTTCTCATACCGATGAACTGCATGAGGACAAAACGAAGGCAAGGAGATATCCTGATTAAGATGAAAAGAGGATACCACCTTCGGGAGAAAACTCCTGAATGGGGCGCAGCACTACCTTGTCCTGGTGGAAGACCAGGAAGGGAGTCTTGGATGACAGCGCTGCCAGCTCAGACACTCTCCGAAGAGATGTGATCGCTACCAGAAAAGCCACGTTCTGGGATAGTCTAGAAAGTGAAACCTCCCTCAGAGGCTCGAAGGACGGCTTCTGGAGGGCAACTAGTACCCTGTTCAGATCCCATGGATCTAACGGCCGCTTGCACGGGGGAACGATATGGCAAACCCCCTGTAGGAACGTGCGCACCATAGGAAGGCGTGCCAAACGCCTCTGAAAAAAGACGGATAGCGCCGATACCTGACCTTTAAGGGAGCCGAGCGCCAAACCTTTTTCTAACCCAGATAGCAGGAAAGAAAGAAAGGTAGGCAATGCAAATGGCCAGGGAGACACTCCCTGAGCAGAGCACCAGGATAAGAATATCCTCCACGTTCTGTGGTTCTTAGCGGACGTGGGCTTCCTAGCCTGTCTCATGGTGGCAACGACCCCGTGGAATAATCCTGAAGACGCTAGGATCCAGGACTCAATGGCCACACAGTCAGGTTCAGGGCCGCAGAATTCCGATGGAAAAACGGCCCTTGGGACAGTAAGTCTGGTCGGTCTGGTAGTGCCCACGGGTGGCCGACCGTGAGCTGCCACAGATCCGGATACCACGCCCTCCTCGGCCAGTCTGGGGCGACGAGTATGACGCGGCTGCAATCGGATCTGATCTTGCGTAGCACTCTGGGCAAGGGTGCCAGAGGTGGAAACACATAAGGGAGCCGGAACTGCGACCAATCTTGCGCTAGGGCGTCTGCCGCCAGCGCTCTTTGATCGCTAGACCGTGCCATGAAGGTTGGGACCTTGTTGTTGTGCCGGGACGCCATTAGGTCGACGTCCGGCCTTCCCCAGCGGCGACAGATTTCCTGAAACACGTCCGGGTGAAGGGACCATTCCCCTGCGTCCATGCCCTGGCGACTGAGGAAGTCTGCCTCCCAGTTTTCTACGCCGGGGATGTGAACTGCGGATATGGTGGAGGCCGTGGCATCCACCCACATCAGAATCCGCCGGACTTCCTGGAAGGCTTGCCGACTGCGTGTCCCCCCTTGGTGATTGATGTATGTCACCGCTGTGGAGTTGTCCGATTGAATTCGGATCTGCTTTCTTTCCAGCCACTGCTGGAAGGCTAGTAGGGCAAGATACACTGCTCTGATTACCAGAACAATGATCTGAAGGGTGGACTCCTGCTGAGTCCACGGACCCTGAGCCCTGTGGTGGAGAAAAACGCTCCCCACCCTGACAGACTCGCGTCTGTCGTGACCACCGCCCAAGACGGTGGTAGGAAGGATCTTCCCTGTGATAATGAGGTGGGAAGAAGCCACCATTGCAGAGAGTCCTTGCCGTCTGTGAAAGGGATACTTTCCTGTACAGGGATGTTGACTTCCCGTCTCATTGGCGGAGAATGTCCCATTGAAGTGAACGCAGATGAAACTGCGCAAACGGAACCGCCTCCCTTGCCGCCACTATCTTCCCGAGGAAGTGCATGAGGCGTCTTAAGAAGTGCGACTGACCTTGAAGGAGAGTCTGCACCCCAGTCTGTAGTGACCGCTGCTTGTCCAGCGGAAGCTTCACTACCGCTGAGAGGGTATGAAACTCCATGCCAAGATACGTTAGTGATTGGGTCGTGACAGGTTTGACTTTGAGAAGTTGATGATCCACCCGAACGTCTGGAGAGTCTCCAGCGCAACATTCAGGCTGAGTTGGCATGCCTCTTGAGAGGGTGCCTTGACAAGTATATCGTCCAAGTAAGGGATCACAGAGTGTCCCTGTGAGTGCAAGACTGCTACCACTGCCGTCATGACCTTGGCGAACACCCGTGGGGCTGTCGCCAGCCCGAATGGCAGAGCTACGAGCTGAAGCTGGTCGTTTCCTATCACGAAATGTAGAAAAAACATTGGTGCTCTGTAGCAATCGGCACGTGGAGATAAGCATCTTAGATGTCTATTGATGCTAGGAAATTTCCTTGAGACATTGAGGCAATGACGGAGCGGAGGGTATCATCCGGAACCGCCTGGCCTCCACGTGCTTGTTGAGCAGTTTTAGGTCCAGAACGGAACGGAAAGAGCCATCCTTGTTTGGCACCACAACCAGATTGGAGGAAAACCGTGTCTTGCTCCTGAAGAGGAACCGGGATTACCACTCCTTCTGCCTGCAGAAGAGCATCGGCTCGGTGGGGAGGTGGGGACGTTCTGAAGAATCGAGTCGGAGGACGAGAACAGAACTCTGTCCTGTGCACACTGTCCCTCACCCACCGGTCTGTGACCTGTGGCAGCTAAATGTCGCCAAAGGCGAGCGAGTCTGCCATCAACCGCGGATGCGGAAAGATGAGAGAGCTGAGAGTCATGAGGAGACCGCCTTGGTAGCGGTTCCTCCGGCTGCCTTCCTTGGGCGTGATTGAGCCCGGCCGGCAGCTGAGCCCCTCTGAGGCTTTTCAGCCCTTTTGGACGAGGACAATTGGGACCTGCCCGAGCCTGGGAAGGACCGAAACCTCGGCTGTCCTTCCAGGACAGCATTAATAGGGTAAGTCGCAATGCAGACATTGCGAGGTTACGGACGCCCCTGCGGCACAGATGTACTTGTGCTCAAGACCAGCTGCGCAAGAACAGCTGAAAAGCTTAGGGTGCCCATACGGCTGTGAATGCCGGAGCAACCGACACGCCGATAGCCTCACAGACAGATTTCAACCAGAGTCCATCTGTCTGTCAATGGCATCTGTAAGTGAAGTCCCATCTCCACTGCAACTATGGCTCTAGCCGCAAGCCTGGAGATTGGAGAATCCACCTTTGGACCCTGGGTCCAACGCCTGACCACGTCAGGGGGAAGGTGATAACGTGTATCCTTAATACGTTGGGAGAAAACGCTTATCTGGGAAGCGTGGTGTTCCTGGACTGCTTCTCTGCAGTCAGCGTGCCAGAACAATACTCAATATACGTTTGAGCTTGAAATGGGACTTCTCCTGCTGTGAAGCTGACTCCTCCGCTGGGGGAGCTGAGGGAGAAAAGATCCAACATTCCATTGATGGACGCTATAGGATCATTCCTTATGGCGTCACCATCCGGTGTATCCAGAGTGAGAGCGGTGTCAGGATCAAAGTCCTGATGAGCTACGTCTACCTCATCATACAGAGAGCCTCCTGGGACCCCCCCGGAGCACCGATTTTTAATCCAAGTGAGGGTGGCCAGGGAGCAATGATCCAGATTGCCCATGGCCTGTCCGGACTGCAAGTCTCTATCCCATTGCAACTCCGTCCCTGTCCTTGGACAGGGTTGAGAGGTGGTTCTTTTGGCCACGTCAAGTAGAGACCCCGGCTGACTAAGTGCTACAGGGGAGCATTGCACCCAATGGGGAGCAGTGCCGTGGAACAGTATCACATGCAGCAAAAAACAGCATCGAAAGCCTGTGTTGCTTATATGCTGCTGCCGACTTATAGAGCCAAGAATGGCGACCGTACAGTGCAATGTATATCATACAAGCATAAAGTACAAATGAACACTGCAGCACATGCAATACAAGCAGCATAGAAAGCCTGCTTTTCTGCTGCTGTAGACTAGCCATCTAGGGGAATATAGCCCAGAATAGCGACCATACAGTGCAATGTATAGCATACAAGCATAAGTACAAATGAACACTGCAACACCTGCAATACAAGCAGCATAGAAAAAAACCTGTGCCTCAGCACCCTTGCTTTTCTGCTGCTGTAGTCTAGCCATTCTATGGCGAATATAGCCAAGACTAGCGACCGTACAGTGCAGTGTATAGCATACAAGCATAAATACACATGAACACTTCAGTACGTGCAATACAAGCAGCATAGAAAGCCTGTGCCGTAGCACCCATGCTTTTCTGCTGCTGATGTGTCGCCATCTAAGAGGGCATATAGCCCGAAATAGCGACCTATGCAGTGTACTTAAATACAAATAGACAAACTGCGGTATTTAGTGTCAGCACCCCAGGTGCCGCTTACCGCCCGCCTATAAGCGGGTGTGTGGTCGCCCTATTCCTGTTGGTTGCCCAGAGTCCGTTCTCTCAGCTCGGGCTGCAGGAATGGCTGCCGGCGTCCTTCTCCAGCTCGTGTGAGTAGGGGCGGGCCGTGGGCGTGCCCCAAGTCAGAGCGGGAAACCGGCGTCCCACAGTGTCCAGTGAGAGGGCTGGAGCATGTAAATAAGGCTCCAGCCCTCGGCGCTGCTGATTGTACAGCGTCTCTCCCCTACCCTGATTGACAGGGTGGGGGCGGGAACGAAGCGGAGCTAGGCCGCAAAAGCCGGGGACTGGATTTATGAGCGCCACCGCCGTAAAAGCGCGGTCGGCGCTAAGTCCCCGGCGCACTACAAGTCCCAGCCGCGCCGCCGCTCCCGGAGCGTCCGGCGCGGTAGTTCCCAATAAATAAAGTCACTCAGCTAGGCTGCAGTGACTGTAACCCTTTACTGTCCCCGGCGCACTAGCACACCCAGCAAGTCTGGAGTGTGCTGTGCCTGTGTGTACGGGGACACAGAGTACCTGAATGGTGCAGGGCCATGTCCCTGAACGGCACTCCCGCTCCACATCCAGCAGGTTCAATGGGTCTGTGGATGGAGCCCGGCCTCAGGGCTTTGGGGCCGGTAAGATCCCACTTCCTCAGAGCCCCTCAGGGGGATGGGGAAGGAAAACAGCATGTGGGCTCCAGCCTCCGTACCAGCAATAGGTACCTCAACCTTACAAACCACCAGTGGGGTGAGAAGGGAGCATGCTGGGGGCCCCATATGGGCCCTCTTTTCTTCCATCCGATATAGTCAGCAGCTACTGCTGACTAAACAGTGGAGCTATGCGTGGATGTCTGACCTCCTTCGCACAAAGCCGAAAACTGGTGAGCCAGTGATCCCACTGGGGGTGTATAGCCAGAAGGGGAGGGGCCTTACACTTTTTAGTGTAATGCTTTGTGTGGCCTCCGGAGGCAGTGCTATACACCCAATCGTCTGGGTCTCCCAATGGAGCGCCGAAGAAAATATATATGTATCGTATTTTTTGTCTTATAGGACGCACCAGATTATAAGACGCACCCCAAATTTGAAAGAGGAAAATAGGAAAAAAATAATTTTTACTGTTAAAATGAGGGTCTGCCTTATAATCTTAGTGCTTTTTATATTACGTACTACCTCACCAGGGGGGAGCGGCAGTGGTGGAGTGGCTTAGGAAGGTTACAGGAGGCAGGGTAGGCAATGCTGTGGGCTCGGAGGAGGGAGTGCCGCAGCTCAGGAGGGTCGGTGATGCGTACTGACCCTCTAGAGCTGTGACACGCCCTCCTCCGAGCCCGCAGGCAGATCAATGGCGCCCGCCACCATGACACCCCATGAGCCCTCAGCACACTAACCTTCCTAAGCTGCGACACGCCCTCCTCCGAGCCCACAGCATTGCCTACCCTGCCTCCTGTTACCTTCCTGCTTCCGCCGAGACACCCCACGAGCCTACAGTATCGCCAACCTTCTGCTGCCGCACACTGACCGTCCTGAGCTGCTCCACTGTAGTTACACCCCCTCCGAGGCCTCAGTATCACCGACCCTGTACCACCCCGGTAAGCCATATGCGGTTCGTAAGATGCACCCCCATTTTTCCCCCAGTTTGGGGAGGAAAAAAGTGCGTCTTACAAACCAGAAAATACGGTATATAGGCAGAAAGATTGAAATTACAAAGTTTCTCCTATACTTTGCAATGTTAAACACACTGTCACACTAGGTACGGGGAAGTACCAAGCGAACGGCAAAAGGGAAGGGAAACTCTGTGTCTAGGGAAGGGGAGATGGTGACCTCATGACTAAACCTACTGCTTGTCCCTAGGGTTCCCCACCACTCTAGATATATTCTGCACCTATGCACCGAGCCGGATACCTGACCTTAGGTATCCCTAGTGCTGGGACCTAAATGGGGAATGGGTGGGATGAGCTGTTCATCAACCCACTAAACAATAGAGAAGACACAAGGAGGACACAAGGGGGAAAAGCATGAACTACTTATCATTAGATGAATCAGGTAGAAGTTCAGCAACGATACCACAAAGGAGTACAAACCACCTGCTTGCAACTTAGGCATAAAGGAACTGAAAAATATTACCAGCACAGTCCAAAGGAAGGGGTATTTAAACACCAAGAGAATACTGATGATCAGCAGCTGGGTGGAAGGTGAGCTCCTACTGGGTCCAAAAGCGACAAAGATGAATCCAGCAAGGAAGCTACCTATACCAATGAATACTGACAGCAGGAGCAATGAAAAGTCAGGGAGCATTTGTCGCGGGCGGAGGAGGGGACGCCGCGCTCTTCCACTGCTCGGGTCCGGCTGCCGCTGCTGCTGCTGCTGCTCGGTGGTGGCTCGAGCGGTGGGCCGGATCCCGGGGACTCGAGCGGCGCTCCTCGCCCGTGAGTGAAAAGGGGGTGATTGGTTGTGGGGGTTTTGATTATGGATATTGTCCATGACGCCACCCACGGTTGTGGTGATTGTGTGGACACCACCGCTGCTCTGGACGGGGATCCCGGGAGCGGTGACAGGGAGCAGCTTTGGTTGTTAATCCTCCCCTCCGTGGGTAGGGGGTTGGTTGTCCCGGGGCCCGGTGATGGGGTAAGGATTGATGACAGGCGGGTTGCGGGGCCTGATGAGGTGCAGGGTCGCAGGGGCAGCGCTGTGCCGCACGGCACGGAGGTACTCACTCAGCCCAATGATGATGACACAGTTCACGGTAAAACAAGCGGCTGGATGGACGGGTCTCTCGGACGGCTGCGGTGTTGTTGTTCCCTGCAGGTTAGCGGTGACTGTCTTTTCCCTGCACCTACTCAGTCTGTACGGTTTCAATGGGTTCCCACCGGTAACCCGCTCCCCGACTTGGATATGGGCCAGAGGAACCCCTTTTGCCCGCAGGCGCTGGCCCTGAGAAACGGTTGCCTTGGCGGTGGCGGTGTCTCTCCCACTAGGTTGGACTGTTGCCTTCTGTCGGGACTTGACTGTTTGGAAACCCGGAGGTCCCCTTCACTAACGGATTCGGCAACTTCACGGCGACTCCTAGCCTTGCCGGGGTCCAAAAGGCCCCTGCCACTGGTGCTGGCTTCTCTTTGTATACCGGTCCGGTACCGCCGGGCCACCACCCATCCACGGTCCTTACGGTAGACTCCAATCGGCCACTCCTGCAGACAGTAACCACCGTCTGCCAACCTTGCTGTCTCACCCGGGCCACACACCCGGACGCTCTTCAGACTGTTTGTTTGCTCTAGTACCACTTCACTTCCTCACTCCTCCAACTCCTGAACTAATCTGGCTCTTTTCCCTCCTCCAGGACTGTGAACTCCTCGGTGGGTGGAGACCAACCGCCTGGCTCCACCCCCTGGTGTGGACATCAGCCCCTGGAGGAAGGCAACAAGGGTTTTGTGTCTGACCTTGATGTGCCTGCAGGGAGTGTGGGGTGTGTTGGTGTTGTTCTCTGTGGCCCCTGGCTTGTCCAGGGCGACACACATTCTGTACGGCCAAATGCTGTGACCTACTATGGCCAGAAACCACTTGACTGTCTGTCATCCGTGACACATGCATAGCCCACTTAAAGGGGTGGTTCACCCATTTTTTTTATTTTCTGTATGAGCTCTACTTACCTTTCTAGGCGTCTTCTCCATTGGCTTCTGTTTCCAGTTCTGGCACTGAGCGGCGCTATCCTGCACGCTCAGTGCCTGTCACATGACCCCCTGGAGCTGTGGCCGCCAGCATCCTCTGACGTCCCGGCATTTCCGGGCTCTCAAACAAGACGGGTACGTCAGAGGAGGCTGGCACCACTCAGATTGAGTGACAGGGCTGTGGGCGGTAACTACCGCACATCACAGCCCAGCATCGAGGGGAGGAGCCGGAGGACGTCAGTGTGGAGCCGGCGTCCTGCAGATGGTGAGGCACGGGGCGCCAGTGTGCCGTACAGGAGGGGGGGTTCTTCAGCTGAATCCCCCCCTGCACGTAAGTATGTGATCACACTGTCCACCCGCCCGCTCTGCTGCGATGTCAGGAGAGCGGCCGGTGTCGGGCAGTGTGATCATCTGCTCCTCCCAGCAGCACTGCAGGACGCAGCAAGACACTGACAGGCATGTCACCGCTGTGCTCTGCCATCTGTCCTGCTGCATGGGACCAACTGTCTGCACTCTGTCACCTGCACCACAAGTCACAGAGTGGAGACAGTTGGTGACAGAGCACCTCTGCCCCACCCCGTTCTTTCCCCACTCTCTTCTCTCCCCCCACTCTTCTCCCCTTCCCCTCTTCCCCCTCTTCTCTGCCCCCTCTTATCCCTCTCTCCTCTCCCCTCTCTTTTCCCTTGCTCTCTCTCCCCCCCTCGCTCTCTTTTCCTCCCCCCCGCGCTCTCTTTTCCTCCCCCCGCGCTCTCTTTCCCTCCCCCCTCGCTCTCTTTTCCTCCCCCCCTCGCTCTCTTTTCCTCCCCCACTCACTCTCTTTTCCTCCCCCACTCGCTCTCTTTTCCTCCCCCACTTGCTCTCTTTTCCTCCCCCTGCGCCCTCTTTTCCTTCCCCCCGCGCTCTCTTTTCCTTCCTCCCCCCCTGCGCTCTCTTTTCCTCCCCCCCCGCGCTCTCTTCCCCCCCCGCTCTCTTTTCCTCCCCCTGCTCTCTTTCCCCCCCCCCTCGCTCTCTTTTCCTCCCCCCTCGCTCTCTTTTCCTCCCCCCCTCGCTCTCTTTTCCTCCCCCCCTCGCTCTCTTTTCCTCCCCCCCTCGCTTTCTTTTCCTCCCCCCCTCGCTCTCTCTCTTTTCCCTCGCTCTCTCCTGGCATGGTCAGTACAGAAATCTCTCCATCGTGGAGGGGTGAGAGGGAGTAATAAACATGGAGTCCCTACTGTGTCTGTGTATTTATTTCTAATAAAGTATTTTTCTCTGTGTGGTCTTTTTTTTTTAAACCCTTTATTGGAGATTCTTAATGGCCAGGTCAAACTTGGCCTGACATTAAGAATCTCGGGCTTTATACCAGCTGGTAAAACATAGCTGGTATTAACCCCTTATTACCCAGGGCCACTGGAAGAGTTGGATACTATGAAAGCGCCATTTTCTGGGGCGGCTGTGGACTGCAATTCGCAGCGGGGGGCTCAGAAAGTTTGGGCACCCTTTACTGCGGATTCCAATCCCCAGCTGCCTAGTTGTACCTGGCTGGACTCAAAAATTCGGCGAAGCCCATGTCATTTTTTTTTTTAATTATTTCATGAAATTCATGAAATAAAAAAAAAAAAAAGGGCTTCTCTATATTTTTGGTTTCCAGCCGGGTACAAATAGGCAACTGGGGGTTGGGGGCAGCCCGTAGCTGCCTGCTGTACCTGGCTAGCATACAAAAATATGGCGAAGCCCACGTCATTTTTTTAAAAAAGTTTTCAGGCAAAAACCTTTATAAAAAAAAATGCTTCCCTGGATTTCTATTGCCAGTGAAAGTAACACAAAGCAGCGGTGGTTAGCAGCCAGTAGCTGCTTGGGTTACCCTTAGCAATAGAAAATGCAGCGGGAGCCCACAAACAATGTGATTTTTTGTGTTGTTTTTTTTTTTAGTGAATTTTTAAAAAAAAAATCGACATGGGCTTCGCCCATCGAGCACCAGAGCATTTTACTGCTCAATTCATCCCAAGTAATCAGATGACTCCAGTGTCGGCCGATTACTTGTTCTGTGTCCCCCTGCATCCATCGCAGCGTGTACGGGCTGTGAGGTCAGCGGAGTTCAGTCCAGCACTGGAGTCAGCTGATCTGAACGCAGCTGAACTCCAGCCTGCACACGCTGTGATGGATGCAGGGGGACATAGCACAAGTAAGGTCTAAGCCACACGGCGAGAAACACAGTGCGAGAGGAGTGCGATCAAACATCGCATTCCACTCGGACCAATATTAGCCTGTGTGTTAGCGCACATGAGTGATTATTTTCTCCGCCCTAATTGGACCGAGAAAACAATCGCAGCGTGCTACAACTGTAATGCAAGACTCTCTCTTTTACCCATTCAAGTGTATGTGGTGAGAGAAAAATCGCACTGCACTTGCGGTACATCGGTGGACTATGGAGGAGAGAGGGAGAGAAATCCCTCCCACCCCTCCTCAGTGCTGGCCCACCCCTCGAGTGGCAGACCGCCCCCCGCAGCTGAGGTCTGCTCGCACAGTCGGACCTCAGTCGCAGGGTGTCACGCTCCCCGGGTCCTCTGCTCCGCTTCCCGGCTCACCTGCCACGCTCCCCGCTCTCCAGCCTCCATCGCCCGCGCTTCCCAGGCCTCCTGGTCCCCGCTCCCGGCGCCCGTCGGCTTCCCAGCCCCAGCCCGGCTCTGCTGCGTCCTCCTCTCAGCTTCCTGCTCTGGCTTCTGGCACCCGGGCCGCGCGCATGCGCATTAGGGCGCGCGCGCGGTCACTGACCCTTTCTTAAAGGGCCAGTGTCCACTGACAGGAAATGAAGCACACAGGTACGGGGTATAAAGGGGTGCAATGTCCAAGGGGGCGGGGCCTGATCTTCGTGTTTCCCAAGCTAGGAGTCAGGTCTCCTTGTGTTCCTGTGAGATACTTACCTCTCTCTCTTCTAGAGCCGATCCTGCATTGCCATCCGGTCCTGCCGTATCCCGAACCCCGAACGCTGCCTATCTGCCATCCTGACAGTCCGCACCATCTCTGTTCCCTGCGGTGACCCGTCATCTCGCTCCAACGGTTCCGGACCCCGCCTGACATCATCCCGGCTTCCGAACCTGAGCTCCGTCACCCGGACCACCATCAGTGACCCCGTGGTTCCAGGGACTTCTCCATTGTGCTCTTGTGCGCGGACTGTTCTGCTACCTATAGTGCTCCGGCTACCGGACTCCTTTCCTCATCGGGGAGTTCGGCCCAGTGGATCCACCTCCCGGGTCTGCCCATCCACCTGGCCCTAACAGTAAGATCAGGCCTGGATCCCGCCGAAGCACTAGCGGCCTTGCATGAGGAACTCCAACGCCAGCGTGAAGTCCAGACCCGCATGCTGAACTTTATGACTTCCGTGGACGCCCGCTTGAACACGCTACAAGCATCGGTCACATCTTCAGCACCTCCGGCCTCCACTAGTCTATCCACGGCTCCCGCTCCCGTGGCAGCCTCCTCGGATGCTTCCAGACTTCGTTTGGCCGCACCACCCCGGTACGCCAGAGATCCCAAGACCTGCAGGGGATTCATAAACCAATGCTCCCTCCATTTCACGCAGCTGCCGCATTTGTTTGCCTCCGACCAAGCCAAGGTCGCCTTCATAATGTCTCACCTAGAGGGCGAGGCACTGGCGTGGATGAACCCCTTGTGGGAGAAGGAGGACCCTATGACCAAGAACCTCCAGGAGTTCCTGCAGGCTTTTCGCAGCACCTTTGACGAGCCCGGACGCGCCTCCGCGTCTGCTTCATCTCTTCTCCGGTTACGTCAGGGAACTCTGACGGTGGGTCAATACGCCATCCGTTTCCGCACCTTGGCTTCGGAACTCGGGTGGAATAACGAGGCCCTAACCGCCGCCTTCTGGGAAGGACTCTCGGGTCGAATCAAAGATGAGCTGGCTGGTCGTGACGTACTGTCCACCCTGGACGCCCTGATTACCATAGCGACTCGAGTGGACATTCGCTTTCAGGAGCGGTCCAAAGAGGTGTCCCGTGAGAGACGCCCGGTACGGCATTCCTCTCCTCCGCAGAAGTCCGCCGTTCTCCAGTCAACGGCATCTGGTGTCTCCGTCCATGAGCCCATGCAGGTCGACCGTGTGCGACAGTCTGAACAACGTCGAGCAGAGCGGCTCGCCAAGGGTCTCTGCTTCTACTGCGGAGAGGGCACACACCTGCTACGCTCCTGTCCAGAGAGGTCGGGAAACTCCAAAGCCTAGGGTTGGTAGGAGAGGCCACCCTAGGTGCTGGGACTCTCTCAGACCCGGTTACATGGACTGTGCAAGTGACAACGGGAGAGACGCGGTTCACGGCTGAGGCGTACCTCGATTCTGGGGCAGCAGGCAATTTCATCCAGCAGGCCACGGTGGACAAGTACCAGGTGCCTGTTACTCCACTCGACAAACCCCTCGTGATTGCCTCTGTGGATGGGAGACCCCTCTCTGACACCATCTCCTGGATCACCAGGCCGGTTGAATTGCGTATCGGTGCTCTGCACACCGAGAACATCGCTCTCTACGTCCTCCCACACATGTCACATCAAATCCTGCTGGGCCTTCCTTGGTTACGGACACACGACCCTTCAGTCAGCTGGGGCACTGGTGAAATCACTCGATGGGGCTCTTCTTGCCATGAGAACTGTCTGAAGACCATACAACCCATCCGGCGACCTCCGGTTCCAGAGTCCCTACCGGGACTACCCTCAGCCTATTGGTCCTTCGCGGACGTCTTTGATAAGAAGGAGTCAGAGGTACTTCCGCCACATCGTCCTTACGATTGTGCTATTGACCTGCTCCCGGGAACTACACCACCTCGAGGACGGATATATCCACTGTCTCCAGCCGAAACAAGGGCCATGTCTTCTTACATCACAGAGAGCCTGGCAAGGGGATTCATTCGGAGATCCTCCTCTCCTGCTGGAGCAGGCTTCTTCTTCGTAAAGAAGAAAGAGGGCGACTTACGCCCATGCATAGACTACCGGGGATTGAACCAAATCACCGTAAAAAACAAGTATCCTCTGCCGCTCATCCCCGAATTGTTTGATCGGCTCAGAGGAGCTCGCGTGTTCACCAAGTTAGATCTTCGGGGTGCCTACAACCTGGTCCGTATCTGCTCGGGGGACGAATGGAAGACCGCGTTTAACACTCGCGATGGGCACTATGAATACTGCGTGATGCCCTTCGGCCTGTGTAACGCACCAGCAGTCTTCCAAGAATTAGTGAACGACGTGTTCCGGGACCTTCTCTACGTCTGTGTGGTGGTATATCTGGATGACATCCTTGTCTTCTCTCCGGACCTTCAGACCCACCGAGAGAACGTGCAACTGGTTCTACAAAGACTGAGAGAGAATCGTCTGTACGCCAAGTACGAGAAGTGTGTCTTCGAACAGTCTTCTCTCCCCTTCCTGGGTTACCTCATCACCGATACCGGACTGCAGATGGATCCAAAGAAGGTCTCTTCCATTCTCAACTGGCCTCCTCCTTCTGGACTGAAGGCAATCCAACGCTTTCTGGGATTCGCCAACTATTACCGCCAGTTCATCCCTCATTTCTCTGCTCTGACTGCTCCTCTCTCCGCCTTGACCAAGAAGGGGGCTAATCCAAAGGACTGGTCACCTGCGGCCGACGCCGCGTTTGGCTCCCTAAAGCGGGCCTTTGCCTCCTCTCCTGTACTCCACCGTCCGGAGTTAAACCGCCAGTTCACCTTGGAGGTGGATGCCTCCTCCTCGGGAGCCGGAGCAGTGCTCATGCAGAAGTCCTCCTCCGGGAAGATGGTGACTTGCGGTTTCTTCTCCAAGAGCTTCTCAGCGCCTGAACGCAATTACACCATCGGTGACCGAGAACTATTGGCAGTCAAACTGGCTCTGGAGGAATGGCGTTATCTTCTGGAAGGAGCAGTGTACCCCGTTATAATTTACACGGACCACAAGAACCTGGAATACCTGCGGTCTGCTCAGCGACTGAACCCACGGCAAGCCAGGTGGTCCTTATTCTTTGCCCGGTTCGATTTCCAGCTCCATTTCCGACCCGCGAACAAGAACGTACGCGCTGATGCCTTGTCTAGGTCTTTCATGCCCATGGAGCAGGAAGAGGAGACATCCCAACCCATCATCTGTCCAAGTAAGATTATTCCGGTGGCTCCTGTCACCCTGGCCCAGATACCGCCCGGGAAGACCTATGTCTCTGAGACTGACAGGCAAAAAGTGTTACACTGGGGCCATGCCTCGAAAACAGCCGGTCATGCTGGCCAGAAAAGAACTTGGAGTGCGATTGTACGTCATTATTGGTGGCCATCCCTTCGCACGGACGTCGCCTCTTTTGTCTCTGCCTGCTCCTCTTGTGCCAGGAACAAGACGCCCAAACACCTGCCATATGGTCGTCTTCTGCTTCTGCCTATACCCTCAGTTCCCTGGCAACACATTGCGATGGACTTTATTACGGACTTGCCATTGTCCTCCGGACACACAGTCATATGGGTCGTGGTGGATCGGTTCTCTAAAATGGCCCATTTCGTCCCTATGGCTGGACTGCCCTCTGCCCAGGAACTCGCGGATGCCTATATACATCACATCTTCCGCTTGCATGGCTTTCCATCACACATTGTGTCCGACAGAGGAACTCAGTTTACCTCCCGCTTCTGGAGGGCTCTCTGTAAACATCTGGGAGTAACCCTGGACTTTTCTTCAGCCTACCATCCTCAGTCGAACGGCCAAGTGGAACGGGTCAATCAGATTTTGACCTCTTTCTTATGTCACTACGTCAACGCCCATCATGACGATTGGTCCACGCTTCTTCCTTGGGCTGAATTCTCCCATAATCACCACGTCAGTGAGTCCTCCTCCAGTTCTCCCTTCCATGTCGTCTACGGACTTCAGCCTTCGGTCCCATTGCCTGTATCCTCTTCCTCGGATGTCCCTGCTGCTGATGAGGTAGTCCGTGACTTTACAACCATTTGGGACTCAGTTAAGGCATCCCTTGCACGTGCATCCCTGCGGATGAAGAGACACGCAGAGAAGAGACGTCTGGATCCTCCGTGTTTCTCCCCCGGAGATCTCGTCTGGCTTGCTTCCAAGTACGTCCGATTGAAGTTACCATCTTACAAGCTGGGTCCTCGCTACATCGGACCGTTTAAAGTCCTCGGCAAGATCAATGAGGTCTCCTACAAACTGCAGCTCCCGGCCACGATGAGGATACCCAACTCCTTCCACGTCTCTCTGCTCAAGCCGGTTGTCCTTGGTCCCTTCTCCGCTGCTGCCAGTCCAGCTCCTCCTCCTATTGCTGATGACGACATCTATGCGGTAAGGGATATCGTGGCCATGAAGACCGTACGGGGTCGACAGTTCTTCCTGGTGGACTGGGCTGGGTATGGTCCTGAGGATAGGTCCTGGGAGCCCAGAGAGAATGTGGGTACTCCTCTGATCCGTGCCTTCCTGTCCCGGTTGCGGGGAGGGGGGCGTGGGGGGGGGGTACTGTCACGCTCCCCGGGTCCTCTGCTCCGCTTCCCGGCTCACCTGCTGCGTCCTCCTCTCAGCTTCCTGCTCTGGCTTCTGGCACCCGGGCCGCGCGCATGCGCATTAGGGCGCGCGCGCGGTCACTGACCCTTTCTTAAAGGGCCAGTGTCCACTGACAGGAAATGAAGCACACAGGTACGGGGTATAAAGGGGTGCAATGTCCAAGGGGGCGGGGCCTGATCTTCGTGTTTCCCAAGCTAGGAGTCAGGGCTCCTTGTGTTCCTGTGAGATACTTACCTCTCTCTCTTCTAGAGCCGATCCTGCATTGCCATCCGGTCCTGCCGTATCCCGAACCCCGAACGCTGCCTATCTGCCATCCTGACAGTCCGCACCATCTCTGTTCCCTGCGGTGACCCGTCATCTCGCTCCAACGGTTCCGGACCCCGCCTGACATCATCCCGGCTTCCGAACCTGAGCTCCGTCACCCGGACCACCATCAGTGACCCCGTGGTTCCAGGGACTTCTCCATTGTGCTCTTGTGCGCGGGCTGTTCTGCTACCTATAGTGCTCCGGCTACCGGACTCCTTTCCTCATCGGGGAGTTCGGCCCAGTGGATCCACCTCCCGGGTCTGCCCATCCACCTGGCCCTAACACAGGGACACACGCATGACACTCAGCTCTGCTGTACTGAGCATGAGCCGAGTGTAATGCGAGGGGATCGCAGTAATCCCTGTGTGGCCCCAGCCTGATCGGTCGACACTTGAGTCAGCTGATCTGAACTCAGCTGAACTCCTGTACACACAGCCCGCACATGGTCACATGTGACTGGCAGCAGGCAGCGACTGCTGTTAAGGCTACATTCACATGACCGTTCCGTTTTTGCGGGCCACAAAAAACGGTCCTTTTGTTTAACGGATGCATCCTAGTGGCATCCGTGTGACATTTGCGTGCCTTCCGGGTTTTTTTGCGGACCGCAAAAAATGGAAGCAGCAAGAAAGATAAATAGATGAGTAGATATAGAGATGGATAGATAGATATAGAGACAGAGGGATGGAGGGATGAATGAATGAATGAATGAATGAATAGAGGGCTGGATAGATAGATAGATAGATAGATAAGAAAGACATATATAATGTCCTACCCCCCTGCATATTCTAAGCTGGCACCCTTTTGTGACTGTCATGTGGCACTAAGGTGCTTAGTCTTGTATTTAGCCAAAAAATAAATAAATAAAAAAAAAATGACATGCGGTCCCCCTATCTTTTGTAGCCAGCTAGGGTAAAGCAAACGGCTGCAGCCTGCAAACCACAGCTGGCAGCTTCACCTTGGCTGGTAATCCAAAACAGAGGCCCCCCCACACTGTTATTTTAAATGAACTAAATAATTTAAAACAAAAAACACGGGGTCCCCTGAAATTGGATCACCAGCCAAGGTAAAGCAGACAGCTGTGGTCTGGTATTCTCAGACTAGGGAGGTTCACCGTTATTGGACACTCCCCAGCCTAAAAATAGCAGGCTGCAGCCGCCCCAGAAGTAGCGCATCCATTAGATGTGCCAGTCCTGGTGCTTCGCGCCAGCTCATCCCGTTGCCCTGGTGCGGTGGCAAACGGGGTAATATATGGGGTTAATACCAGATGTGTAATGTCACCTGGCATCAAGCCCTGGAGTTAGTGATGTCAGGCGTGTATCAGATACCCGACATCACCAACCCAGGCAGTAATAAAAAAAAAATAGACAACAAACACATTTTTATTTGAAAAAACACTCCCCAACATATTCCCTCTTTCACCAATTTATTAGAAAGAAAAACAAATCCAGGTCTGGTGTAATACAAGGGGGTCCCACGATGATCCATTCCATAGTCAATGTCCCAGTCAATGAAGAACAGAATGTTCCCTATTTGCTGGGAGAGCCGTGCAGTGACCTGAGCTAACATCAATAGGTCAGCCCAGGTCACTGCAGGGCATGACGAGTGCTGCTATGAGGAGGTTAGCGAGGTATATTACCTGCGATGATCGCTGAACTCCTGACAGCAGCGCTGTCACCGAGTTCAATGACCGCCGCCTTTACAAACAAAGTATCGCGAGCGGCCCGTGACGTTACCACTAGTCACAGTCTCGGGTCGACAGCGAGAGGTGATGTGACAAGCGGCGGGCATAGAAGGCAGTGACGACCGCTGACGTCAGGAGGGCAGGACTTCATTACCGTATGTAATGAACTTACTAATCTCCTGACGGTAGTGCTTGTCATCCCCGCGGCTGCTGACACTGCAGTGCGGGCCGCTGCTGACACTGCTGAGCGGGCAGCCGCGGGACTGGGGCTGGAGCGGGACACTGACTGCACGGGCACCCAACGGAAGTCACATGGAAGTGCTTCCGTGTTGCTTCCGGGAATTTTGCGGACCCATTGACTTGTATTGAGTCACGGTTCGTTATTACGGAACAGAATAGGACATGTTCCATAATAACGGAGCGGACATACGGCATCCGATGTGTTTTTTTTTGTAGGATCGGATGCACATGGAAGTACTACCGTGTACCATCCGATCCTACTCAAAAGACATTGAAAATATGGTCCTGTCCGTGGGGCCGCAAAAAAACAGGAACTGACCAGGACACACGGAACGGTCATGTGAATGAGCCCACCTGCAGCCATTGCAGCGTGTGCGGGCTGTGCGATCAGGAGTCAGCTGACTCCAGCGCCGGCCGATAAATTCTGTGTCCCGCTGCAGAAGGATCCGGTAAAATAACGGTTGCATGCGCTGCACATTTAATCCACAGGATCTGGTCATATGCGGTTTGTGGATGATACGGACGACACACAGACTAGGCAAGAGGGAAAAAAGCAATCTCATCACCACGTCACTTTTTTTTCCCCAATTATTTTTTTCACATGTTGCGCCGGCTAATAATCATAATTTCTGTGTACACACACACACTCACACTCACACACACACACACACACTCACAAACACTCACAAACACACACAAACACTCACAAACTCACACACACTCACGCACAAACACTCACACTCACACACAAACACTCACAAACACACACACACTCACACACACTTTCTTCCCCTGGTTGTGTGCAGAGCTGGCAGCTTCGGATGTCTCTGTGTGATTTCTCTCATCCACACAGGGAAGAGGCAGGGAGGAGGCTTTGGGTGGGAGCAGAGTGGGTGTATTAGACACAATGGGTGTGTTAGATAAGCTAGACACCGCCCTAGAGCCACAAAGAATTCTGGAACTTGTAGGAAGGAACTGAACACAGGAAGTCAGAGGAGAGATTAACCCCATCAAAGCTGGAGCCAGCAATGAGCATGTGCTGCTAGTGCACAATAAAACCTAATTTTGCTGAAAAAACATAATAGATGTGTTGAGGGGCAGATATTAGCAAGATTTATCAGAAAAAAAAAAAATCAGTTTTGGTAACTGGACAACTTCTTTAAGACACATGGATTTTTCGCTGACCAAAAGACTTGTATTGTTTGTTGTCATCAAAGCTTTCGGAAAAAAAAGGATATGTCTTTGTGTGGTACAAACGGGAGACGGTCCGTGTGAGAACATGGACATGTGAGGATCACCATACGTTATAAAGGGTACATGTGGTATCCATGAATAAATGGATACTACACATACCAGAAACATGGACATGTGATAAGGGCCTTAGGCCGCTGCAGGTGTTGAGGACCTGGTGGATTCCCTGCAGGAATCTGGGACAGTGTGTCCACACAGGCTGTGAGATTGCGATCGTGAAAGGCCTGGACAAGCTCCCATTGACTTCCAGTAAGTGGTATCACCAGTCCAGGCAGATTGTCCATATTTTATGGCAATGGTTTTGTTGCTGATACACCTTTAGAAACCATGGTCTTGGGATTCTGACAAGACTCTCCAGTTGAGGTGGATCCTCTAAGCCCCAGCTCCAGGTGAGGACACAGACCCAGTGCATTGATGCAGCAAACTTGAAGACACATGGGCAGCGAGGACTTAGAACTCTGTTGAATCTCAGGAGCTGCAGACCGAATGAGGTGTAACCAGCCGGGATGGAAGCAAGCAAACAAAGAATGGACTGAAGGTGGAGCCCACCAGGAATCGTGAAACTCAATCCCAAGACACAGGTGTGTGTGCCAATGGCTCTTAAATAAGTCTAGGGAAATTATGTCATTGATCCAAACTGGGCAACCTACAAAATCTGACCGGGGTTAGATTGAGGATTAGGCTTACGGCTAGGGTTGGGTGTGGGGCTAGGGTTATGGATAGGTTTAGGGCAATGGTTAGCACTACAATTAGGGCTATGGTTATAACTAGGTTTAGGGCTATGGTGAAGCGTATGGTTATGGTTAGATTGAGGGTTAGGCTTGGGATAGGGAAAAATTCAACATTAATGTCTGGCTTCAGCAAATAGCAGATAGTTTTAGGTGGTCAAAAGGCAAATTATAATTGCATCAATATTTTACTCAAAATACAATATATGTTCTTGGGGTGTAAAGGGTTTAATAAATTTCAGAGTCAAGGAGTACTAACAGTTCATAAGCACAAATATTTCCTTTGCCCAGAGTGCAGGCTGTCCATGCTTTGCTACTGTTAAGGACATGCCTTTCATTTATTTGTCTTTGCCAACCCCTTTAACTGGGGTGTAAGAATCACAGTCAAAGAGGGTGCCACCGGGCCCTTTCTGAAGGGGGGCCCACTAACACCGACACCTATTTCAGCAGGACATATATACCATGATGTGGGGCATATATACCAGGTTGGGGGATATAAATACCTGGAGGAGGCCCAGGATGAAGAACATATATACCTGGATGGGGATATATATATATACTTGGAAGGGGTCCAGGGCAGGGAAATATATACCAGGATGGGGCCCAGAATGGAGACATATATACCAGGAAGGTGCACAGGATGGGAAACATAACTAGAAGGGGCCCAGGATAGGGTATATATACATCTGGATGGGGGCCTAAATGGAGGACATACCTGGAAGGGGCCCAGGACATATATACCAGAAAGGGTTGACATGTATATAAGGAAGGGGCCCAGGATAAGGAATATATATAAAACAGGACGGGGTACATATATACCAAGAAGGTGCCGAACATGAAGGAAATATATACCTGAAGGGGGCCCATTGTGAGACACGTATACCAGGAAAAGTGGCTTATATACCAGGAAGGGGCCCAGGATGGGGACATATATAAAAGGAAATTGAACGCATATATATTAGGAAGGGCCCAGGATGGGGTACATACCTGGATGGGGGACATATATACCAAGAAAGATATACCAGAAAGGGGCCCTGGATGGAGGCCAAGATGGGGGGCATATATACCAGGAAAAAAGATATATATACCAGGAAAGTTTCAAGATGGGGTAAATACCTGGATGGGGCCTAAGATGGAGGACATACCTGGAAGGGGCCCAGGATGCTGGACATTAGTACAGGATGCTGGGACATGTCTACATACTGTAATTTGGAGAGCAGTACATATGTCTTTATAGGATTTAGAATGCTAAAAAGGTTCATATATCTAACCAACATGCAGATGGAGGAGGTTGGGGAGGCAGGTCAAAATCTTGCATCGGGGCCTATCAGCCTTTATTTAAGTCAATGCCCTTTAATTACTGATTAAGGTAGATCTGCCATGCAGAAGGCTGAAAAACTGCAACCATACCGAGGACAGATTTCATGAGTGTATAAATCAGACAAGTGCAACGTGATAAAAAAAATCGTATTACATTCGGACCAATGTTATTTCATGGGGCAGTTGAGACTGAGGAAATAATTGCAGCCTGCTGCTTTAGCAGGGAGTTTCGCATCACTCTCACCAATACAAAGTCTATGGGTGCAAGTGAAACATCGGAGTGCACTGATGACATCTGAGTGCTGTGCGATATACGCAGAGTCAATGGAGAAGGCGGAGAAACTAATCTCTCCCTCTTCTCCGCTCCGGTGATCAGATCACAGTAGATGACACTCGGCTCAGTGTCATTAGCATATCGCATTGGTCGCCCTACGCTCTCCTGTAGTGCCCTAAACTCAACTTTCCCAGGTTCGGACATTAATGCAGATCGGCAGAGTAAACTTTCTCAGACATGGTAATGCAGGTTAGATAAAAGTCTGAGTCTCTTCGCTCCTGTAATGTACAAATCATCAGAATCTCAGTGTAATAAACAGCTGGTTGCGTCCTGCCCGCCGCACCGGGATATTTATCTCTCATTTCGTACACAACATCTGGTGACTGCCAATGGGGAAAATCAGAAGAGATGAAAAGAGAGAAAGTACTTTAATGACAATTATTTATAAGGGAGGCGGCTGGATACTCTCATCATCCGCATGTTCATGCGGTCACGTGTCTGATCCATCAATCACTGCTTATACTTTACGGAGGAGATTTCTGCTGGACTGAGAGGGAATTTGTTGTAGCTGCCAGCGACTATTCCACAGCGGATCGAGGATGTGTATTAATTACCGGAGATGCATGCAGAGCAATCGCTGCCATGAGGAGAGGTGAGCACCTCGCCCAAGGCAATGGAGAGCTTTGGACAGCAGGCAGGGGAACACCGCCATACCCCTCCATGTATGCAGCCAGACTAATGAGCAACTATGTGGGGAAGAAGAACAGCTATCTATATATTCCACATTCAGTCAGAGAGGACAGTATTATAGTAGTTATATTCTTGTACATAGAGGCAGTATTATAGTAGTTATATTCTTGTACATAGGGGCAGTATTATAGCAGTTATATTCTTGTACATAGGGGCAGTATTATAGTAGTTATATTCTTGTACATAGGGGCAGTATTATAGTAGTTATATTCTTGTACATAGGGGCAGTATTATAGTAGTTATATTCTTGTACATAGGGGTAGTATTATAGTAGTTATATTCTTGTACATAGGGGCAGTATTATAGTAGTTATATTCTTGTACATAAGGGGCAGTATTATAGTAGTTATATTCTTGTACATAGGGGCAGTATTATAGTAGTTATATTCTTGTACATAGGGGCAGTATTATAGTAGTTATATTCTTGTACATAGTGGCAGTATTATAGTATTTATATATTCTTGTACATAGGAGCAGTATTATAGTAGTTATATTCTTGTACATAGGGGGCAGTATTATAGTAGTTATGTTCTTGTACATAGGGGTAGTATTATAGTAGTTATATTCTTGTACATAGGGGCAGTACTATAGTAGTTATATTCTTGTACATAGGGGTAGTATTATAGTAGTTATATTCTTGTACATAGGGGCAGTATTATAGTAGTTATATTCTTGTACATAAGGGGCAGTATTATAGTAGTTACATTCTTGTACATAGAGGCAGTATTATAGTAGTTATATTCGTTTACATAGGGGGCAGTATTATAGTAGCTATATTCTTGTACATAGGAGCAGTATTATAGTAGTTATGTTCTTGTACATAGGGGCAGTATTATAGTAGTTATATTCTTGTACATAGGAGCAATATTATAGTAGTTATATTCTTCTACATAGGGGCAGTATTATAGTAGTTATATTCTTGTACATAGGAGCAATATTATAGTAGTTACATTCTTGTACATAGGGGGCAGTATTATAGTAGTTATAGTCTTGTATATATAGAGCAGTATTATCGTAGTTATATTCTTGTACATATGAGCAGCATTATAGTAGTTATATTCTTGTACATAGGGGCAGTATTATAGTAGTTATAGTCTTGTATATATAGAGCAGTATTATCGTAGTTATATTCTTGTACATAGGAGCAATATTATAGTAGTTATATTCTTGCACATAGGGGCAGTATTATAGTAGTTATAGTCTTGTATATATAGAGCAGTATTATCGTAGTTATATTCTTGTACATAGGAGCAATATTATAGTAGTTATATTCTTGCACATAGGGGCAGTATTATAGTAGTTATATTCTTGTACATAGGGGGCAGTATTATAGTAGTTATATTCTTGTACATAGGAGCAGTATTATAGTAGTTATATTCTTGTACATAGGGGCAGTATTATAGTAGTTATATTCTTGTACATAGGGGCAGTATTATAGTAGTTATATTCTTGTACATAGGGGACAGTATTATAGTAGTTATATTCTTGTACATAGGGAGCAATATTATAGTAGTTATATTCTTGTACATAGGGGCAGTATTATAGTAGTTATACTCTTGTACATAGGGGCAGTATTATAGTAGTTATATTCTTGTACATAGGGGCAGTATTATAGTAGTTATATTCTTGTATATAGGGGGCAGTATTATAGCAGTTATATTCTTGTACATAGGAGCAGTATTATAGTAGTTATATTCTTGTACATAGGGGCAGTATTATAGTAGTTATATTCTTGTACATAGGAGCAGTATTATAGTAGTTATATTCTTGTACATAGGGGGCAGTATTATAGTAGTTCTATTCTTGTACATAGGAGCAGTATTATAGTAGTTATATTCTTGTACATAGGTGGCAGTATTATAGTAGTTATATTCTTGTACATAGGGGGCAGTATTATAGTAATTATATTCTTGTACATAGGGGCAGTATTATAGTAGTTATATTCTTGTACATAGGAGCAGTATTATAGTAGTTATATTCTTGTACATAGGAGCAGTATTATAGTAGTTATATTCTTGTACATAGGGGGCAGTATTATAGTAGTTATATTCTTGTATATAGGGGCAGTATTATAGCAGTTATATTCTTGTACATAGGAGCAGTATTATAGTAGTTATATTCTTGTACATCGGGGGCAGTATTATAGTAGTTATATTCTTGTACATAGGGGGCAGTATTATAGCAGTTATATTCTTGTACAGAGGGGGCAGTATTATAGTAGTTATATTCTTGTACATAGGGGCAGTATTATAGTAGTTATATTCTTGTACATAGGGAGCAATAATATAGTAGTTATACTCTTGTACATAGGGGCAGTATTATAGTAGTTATACTCTTGTACATAGGGGCAGTATTATAGTAGTTATACTCTTGTACATAGGGGGCAGTATTATCTAATTGTATTTTTTCTCATACTCATTATCCTACTATAATATTATCTAACTTCAGTAGATCTTTAGTCTTCTTACTGTGCTTACAATTAGAGTCTTGCTGCCTTTTTCTAAAGAATGTTGTTTAGTTTCTCTTAGGTAATTATACCAAGCCTTATTTTTAATTATAATTGTACTAGGAAGCAAGTGTAATTGGATTAGTTAATGTTTATGGTGCTGCAGAGAAAACGCATTTAAGCACCATCTACAATACTTTCCGCTATGTATGAAGGATATACAGTATATAAAGCTCCACCTGTTTTAATAGACACCTTTCTGAATCTTGTCCAAAGAGTTGTGGTGTTAACACTGCCCCCTACTGACCACTATGGTGCAGGTACCTAAATATTTGTTTGATAATAATAATAATTTTATTCATTTATATAGTGTTATTAATTCCACAGCGCTTTACATACATCAGGAACACTGTCCCCGTTGTGGCTCACAATCTAGAATCCCTATCTGTATGTCTTTGGCGTGTGGGAGGAAACCGGAGAACCCGGAGGAAACCCACGCAAACACGGGGAGAACATACAAACTCCTTGCAGATGGTGTCCTTGGTGGGATTTGAACCCAGGACCCCAGCGCTGCAAGACTGCAGTGCTAACCACTGAGCCACCACAAGACTGCAGTGCTAACCACCGAGCCACCACAAGACTGCAGTGCTAACCACCGAGCCACCATGCCGCCCTTATAATGTGTCATTCTCTTCTGCTTTCACTGGGGAGGGCAGTATATATAATAAAATACAGTGAGACAATGTGCGGCAATCCAAATCCTTCCGTCCCTTATTTCCACGTCTCACTACAAAGCATTAAAAACCTTATTTGGCAGAATAACTAGCACATATATCGAATCTGCTTATTCTGGGCTGTTAAGTAAGTTTAATTAAGTTACTAAGTTAATGTTGCACGCTATCTGCCGGGAATCTTATTGCAATAAACTGAGGAGAGGGAATAAGAATCCTAAATTGCCTCATTTTTTCACAGTAGGAATTGGGGACCGGTTTAGCCAGTTATGTCAAAAGAATTCCAATTTCCCCCCCATTGCCCTGGAGGAATCCAGACTATTCTGTTAGAGGCAAGAAGGAAAAGCTTAAACACTGAAACAATATACTGTGCCCGGTCTATTGACGACGTGTTTTTTTTTTTCTTTTTCTGTTCGGCACTGTATTACGCTTTCGGCTTCGTAATGTTGCAATTTGTATTTCTAAGAGACTCTTGGCTCGGAGCACGTGTTCCCTAGTATGTGTGTGATCCCTGCCTGATTTGCTAAACAGATAGGAATTGGTGTAATATATTTTCGCACATGTGCAGATCAGCAAAACAAATAAACGATAAAAAAGAATGGAAACAAAATTACCGAAATTTGCAAAGTTTGATAAATGGTGGCCTGCACTTGCCACAAGCTAATGGCTCGCAATGATTAATAAGAGCAAAAATAATTGCATTTCATTAAGATTGATGACACCCCGTCCACCCTCCCCCTTTTCCTCGTTTCAGCCCTAAAGTGGAAGAAGATGAAGTTCTCATCTATAATGGCTCCTGTAACATCTCCATAGAAACAGAGGCAGAGATGGAGTGCAAGGCGGTTAATCAGCCAATTACCGCCCAGATTACTGCGATACGGAAAAGCTGGCTCCAGAACACTCAGGTATAATCCAATCTTTTTTTACAGACTGATTCAAACAGTTTAAAAATTAAATTTGTAACAATGTGTACATTAGAAAAAAAAAATAATAGTTTAGGCCGGGCGCCGGCTGCGGTGATGTATAATGCTAAACGCTGGAGAGGTGCCGTGGATTTATTGATAATGGGAGGTAAAAAAAAAAATATTTGCAGTTAAACATCTGATTTACACAAGGAATAAACGACGCCACGTCTGAAAAATTTACGTCTTTAAAATTTTGTTATTCCTTTTTTGTGCTAACTTTTACACATGTTTTTACACGTGTACATAATTTCCACTATGGCTTTCTAGCTATAGCCTGTGCATCAAGAAAAGTTACGTGTGAACCTACCCTAAGGAGCACACACTGGGCGACATTGTAAGAGCGCACAATAGGGCAACATTGTATAAACACTGTGTGTAACCCCTGTAAGGGGGCACAGTATGGTAGTATTGTAACCACTGTAAGGGGCACACTCTGGATGACAATGTAAGTGGGCACACTATGGGCAAGATTGGCATCAGTATTCGGCACACCCGGGTAAGTGCCAGGGCCCTGGACCGGCTGGGGGGACCACTCGTAGTCAACAGAGGTGGGGATGTCTTCCTCAACCACCGGGCCCATTTCCAAGGACCAGTATTCGGGCCGGCAGCTGTTCTTTACTGGTAGCCAGCCTTTTAAATCCACTCTTGCACATAGCGTTCACTGCTGAGCGCTGCGTGCAGGGGCATTCAAGTTTATCTGTTGGTGGAGCTAGTGTGCGGTGTACTCCCGTCCCACAGATGATGAGATAGAGGAGCCATAGTGTTGTCAGTGTCCCACCGGTGCCGAGCTATATGTCCCCTCCATCCCAGTGCTTTATACCCCTCTCAGAGTTGTATGTCCTCCACCCCAGTGCTGTATAACCCCCCAGAGCTGTTTGTCCCCTCCACCACAGTGCTGTATACCCCCAGAGTTGTATACCCCCAGAGCTTTTTGCCACCCCACCCCCACCCCAGTGTTGTATACCTTTAGAGCTGTATGTCACCTAACCCCAGTCCTGTATACCCCCCAAGAGCTGTATGTCCCCACATTCCAGTACTGTATACCCCCAGAGCTTTATGCCCCCACCTCATTGGTGTATACCCCTTAGGGCTGTGTGTCCCCCCCCACCTCTGTGCTGTACACCTCCCAGAGCTGTTTGTCCCCCTTAGTGCTGTATACCCACAGAGATGTATGTCCCCCACCCCAGTGCTGTATACCCCCAGAGTTGCATACCCCAAGAGCTGTATGTCCCCTACCCCAGTGCTGTGTACCCCCAGAGCTATACATGCCCCCACCCCAGTGCTGTATGTCCCCCGACCCCAGTGCTGTATACCCCCAGAACTGTATGCCCCTAGCGCCAGTGCTGTATGCCCCCCACCCCAGTGCTGTATACCCCTCAGAGTTGTATGTCCCCCACCCCAGTGCTGTGTATGTCACACAGTAATGAGTATGTCCTCAGCCTCTCCTGTAATGTATATCCAGCAGTATCACTGTGCATTGTGCGCAGCCATGTCTGCTAGTGACGGACGCCAATCAGCGTGGCACAGCCACATGCCCAGGAGGAGCTGGATAGGAGACATACGGGGCACGTGAGTGAGGCTGCTGCTGGCTCCCATATTAAAAATACCTCTAATGTGTCTGTGTGCATCTATGATGTGTTTATCTATGTATATCAATGTATAGATTAATGTCTGCTTATGTGTTTTTGTGCATTTGTCTTTATACAGTGTGTCCACCCATATTCTGTCCACCGCCATTAATTTAAGAACGGCGGCAGCTATAGGCATAGAAGTGGTGTCTAGGTATAGTAAAGTAGCCATGTGCTACGGAATGAAACCACCATTAGCGCCACCTGGTGGAAAACAACGGAGTTAGCATTTTTATCTCTAAAACGAAACGAGATAAAAAAAAAGTGAATTACAAAGTAGTAGTGCATCATCAATTCAATACGAATCGACACCTTGCATACAGAAATGCTATGATCAGAACATATAAAACTCACAAGGCTGCGGACGTGAAGCGATACGTCATGGAGACCTTCCTACAAGTCATTGGGTATGGTGGCTGTGTGGAGTGGCCTCCACGCTCACCTGACCTGACCCCATTGGACTTCTTCCTGTGAGGTCACATCAAACAGCAGGTGTATGCGACCCCTCCACCAACATTGCAGGACCTACGACGCCGTATCACAGATGCTTGTGCAAACGTGTCACCTACCATATTGCACAGCGTGCAGCAAGATACAGTATGCTGTGCAGAGGCCAGATGTGCATTGCAGCTGACGGGGGAAACTTTGAGCATCAAAGTTAAATGAGCGCCATATGCGTGACCAGCATTCAATGTTTTGGGGGGGTCATGGGTTTCATATCATAGCATTTCTGTATGCAAGGTGTGGATTCGTATTGAATTGATGATGCCCTACAACTTTGTAATTCACTTTTTTTCTCTATCTTGTTCCGTTTTCAAGATAAAAATGCTAACTCCGTTGTTTTCCACCAGGTGGCGCTATAGGTGGTTTCATTGCGTAGCGCATGGCTACTTTACTATACCTAGACACCACTTCTATGCCTATAGCTGCCGCCGTTCTCAAGTTAATAGCAGTGGACTGGATATGGGTGGACACACTGTATATGTATATGTACCTATAACTGTGTGTGTGTGTGCGTATCTGTGTATGTGCATGTCTGACTGTGCTTGAGGCCCACTGAGATTTTCGTCCGGGGCCGACAAAAACCTGGAGCCAGCCCTGACTATGTAAACTCTATGTAACCAAGAGGGCACACTCTGGATGACAGTGTAAGGGGGCACACCCTGGATGACCGTTTAAGGGGGGCACACTCTGGATGACCGTGTAAGGGGGCACACTCTGGATGACAGTGTAAGGGGGCACACTCTGGATGACAGTGTAAGGGGGCACACTCTGGATGACAGTGTAAGGGGGCACACTCTGGATGACAGTGTAAGGGGGCACACTCTGGATGACAGTGTAAGGGGGCACACTCTGGATGACAGTGTAAGAGGGCACACTCTGGATGACAGTGTAAGAGGGCACACTCTGGATGACAGTGTAAGAGGGCACACTCTGGATGACAGTGTAAGGGGGCACACTCTGGATGACAGTGTAAGGGGGCACACTCTGGATGACATTGTAAGGGGGCACACTCTGGATGACAGTGTAAGAGGGCACACTCTGGATGACAGTGTAAGGGGGCATACTCTGGATGACAGTGTAAGGGGGCACACTCTGGATGACAGTGTAAGGGGGCACACTGGATGATAGTGTAAGGAAGACCCATGACCCAAGACCCTGCTGGAAGACCCATGACCTAGGACGCACACCCAGCTTTCTGATACTGGGCACTACATTGCAGCCCAAAATCCTTTGGAAATCTTCAGATTTCATGATGTTTTACACACAGTCAGCGCACCCAGTGCCAGAGGCAGCAAAACATCCTCAAACATCTCTGACCTCCACCATGTGTGACTGTAGGTCCTGTGTTCTTTTCTTTGTAGGCTTCATTCTGTTTTTTAGTAATCAGTAGGATGATGTGTTTTACCAAAAACCTTTATCTTGGTCTAATCTGTCCACAAGACACTTTCCCAGAAGGATTTTGGCTACTAACGTACATTTTGGCAAACTGCAGTCTAGCTTTTTTATGTCTCTGTGTCAGCAATGCAGTCCTTCTGGGTCTCCTCCATAGCATTTCATTTAATTCAGATATTGACAGATAGTTCATGCTGACACAGATGCCACTGATCCTGCAGGACAGCTTGAATTTCTTTGGAGCTTAATTGGGGCGGCTTATCTACCATCCGGACTATCCTGTGTTACAACCGTTCATCAATTTTTCTCTGCCGTCCACGTCCAAGTAGATTAGCTACCGTGCTATGGGTTGTAAACTTCTTGATTATGTTGCGGACAAAAGAACATCAAGATCTCTAGAGATGGACTTGTAAGGCTACATTCACATGACCGACCCGATTTTCCGGTCCACAAAAAACAGTCCTGTTTTGTCACGGATAGTGTTGAGCGGACCGGACCTGAAAAATCCGGATCCGCGCGGTTTGAGCGGCAGATCCAAGTTCGACCCGGACGCGGGATTCCGGGTGCACAATCCGGATTTGGTAATTTATTTTTTTTTTCTTTTCTCTCTCTCTCTCTCTTCTCTTCTTTCTCCCTTCTCTCTCTTTTTTCTCTCTCTCTTCTCTCTCTTTCTCTCTCCTCTCTCTTCTCTCTCTTTCTCTCTCCTTTCTCTTCTCTCTCTTCTCTCTCCTCTCTTCTCTCTCTCTATCTCTTCTCTCTCCTCCTCTCTCTTTCTTCTCTCTTCTCTCTCTCTTCTCTCTCTTCTCTCTCCTCTCTTCTCTCTCCTCTCTCTCTTCTCTCTCTTCTCTTCTCTTCTCTCTCCTCTCTCCTCTTCTCTCTCCTCTTCTCTCTCCTCTCTCCTCTTCTCTCTCCTCTTCTCTCTCCTCTCTCCTCTTCTCTCTCCTCTCTTCTCTCTCTCTTCTCTCTCCTCTCTCTTCTCTCTCCTCTCTTCTCTCTCTCTTCTCTCTCCTCTCTCTTCTCTCTCCTCTCTTCTCTCTCTCTTCTCTCTCCTCTCTCTTCTCTCTCCTCTCTTCTCTCTCCTCTCTTCTCTCTTCTCTCTCTCGTCTCTCTCTCTTCTCTCTCTTCTCTCTCTTCTCTCTCTCTTCTCTCTCCTCTCTCCTCTTCTCTCTCCTCTCTCCTCTTCTCTCTCCTCTCTCTATCTCTCTCTTCTCTCTCTCTCCTCTCTCTCTTCTCTCTCTCTTCTCTCTCTTCTCTCTCTATCTCTCTTCTCTCTTCTCTCTATCTCTCTCCTCTCTCTCTCTCTCCTCTCTCTCTTTTCTCTCTCTTCTCTCTCTCTCCTCTCTCTTCTCTCTATCTCTCTCCTTTCTCTCTCTCCTCTCTCTCTTTTCTCTCTCTTCTCTCTCTATCTCTCTCCTCTCTCTATCTCTCTCTCTTCTCTCTCGTCCCGGATTCCACTCCTCATTGACATATATTGGCCGGATTCCGGATTGGATCTCGGACTTCTGTGTCAACCCGACAGTGATCCGCCGGACCCGGATTATTAGCAATCCGCTCAACTCTATTCACGGATGCATCCATGTGACATCTGTTCCGTTCCATATATGATCTGCGTGCGGACCGCAAAAAAACGGAAGCAGCTAGAAAGATAAATAGATGGATAGATATAGTGATAGGTAGATAGATAGATACAGTAGATAGAGAGACAGAGAGATGAATGAATGATTGAATGAATGAATGAAGGGATAGCTAGAGGGATACATAGATAATAGATGAGAAAGACATATATGATGTCCCACTCTCCTGCATTTTGTAATCTTGCACCCTTTAGTGCCTTTCATGTGGCCCTAAAGGGTGCTTAGCCTTGTATTTAGTTAAAAAAATGGTCTGCACTTAGACAAAAGAAGAGTAATGCAAGTGAAAAAATAGAAATTTAAAAAAATCGAATTTATTGAAGCGACTGTGAAGTCATTCGACGTTTCGACCCCATCTGGGTCTTAGTCAAAAGTCGCGACTCGTGAGTAAGGCCCAGGTGGGGTCGAAACGTTGAATGACTTCACAGTCGTTTCAATAAATTAGATTTTTTTTACCCTTGTATTTATCCAAAAAATAAATAAATAATTAAAAAAAAATGATGTGAGGTTCCCCCTATCTTTTGTAGCCAGCTCGGGTAAAGCGGACGGCTGCAGCCTGCAAACCACAGCTGGCAGCTTAACCTTGGCTGGTAATCCAAAACAGAGGGCACCCCATGCTGGTATTTTAAATTAAATAAATAATTTAAAACAAAAAACACGGGGTCCCCCCCAAATAGGATCACCAGCCAAGGTAAAGCGGACAGCTGTGGTCTGGTATTCTCAGACTAGGGAGGTCCACCATTATTCGACACTCCCCAGCCTAAAAATAGCAGACCGCAGCTGTGATGCCCTGACCTATCAGGTCGTCACAAGGGTGGCGTGCAATACGCCCTTCTGCATGGTACCCGCTCCTCCTTGGTTACGGGTCCTGTCAATTTGGTGTTGCTACCAACAGTTATACAAAAATCCTGAAGAACACTCTGCAGCACACCCACCAGACACCCATTGGGCAGCCTGAGGAGAATAGGGCCACGAACATTATCCCGTTCACCATCCACCAAATAATCCCACTTTTTATTCCGGGTAGCCGCGCGACCCTGCCTCGGATCCGGAGACCCCTCGAGCAACTGTGGATCCGGGTCCGAGCAGCCCGTCGGCTGTCGCGGGGGCGGCACACAGCCGCCCCAGAAGTGGCGCATCCATTAGATGTGCCAATCCTGGTGCTTTACCCCAACTCATCTCATAGCCCTGGTGCGGTGGCAAATGTGGTAATTTATGGGGTTGATACCAGCTGTGTAATGTCACCTGGCATCAAGCCCTGGTGTTAGTGATGTCAAGCGTCTATCAGATACCCAACATCACCAACCCAGTCAGTAAGAAAAAAAAATAGACAACAATAAAAATTTTATTTGAAAAAACAGTCCCCAAAACAGTCCCTCTTTC
This sequence comes from Anomaloglossus baeobatrachus, assembly GCF_048569485.1. Taxonomy (NCBI): domain Eukaryota; kingdom Metazoa; phylum Chordata; class Amphibia; order Anura; family Aromobatidae; genus Anomaloglossus; species Anomaloglossus baeobatrachus. Next base: position 670,226,012 of record NC_134355.1, on the reverse strand, counting down.
ACCAATTTATTGGAAAGAACAATCAAATCCGGGTCCGATGTAATCCAAGGGGGTCCCACGACGATCCATACCATAGTCACTGTCCCAGTCAATGAAGAACAGAACATTCCCCATTGGCTGGGAGAGTAGTGCAGTGACCTGAGCTTACATCAATAGGTCAGACCAGGTCACTGCAGGGGATGACGAGCGCTGCTGTCAGGAGGTTAGATGAGATCATTTCCTGCGGTGATGAACGCCGCTACACTCCTGACGTCAGCGCTGTCACTGACATCCAATTGTCCGCCGCGTTCACAGCGAAGTATCACGGGAGCCCGTGACGTCAGCGCTAGTCAGAATCTCGGGCCACCCACGAGACTTGATGTGAGAATGCAGCTGTCAGTGATGAGCGCTGACGTCTGGAGTGCAGCGGAGAACGTCACAGCAGGTAAAGATCTCATCTAACCTCCTGACGGCAACCCTCATCATCCCTGCGGCTGCTTGCACCGCAGAGCGCGTAGATGCTGGGCTGGATCGGGACACAGACTGCAGGAGCACCCGATGGAGGTCACACAGAAGTGCTCCTGTGCGGCTTCCAGGGATTTTGCGGACCCATTGACTTGTATTGAGTCTCGGTCCGTTATTGCCATAATAACTGAACGGACATACGGCATCCGATGTGTTTTTTTGTAGGATCGGATACACACGGAAGTGCTACCATGTGTCATCCGATCCTACACAAATGACATTGAAAAGATGGTCCTCCTATTAGTAGGTCCGCAAACAGGAACTGAACAGGACAAACGGAACGGTCATGTGAATGAGCCTTTACCTTGAAATTGTTGATGTTTTCCAACAATTTTGGTTCGGAAGTCCTCAGACAGTTCTCTTCTCCTCTTTCTTGTTCATGCTTAGTGTGTCACATACAGACACACAATGCAAAGATTGAGTCAACTTCTCCCCTTTTTATCTGATTTCAGGTGTGATCTTCATATTGCCCACATCTGTTACTTGCCACAGGCGAGTTTAAATGAGCATCACAGGCTTGAAACAAAGTTGTTTATCTACAATTTTAGAAAAGTGCCAATGATTTTGTGTGTTTTGTGTGAAATTTTTGTCTAATTTGACTTTTATTTTTCCATTTTTTTGTGTTGTTCCAATACACACAAAGGAAATAAACACATGTATAATAAAACATGTGTAATTACGTTAATTTTCTGGGGGAAATGCTTCATTTTCTGGAAGAATTTCAAGCGTGCCAACACTTTCAGCCATGACTGTAGATGATGAAGACGCGGAGGATGGAGAACCCTTTTAAGTGTTTCCTATACGTTCAGCATGGGCTTTCGTTGTAGTCTGCATTTGTTGGGTTCCCGATGTTGCCATTTCTTCTTGTCACGATTCCTCTGTGCAGAGCATCTTGCACACTAGGTGATGCTCTGTTGCGCTTTCCTGGACTACAGAGCTGGCAGGGACACGATTCCTCTGTGCAGAGCATCTTGCACACTAGGAGATGCTCTGTTGCGCTTTCCTGGACTACAGAGCTGGCAGGGACACGATTCCTCTGTGCAGAGCATCTTGCACACTAGGAGATGCTCTGTTGCGCTTTCCTGCACTACAGAGCTGGCAGGGACACGATTCCTCTGTGCAGAGCATCTTGCAAACTAGGAGATGCTCTGCTGTGTTTTCCTGACCTACTGGGCTGGGAGGTTGTTTGACAGCGCTGGATACCATGCTGGTTCTGAGAGCCACTGATTGCTCAGATGTTCCATCTTTTGGGTAATTGCTCTGCTTCTTTACTGAGCATGCTCTCCCAGAACCTCGCCAGTCATACATTCTGGTTCAGTTGTTGTGCTGTTGGCCTGTGTTCCTGCTATTGTTCTGATCTTTAGTTTTCGACCCCAGACAGTTGTTTTGACTCTTCTCTGCCCGTTTCCTATTCCTGTCGCGACCTCCTGGCTGTAGACCTTGGACATTTACCTGACCACGTCTCAGTTTATTCCCTGAATCTATACGTGAATTCCTGGAATTCTGACCCTCGGATTGTGACCTGACTACGCCTCTGTGTTCTCCCTGTATCCTTACGTGTCCTCCTGTCACCAGACCTGTGTTCTCCCTGTATCCTTACGTGTCCTCCTGTCACCAGACCCCGGCTTTCCTGACTACTCTTCTGTTTGTACAACCTGTAAGTAGTCACTGCATTACACTTCTTTTCTAGATGGGTCAGTCCTGGCCATGGCGGCTCCGTGATGTCCCCACTTGTTGGCGTAGTTTATCATTCCCATTACAGATGACACGCTCCGCTCGCCACCACTAATGATTTCATATCCTCCACGGTTGAGGACGTCGTCATTTGTCATGCTGGTCCTCAGAGTGATAATGATTTTAGGTCTTCATTAATCACGGCGGGAGCGGTCCAGATGGGGCAATGGTCCTTAAGGCCGATCCCTCTACTATTAAGCTAATTACTGTGTCAATAATAACAGCAATTAATGGTCGATACTGCTGTTAGATTGTCAGCTCTTACGCTCAATCCATCGTTTGCCCCAGTCCCCGCTGTGTGAGCCTAGCCATGGTAGAAAACAGTGGACAACCGGAAATATACCAATGAATGTCCTTCTTTCTACAGAAGACCACCTTTCGGCAAGTGTTGCCCCTTACCCTTGGTGCTACAAAGAAATAGACATCTAGGAATCCATAAGACTCCTTGGAATGTAACTGTATAAAATTCTCTTCTTAACCAACTGGGATTGAAGGGTTCTTCACTGGACCACCAGGGATTATAATAATATTTTTTTTTTCTTACAAGCTAAAAATCACTTCCCAACCTCGAGCAAAATATGAACATTAGAGAATAAATACTATCCTATCCACTGGACAGCAGGAAATATAACCTGGGAATGTAGAATTCACAAGACTCCCCTTCTTCTAGACACCAGGGCTAGTCATTTTTACAACTGAGTTTTATGGGAACCAGGTACAACCTAAATCCAGACTCTAGAATATAACAAACTCAAAGTCCTTATACCATAAACTTCATGTATTGGGAAGTCATTTTTAGCTCATGAGGAACAAAAACAAGTTCTAATCCCTGGTGGCCTAGTGGAATTACCATCTATTTTAATGAGCCCAAAAGCCCTGTAAGAGATGAGGTCACTAGTGCCACTGGTGTGGGGGGCCTGTTGGTGGCACAAAGTAGTGGACATTTATAAATCTATACGTTTCAAAGGAATGAAACTTTATAAAGTTCATTTCTGATCTAGGAATAAAGGGTTCTTCACTAGCCCACCAGGGACTCAACTTCCCTTTCTTTTCTTAGAACTAAAAATTACTTTCAAACCAACTACTTTCCTACCACTGGACAGCAAGAAATAACCTAAGAATGTAGAATTCATAAGACTCTCCTTCGATACAGCAGGTAGGATCATTTTCACAATTGTGTTCTCTGAGAACCAGGTACAACCTACAACCACACTCGAGTCTCCAGGGAGTGTAATAACCTGAAAATCAGTTTCCAATAGACTCCATGGATTGGGGAATCATTTTTAAGTAAAAAGGATCTAAAAGAACCTCTAGTCCCTGGTGGTCTAGTGGCATTGCCTTCCATGCTAATTATCTCAGAAGCCCTGTAAGAAATGAGGTCATAGTACCACTGATGTGAGCCTGATGGTGCTACAAAGAAATAGACATCTAGGACTCCATAAGACTCCTTAGAAAGTAACTTCATCCAGTTTTAGCCAACTGGGATTAAAGGGCTTTTCACTGGACCACCAGGGATTATAATTATTTTTTTTTCTTACAAGCTAAAACTCACTTCCCAACCCCAAGCAAAACTTGAAAATTAGGGAATAAGACTACTATCCTACCCACTGGATATCAGGAAATATAACCTGGGAATGTAAAATTCATAAGACTCCCCTTCTTCTAGACACCAGGACTAGTCATTTTTACAAATGAGTTTTATGGGAACCAGGTACAACCTACATCCAGACTCTAGACTCCAGGGAATATAAAAAACTCAAAGTCATTATCCAATAAATATCATGTAATGGGAAGTCAATTTTAGCTCATAAGGAACAAAAAAAGTTCTAATCCCTGGTGGTCTAGTGGCTTTACCATCTATTCTAATGAGCTCAGAAACCCTTTAAGAAATTATTATTTATTATTATAGCGCCATTTACTCCATGGCGCTTTACAAGTGAAAGAGGGTATACATAAAAAAACAAGTACAACAATCATGAATATTACAAATGAGAAATGAGGTTACTAGCACCCCGATGTGATCCTGTTGGTGACACAAAGTAGTGGACATTTAGAAATCTATTAGTTTCAAAGGAATGAAACTTTATAAAGTTCTCTTCTGAGCTGAGATTAAAGAGTTCTGCTTCTGGGCTCATTAGAATAGAAGGTAATGCCACTAGCCCACCAGGGATTAGACTTCGGTTTCTTTTCTAA